>NC_064852.1:1373978-1713144 GCF_024139225.1 Suncus etruscus | reverse complement strand
AGGGAGCTGGTCCTCCCATGGGTAGAGAGGAACATTTACTGCTCCAGGGCCTGATAGGTTCCCCTATGTAACTGATCTTTTTAAGATGTTGAAACTGCATAACCCAACCAGTGGAGTAGGGGTTGGGCAGACACGGCCTCCCCTACTGCCAGAAGCCCCAGCAGCCAGCCATACCCATACATCACAGCCTACAGCATATAAACTAGCTGGGTTCATAACTTCAGAACTAATATTGGAAGATATGCCAAACCATTAAAACTCTGGGTCTTTGGGCTGAAAACTCTGGAGTCTTCTTCAAGGGACTGAGTTCCTGCTGGATGGAAACTCCAGCATCTGCAACCAACCTCACAGTCTCTTGCATATAAATGACTCCAGTTTCACAGTTTTATGGCCTAATCTCAAAAGAGATGGTAAACCAATGAAACTGCTAGGTATACCATTCTTTGCGTTGGATACTCTGGAGTCACTGAATTGCCCCAGTTTTATATCTCCTGCTGTTAACTCCTAACAGGATCCATCCCACACAAACCATATAAAGGGAACAGTAATGCAAATGCCAGGGGATTTATTTAACTGCACCCTGCCCTCGAAGGGTTGTTCTGTTAACTCTATCTAATAAAAATAACAGGGAGGGGGCGAAGGGGCCTTGCATGAGCTGACCTGGGTCAGTCCCATGTTCCATGGCAGGCCTCCCAGGTGGTCCCCCGAGCCTGCCAGGAGCTAGTTCTGAGCATGGAGCCAGAAGTAACCCCTGAGCTCTGCCGGGTGTGACCCCAAAACCAAACCAAACCAAACCAAAAGGAAAACGGAAAACAGCTCTGCTAGAAGCTTAGCAAGAAGCTAGCTCCGCGACATCCAAGAGGCTGCTCAACCCCCTGGCCCCTAGGCGCCTTCTCCTCCGCTTGTCTGCTTTGCGCGCCTCCATGCTGCCTTCCAGGCCGAGGCGGCTGTCCCCCTGGGAAACCGAGTCCCCACAGAATGAAGAGGCGAGCAGGGAGTGGTGGAGAACCGAGCGTCCTGCGAGCTGAGTTTCTAGGGTCTCCGGGCAGTCTCCGTTCAATTTGGGGTGCGGTTCTCTAGACTTCCCTGTCACGCACGGGAGCCATTCGCTTGGGGGAGCCCAGCTGAAGGAACTTGGCTTTGGCACGGGGGCCCCAAATGCGGCTGCTGCTCAGTCAGAGGCGGCTCAGAGCCCCGCGCGAGGCCTGTCAGAAGCCGCCTCAGAAGCAGCCGCCCCGAGACACGTGCCCCGGGAGGCGACGCCCAGGCCGCGGCCGGCTTCCTCGGGCGTCTCGTCCGCAGCTTCGCCTCCGCTTCGAAAGCGGGCGCCGGACAGTCGCAGGGGAGCGCAGAGTCCGGGTGCTCCAAGCAGAGCCCGCGCTGCTGCAGGCCGCCGCCAGTGGGACTCCGAGCCAAAAGTGGCGGGAAGCTGCGCCCCGCCCACCGGTCTGGAGGCGTGGTCTGACATGCCCCGCCCACACCGCGCTCGGCCAATGGCGGCGGAAAGAAGCTCCACCCGGCCCGCCCACTCAACTGGAGGCGTGTTCTGCCACGCCACGCCCACACCGCGCTCGGCCAATGGCGGCGGGAAGGAGCTCCACCTTTCCCGCCCACCCAACTGGAGGCGTGTTCTGCCACGCCACGCCCACACCGCGCTCGGCCAATGGCGGCGGGAAGAAGCTCCTCCAGGCCCGCCCACCGAGCATGGGCGTAGCCTGTGACCAACTTGGGCGGGAAGCCTCGCCCCGCCCTCCAGCCCCTCCGCCGAGCCGGGGGCGTGGTCTTCCTCGCCCCGCCCACATCGCGCTCGACCAATGGTGGAGGAAAGCTTTACTCGGAGGCCGCCCAACGAGTCGTGGGCGTGGCTTACTAAACTGCGCCCTGACAGCAGCGCTCCGAGAGGCTTCGCCCCGCTAGCCCAGCCGTGATTGGCCAGCGGTGGCTGGAAGGCCCGCCCCTCCGGGGCGTGGTCTTTTACGCCCCGCCCACCGCGCTCAGCGTCCGGGCAACCGGCACAACACCGAAGATGGCCGCCGGGCCGCCGCTCGCCTGAGGCGGAGTTCGAGGGCGGCTCCGGCGGGTTCGCTCCGGGTCCGGGCGGCGCGGTGAGTGTCGCGGCGGGGGAGGGCGGGCGGCGCCGCGGGGGGCGGCGGGCTGCGAGGGGGCTCCGTCCTGGCTCCCCCGCCCGCCCGCCCGGGCCTTGCGAGCCTCCCACTCCTCCCACTCCAAGCAGGTGCCTTCTTTCCCTCCTCCCTAAAGGTCTGATTGATCCCTTTCTGTCCATCACCGGGATCAGATTTTGCATTTCACTGACCGCCTTTTACTTGCGAGCAAGCAGGCGCTCTCATCTTGAACATCTGGTGCCGTTTCTGTCCATGAACAGGATCAGATTTTGGATTTCCACTCGCTGCCTCCCCCAGGCCAGCAGGTGCTCTCTCCCACCCTGGAGATCTGATCCCTTTCTATCGATGACCATGATCAGATTTTGACTCACTGCCTCCCACTCGCAAGCAAGTGCTTTCAGCCTGAATATCCGATTCGTTTCTAGCCATCAATGAACATGATCAGATTTTGCATTTCACTGACCGCCTTCCACTTGCGAGCAAGCAGGCGCTCTCATCTTGAACATCTGGTGCCGTTTCTGTCCATGAACAGGATCAGATTTTGGATTTCCACTCGCCAGCAGGTGCTTTCTTTCATCCTGGACACCTGATCCCTTTCTATCGATCACCGTGATCAGATCTTGGATTTTGACTCACTGCCTCCCACTCGCAAGCAAGTGCTTTCAGCCTGAATATCCGATTTGTTTCTATCCATCAATGAACATGATCAGATTTTGAATTTCAGTTACTGCCAGTTGATAGTCATTTGATTTTACTTTTGGGGTATTAATCATTTTGGGCCTTACAAGAGACTTAGCGAAAGGAAACGGGTGTTTATGAAATATAAGAAATCTTGGCTCACTGTTAAGTGTTCTAGCTCTCTACGTCGGGGTCAGCTCCCCTCTAGGAGGTGAAAATAGGGGATGGGAAAGAGATCAGACTAGAAAGTCAGGGCTAGGTTGGGGTGGGTCTGCTGCACGAAGCTGACATTCTAGGCATATGTGCAACAAGAACTATCCATCAAACTTGGCCCTTGTTGTTTTGATGAGACCAGGGAGTTCAATTTGGAGAGTAGGTGGAGGGGTGAGGCAAAGGAAGACCAGACTAGAAGGTGGTTCCCAAAATTGAGCTGCCATACAACCTGGTAATCCCCCCATTCTGGGGATCTATCCCCAGGATAGAAAAATATTCATGCAAAAGGATGTTTGCACAGCACTCTTCTTAGCAGCACTCAAAGCAATTGCTAAGACTTGGAATCAACCTAGATGTCCAATAACATACAAGTAGATCATGAAGATGTGGTACATAGACACAATGGAATACTACATAGCTTTTTTTTTTTTTTTTTTTTTTTTTGGTTTTTTTTGGGTCACACCCGGTGGTGCTCAGGGATTACTCCTGGCTGTCTGCTCAGAAATAGCTCCTGGCAGGCACGGGGGACCATATGGGACACCGGGATTCAAACCAACCACCTTTGGTTCTGGATCGGCTGCTTGCAAGGCAAACGCCGCTGTGCTATCTCTCCGGGCCCTGCATAGCTTTAAGGAATTATGCCATCCTGCAATTTGCAGCAACATGGATGAAACTAGAAGATATTGTGAAATGAAGTAAGCCAGAAGAAGAATAAATACAGAACAATATCACTCGTGTGTGGTATTTAGAATAACTGCATGAAGAAATACAATGGTTAAAATGGAAGTTATCTCTAACCCCTTTGGCCCCAGAGTATAGCGAGAAGGAAGGAAATTGAGTGGAGGAGAAAAACACAAATATGAAAGGTTGAGGGCCAGGGACCAAGTGATCTCAAGTGCATTGCTGGTATTAAGAAAGGACAGGACTAAATATACAAGCCAAAGACCCAAACTTTAACAATCTAAACTTAAAATGGGCCTTTTATAGTGGCAGGCTGGGATGGCGGGAGGGAGGTGGAGTGCAGTGCACTCGGGGAACTTTGGTGGAAGGAGGTTGAGACTGGTGGTGGGATTGGCCCCAATTAGTGAATTGTATGTCTGAAACCCAACTATGAAGGACTTTGTAAATCACAACAGTTTTAATAAAATGTAAAGAAAGGTATTGTAATAGTTGAAGCAAAGAGCTGACTATAAAGTTGGATTGAGGATCAGAACTCTGAAGACTGAATAGACATGAATTAGAAATATTTCAGAATTAGAATCATGATTGATGGGAAATAAAATCCATTTAACAGTTCTTGCCTGCGTTAGGCAATATGCTAGATTGTAGACAAATGTTAAACAAATGATTACGTAAGTAAATTAATGATCGCAAGTATGATTATTTCAGAAAAAGTGCAAGTTGATTTTTGTATAAGAGTGTGTGTGCGTGCACATGCCTGCACGAGCTTTCGCTTTTTTTATTCTGCCCTATGTGAAGGCTTTTATGAGGAAGTGGACCAGGAAGAATAAGGAAGATTAAGAGGGCCTGGAGCGCTGGTGCAGTGGTAGGATGTTCGCCTTGTACATGGCTGACCTAGGACGAACAGAGGTTCGATCCCCTGGTGTTCCATATTGTCCCCCAAGCCAGAAGTGATTTCTGAGCGCATAGCCAGGAGTAACTTCTGAGTGTCACCGGTGTGCCCCCCCCCCAAAAAAAACCCAATAAAACAAGAACTAACATGATATAAAGACGGAATACTAAATTGCAGAAAGCTGGGGGAGTGGGGAAGCCAAAAAGAGGAACAGAAGTGGTGAGCTCACACTTCCTGATTTCAGAACTCTGACACTACTGAACTTAAAGCAGTATGACGTTAACATAAAAAAAGACATAGACCATTGAAATAGAAAATCCCCAAAACAAGATATATGGCCAGTTAATTTTTGAGAAGGGTTCTAAGACCAGTCATTGGGAACAGTGCTCTGAATTTAAAGACTATGTAGAGGAGTATGAGCTAGCTGAGGAAACCAAGTAGCCTGTAGCATAAGAGTATCATGCTTCAGAAGTCAGAGGAAGAAATTGTCTTCATTGGTAAATAGGTGGCTGCAACGCACATTATCTTGCAGGAAGAAACAGTGTTCTGATTAGGTTGATCAAAATAAAAACAGACTATAAATGACTTCTGACTAGATAATTTATCTGTGTTAGGCCCTCTGGAAGTCTCTGTTCTTTCTGGTAAGGTGATTAACAGTGTTCAAAATTGTGTCTCTTTCATCACCTTGAAGTAGTATGAGTTATGGCATCTGTCCCTTCCTAGTTTAAAATTGTAGCCTTTAGAAATCTAGAATTTAGTTAGTACTTTGGGGCCTCTCCCATGGCACTCCTGGGTTCCTCCCGGTTCTGTGCTCAGAAATCACTCCTGGCAGTCTCAGGGGTCCATAGGGGCTGCCAGGGATTGAACTGAGGTGGTCCCGGGTCAGCTGCATGCCAGACAAATGTCCTACCCACTGTGCTATTGCTCCAGTCCCCATGCTTTGGACAACTCTAAAAAGTGATCTTGTGAAATATTCTGAAAACTCTTACAGGTTCTGAATGACATCTGGCTTTATTCTTGCCATGAAGAAAGGCTCTCAGAAGAAGAAACCACTCTTCAAAGCAAGAATGCCATCACCATCTCCACCTCCTAGTCCTTCATCTCTCGTATCTAGCATGAGATCCAGCTCACTCTCCCCTTTGAGTGGGCTAGACATTCTTCCTCTTCATTCTGGAGGACAGTGGTCTGAGCAAGTTGAGATGACGCATGGAAACTGTATGCCTTTGGACGACCATCACCATCAAGGTACGTACTCCTTCTGAATTGTGTGATCAAATAATGATTACATATTACAATAGAGATGAAATATGCCCTTAAGGCTTGGGTCCAAATAGGACACGTCTTGGTGCTAACATATCGTTATTAGTCATGATTTATTCCTTTTTTCTGGGCCACATCACCAATACATGAGAATACTCCTGGGTGTGTGTGTGTAGAGGGTAGCTCTTGTCACCCTTGGGAGACCACATAGCAGTGGAATCAACACTCCAGCATACAAACATGTACTTTCCTTCTTCTGATCTACCTCCTTTAAGCTCTTGTTTCTATTCTCAGATACTATCCAGGGGTCTCAAACTCCGCGGGCCGCAAACGGCCCTCCATACAACATTTTGTGGCCCTGCCCTAGAGGGATCTTTTTTTGTTTTGTTTTGTTTTAGTTGTTTGGGTCACACCCCCCAATGTTCAAGGCTTACTACTGACTTTGCACCCAAGGATCACCCCGACTTTGCCTCCTGCGGCCCGCAGGTAAATTGAGTTTGAGACCCCTGCGTAAACTAAAGAAGATAAAGATGTCAGAAAGAGAACAGTTTTTGCACAAGAAAGTTCTGTTCCATCTGATTGGAGATTTTCTTAAAGCTTATTCTACAGTCATAGAAGTAGTTTAGGGAGCCTGGGTTTGATTCCCTGCACAATATATGGTCATCCAGGCACTGCCTGAAGTGACCTTTGAGCATCAAACTGAAAGGGCCTTGAGCACCAAGGATTGTGGCCTAGACACCGAAAGAAAAAAAATTATTGAAAATGTGCTTTTCAGGACCAGAGCAATAATATAGTGGGTAGAGTGTTTGACTTGCTTGTGGCTGACCAAGGTTCAGTCCCTGGCATCCCATAGAGTTCCCAAGCCTGCCAGGAGTGATTCCTGAATGCAGAGCCAGGAGTCAGCTCTGAGCCCTGCCTGCTGTGGTTTGAAACAAACAGACAAACAAACAAACAAAAATTTGCTATTATCTTTGTATGAGCAGGGCCTTATCTGCTCACTATGGCATTGGGTGCCTCAGTTCAGTTTTAAAATGCTCTTGGGCTAGGCTAGTGGGCATATTGACAGTCTATCTGTATGGATATGTTGACCTTCACCTAGGAGACATCATGTCTTCCACCAAGGTTTTTTTTACTTAAAAAGTTTGTGAATGTTTAGAAATAGATATTTCTGGGCCCTGTATAGATCTCAGTGGTACTGTACTTACTTTGTATGTGTGAGGCCCTGGGTTTGATCCCTGGTACTGAAAACAATGGGGGGAGGGGTGGCTCTACCAAGTAGTACTTAATGATACCTAATTGACCAGGCCAGTAGTTCAGTGCTAGTCCCCACAGATATAGCACTGCTCTGATCTCTTAGTACTGGAGCCATCAGGATTACCTCACTAAAACTATATGATGCTCAGAAGGCTATGTGGTCTTCAGGATTTAACCTGCTGGAGACATTACTTGTGTGCTTATCTGTTCCATCTTCCTACACCCTATACATCTAAACTAACTCTCTCTCTCTCTCTCTCTCTCTCTCTCTCTCTTTCTCTCTCTCTCTCTCTCTCTCTCTCTCTCTCTCTCTCTCTCTCTCTGTTTTCTTTATAAGTAGCTTTTTTTGTTAAGAACATCCCACTTGGCAGTTCAATGGTCAAGCTTGACTGCAGAGCTCCTTGGTACTGAGGACCACAAAGATCACCCTCCTAGTGTTTGGGGCCTTCCAGGACTATACCCAGAGGCATTAGGGTATTCTTGTGCTGCTAAAGATGGAGCTCACAGTCTTTTGACACGTGCAAAGCATGTACCCATAACCTCTGAGCTATCTTCTCAGTACTGTAAAAATCTAATGTGATTAAATATTAAAACAGATTTTTAAAGAAAATGTATAGCCATCAAACTCTGACTAAAATATCTATACATTATTTTTGTTACTTACTGGGTTATCTTTGATCCTAGGGATAGAACCCAGGACCCCACACTTGCAAGGAAGTGCTTTAACCCTGAATATCTGATCAGTTTCTATTAATAAACATTATTAAATTTGAATTTAACTTACTGCCAGTTGATAGTAATTTGATATTTTAGGGTAGTAATCATTTTGTATTTTAGAAGAGACAACTAAAGGAAACATGTATTTATCAAAAATAAATACAATAATAATGTATAGAATCACAAATTTAGAGCTGTAATGTGACTCTGCACATAGAATTTTTTTTTACTCAAATAACAAACAATGAAATTTTATTTTGGGGCCGGAGAGATAGCACAGCGGTAAGGCGTTTGCCTTAGATGCAGAAGGATGATGGTTCAAATCCCGGCATCCCATATGCTCCCTCGAGCCTGCCAGGAGTGATTTCTGAGCATAGAGCCAGGAGTAACCCCTGAGCACTTCCAGGTGTGACCCAAAAACCAAAGGAAAAAAGAAAGAAATTTTATTTTTATGGTTGCTTTTGTAAAATGACTCTAACAAACTTTACATTATTCAGGAAAGTCTTAGGACATGGAGTGTTCTTTATAATGTTTATGCTTTATCTCTATTTAAAAGAGAAGCATATGGGCCAGCGCAATACCACAGCAGGGCATTTACCTAGTACATGGCCAACCTGGGTTTAGTCACTGGCATCCCAGGTATCCTATATGGTCCACCACGCCTGCCAGGAGCAAAATCTGAATGCAGAGCCAGGAGTAACCCCTGATTGCCACTGGGTTTGGCAGGAAAGGACGGCAACATATTTTTGAAGAGCCACCATAAGAACAATAGGAAAAGAGGCTTTTTAGAAATTTGATACATTTCTGGATTTTAATTCTGAATTTAAACAACTAAATATTGCTCATTTATTTTTATTTGTCAACATCAAAATATTAAGAACTTCAGTGCTGTTCTTGGGGAAGAGATCCAAGTGGAATACATGAATTACGCGAGTGGGTTCTTGTGTCTTAGGTCTTAGCATCAGCTGTACCTCCCACAACTACAACTAAAACTAAAACTAAATTTCACATGATCACATCATTTAAACTTAAGTTCAAGTTTTGGGTAATATGCCTAGATTATCATTTTAGTCCTGAGCCTGCTCATTAGTGGCTACAAGATTTTGTTTGTTTATATTTGGGCATTGCTCAAGAGCTCCTCTCAGCTCAGTGCTGAAGGTGCCCGTTAGTGCTCAGATCATGAAGTCCTGGGGATCTAACCTGCAAGCAAAGCTTCTGCTTCAGCCTTTTAACCATTATCCCTGTCAACTAACTGTAAGATCTTGAGCAAATTGTTACACCTTGATCTTAAAATGGGCATAATAATTTCTATCAGAAATATTTGTATAAATTGAATATTTTAAAATAAAATATTTACCATAATGTTTGGCTCATCTATACAATAGAACTTGCTGTCTTTGTTATAAAGGATTCGTTAAAATAATGATTTTGTTATATCAAAACCATTTGCTTTTCAGAATATTCATGTCTTCCTTTATGAATGTGTTTCTATAATTTTAGAAGGTGATTCACATGCGGGAGTTCGATATATTACGGAGGCCCTTATAAAAAAGCTTACTAAACAGGACAGTTTGGCCATGGTAAAATCTCTGAACCTTTCACTTTCTAAAGATGGTGGCAAAAAATTTAAGGTAGGTTACTAGAAAGTTATGAGTATAGTCATTGTTTTCAATTGTCTGTGCTTTTAAGATTGCAAGTATGTGTGTGTGTGTGTGTGTGTGTGTGTGTGTGTGTGTGTGTGTGTGTGTGTGTGTGCTTAAACGATATCTTATACTAATATTATATTTGCAGCAGATTTTTTTTTCTAGTCAAAGTTTTATATCAGAACTATGGCATATCACCCAGTTTTTTGTTGTTGTTTTAACAGCATAGTTTACAAAGTTGTTCATGGTACAGTTGTTTCTGGCATTGAGTGTTCTAACACCAATCCCACCACAATGTAACATTCTCTCCACCTTTATCCCCAGTTTCCCATGCATCCCTCAGTTCTGCCCCCTTGACAAGCACAAATAATTTATTTTTTATTCTTGTTACAAATAAATGGTAATGGAGTTACTGAAAAAAATCTTTAATAAAAAAATTGTGAAAATGTTATATCTCCCAATGGGGTTATTAAGTCATTGTTTGAAGGTTTGTTGTTTGTTGAATATTCTGTTATTGGACTTGTTTGTTGAGTGTAGGTGACTTTTATGCTGCTTCCACATCTAATTTGGTGTGTTCTTTCTGGGGTGTTAGTATTGATGAATTTAGAGGTGTTGCATGGGTACATATGCAAACACATGCCCCAGGAATTTCAGGACTGTGGATCTGGGGCAGTGACTTGACATGGTGGTGACTGGGATGTCATCGTGGCTGTTAGGGCTTCTCAGAAGGGTGAGTGGAGTCTGCCTACTCCCACTTCAAGAACATCCCAGAGTGTTTAGGCTCCAAACCATTGTACCTGGCATCACCCAGTTTCTAAGGTTTTGTTTTCTGTACATTATTGGTTTTTTTCTAGAGAAGACTGTTTTCGTTAGTAAAATGTTGTTAAAATGTTGCTATGCTCATTTTTTTACAATTTGTGGCTGTTCTTGAACAGTGATCATAGAATTAAGAAATTGTCACAAAGATTATAATATGTACTATCTGATCTTTTACAAAAAATATTTGCTCTGATTCTTGTCTTACCTTAACTAACTCTTCCACGCCCAACACTATAGGTGTAAACTCAGCACTTCCCTCTACAGAATGGTATCACAACAGTTATTTTTAAATAACAGTTTTTGCTACGATTTTATAAATTATACCAGGTAGTATACTGTAAGGAACACAGGGCACATTGTAGTACACACCTTGATTTTTTTAACTTTATTTTAAGAAAATGCATACATAATTGGCATAGTTGATCATAATACATTTGTTTTCATATAAGTAAGAGCCAAGTTATTTATAAA
The DNA here is from genome assembly GCF_024139225.1 of Suncus etruscus. NCBI lineage: Eukaryota > Metazoa > Chordata > Mammalia > Eulipotyphla > Soricidae > Suncus > Suncus etruscus. The sequence continues at coordinate 1,702,393 of NC_064852.1, read as the reverse complement.
AGAACAGAAAGGAGCCTGAATGATAGCACAACAGTGTTTGTCTTGCACACATCTGACTGGGACAGACCCAGGTTCCATCTCTGGAATCCTGTAGGGTCCCCTAGGCCTGCCAGGAGTGATTTCTGAGCACAAAGCCAGGAGTAAAACCTGAGCGCTGCTGGGTGTGGAAAAAAATAGAAAGAAAAAATAGAAAAAGGAAGAGAAGAAAGTTAATAAAAGAATAAGTACAGTAGCAACAGCAACAGTGAAGTCACTAATGTGATGACAGAAGGTTTGATTCTTGTTTGCTGTTCTGTTAAATTGGTGTGTTCCCATAGGAATGACAGCATCAAACAAATGAAGATGTCCAGAAATTCAAAGACTGTTACTGATACTGTGGCTTTTAGACTATTACTGATACCGTAGCTTTTAGGGACATGCTCTCAACTGCCAGGCTTCCCGGAAAAAGAAAAAGGGGGGAAGGTGCCTGCACTCACTCCAAAAGCCCTGACGATATCAGCCCCCAAACCCTTGTACCTAAAGTTTGGTCAGATTAGGGTTCCTAGAGGGAATCAGAGAACGGTATTGAAGCAGGGCCATCGGAGAAATGGTGATTCCGGGTGATAAAGACAGCAGGCATGGCTTCGCCAAGGCAGAGGCTTGGCTTGCCCCTTCCTCCCAAGATGTCAACTTCTGTATGGGCCAGTGTACCCATGATCTTTCACAGCTTGATTTACATCTTGTTCGAGAAAAGAGTGAGTCTATGGAGCTGGTCTGGTTCAAACATGGCTGACGCCGTAATTTTTTAATTGGGAAAAATATAAACTTAGATTTCTGTGTTATTTATAAAAATAATTCCAGAAGGTTGAAGCTCTTAACAAAAACTAGTCAACCAACAGTAATACCAAAAAAAGAATTACCCAATAGAAATATTAGAAAAAATATAGAAATTTTTATTTTAACATTTTAGTAGACTGTGTTGTATGCTTAAAAAATTATAACGAAACTTAAAAACTGCAACAATGAAATAGTCATTTTTTCTGGCACTCCATTATGCTATGCAAATAGCAATAATTAAAATTAAACTTCAGTTCTTTTTTCTGGGACCTTAGGACTTTATATGAAAATACTAAAGATAAGGATTTATCTAGGAGCCAAGGAGCTAGCATAAGTTACAGAGCACAAGCACAGTTTGAGCTGTGGCACTATGTTGTCTCCATGTCACCCCGATCCAGAGCAGCTGAGTGTGGTCCTAGTGACACCCAAACATTTCTGAACTCTACTGGGAGGAGGGCCAGACCGCAGATGTGGCTGTTAGAAAACAAAAGGAGAAATAAAAGAAAGAATAACAAGGAGCACTCAAAGGAAACACAGTGAAGCAGTCAGAGGAGACTATTGGGACAGATCTCAGAATATGGTGAAAGATGGTCAAAGGAAGGAGTATTTCAGAAGGAATAAATGGCATAAATAGATTGCAGAATTGTTAAGTGGGAAGAAACCTTAGAAGTCATTTCAGATCTGTCAGTAAAGAAGTTCTTTATTCTGTTTCCAAATGCTTTGAGCGCATTCTTCTAAAGCCTTTGCACTTATTTTCTCTGCCTAGGATTCTCTGCTCCTGGGTGTTTACATGCTGCCTTCTTGCTTTTTTACTGCTGAGGTTTCCAATCAGTAAGCTTCCTCTGTGATGTCCCCCATTACCATTCATTGGCAGTTAGGAACCACTTGGGAATTACCTCCTGTTTTTTCAGTCAGCAAATAGTTATTTAGCCACCTCTGTGCCAGCTACCGTTAGTGCTACAACAGTGAATATAACAGCCAAGTTTGCTCTCTGAGTGCCCTGCATTCTCTCACTTTTTATGTTGTTGTTTTTTTTTTTTTCATTTCACCACATGAAATCTTATTTTCTTGTCATGTGTCTATGAGAATGAAAACATGAACCTTGTTTTCTTTCGCTGTTTCTAGTACCTGTTATACTCCTGGGGCAACATCCATTTTTGAATGAATGGTGGAACTATTTGTATTCACATAATTGGAGCAGAATAACTTTTGTCTTACTGATAGAATGAGCGAATAGAAGGTAGAATGAGCAAGTTATACAGCTTTGTTGTATAACTCATTTGTTGTGGTATAAATAAGGAAGACAGGGTGTTGGCTTGATAAGAAAGGTGATTTATTTTTTAATTTGAAGACATTGAGCACATCAGAAATAGGATGCAAGGAAATTATTCTTCATTACTGTTGTTACTCCTATATAGTAATTACAGAATGAATTATCTATTTAATAATGACTGACTTTAAGCTTGATGGGAAAATCTTGGGGAGATAGAGAGAGGTTATTCGAGATAGCACTAAGTACCTTAGGTTGAACTTTGAAGAAAGAAAGAAGAAGAAAAAGAAAAAAGGAATAGAGAAGTTGAGTTAGAATAAAGATATGGTGGAGAAGTTCTAGGAGAGTTTTTTACGGCCGCACCTGGCAGTGCTCAGGACTGACTCCTGACTCTGCTCTTAGAGTTCACTCCTCTGCGTGGGTTCTACAAACCACATGGCTTACCAGGTATTGAACTTAGGTTGTCTGCGTGCAAGCAAGCACTCTACCTAGTTAGACTATCATTCTGGCTTCTTGAGGCTCTTGATATTAGTATGAGTATGTTTTTTTGTTTTTTTTTTTTTTTTTTTTTTTTTTTTTTTTTTTTTTGCTTATGGATGAGGAGAATCTTGACTTCAGGGAACAGTCACTCATAGTCATGCAAAGACAGATCGCAAGAGGGTTTGCTCTGTCCTGACAACAGAACACCACCGTGCATATACTTACATGTTGAGCTTTAGTCACAGTATCATGATATAAATTGCTTATTCATTTGTTTCTTACTAGTACATTGAAAATTTAGAAAAATGTATTAAACTTGAAGTGCTAAATCTGAGCCATAATCTGATTGGGAAGATTGAAAAAATGGATAAGCTGTTAAAACTCCGTGAACTCAACTTATCATATAACAAAATCTGGTAAGTGAATGCTTCCTTAAGTAGTGAGTTGGATTCGTGCTTCCCAAGTTGCTCTGATCTTTACTCCTTGATAGTCTAGTATCCATCTTGTTTTGATATTTAAGATACTTGATCCTATTTCAGAGCTGGGGGAAAGGTGATTAATGTCTTGGCATACAGGCCACCTGGTTCAAATCTCACACATGGTTCCCTGAGCCCTGCCAGGGATCAAGCTGAGCACAGCGCCGGGAATAGCTCCTGAGAACCACTGGGTATGGCCCAAAACTCTGCCCGCATGAAAAGAAATTCTATTCTGAATATGTTTATTCTTTGTTCATTGGTTTTGTCCACTTCATTTTATATGGACATCATTCATATATATACATATAAGTATATATATTTGCTTACATATACTTATAACATATACTATATATACTTATATATACTTAAAGTGTATATATACTTTGAGAGATAAACATCACAAAACTACACACAGAAAGCCTTTGGACAAAATGATATATACTGAACTGACCATTCAAAAACAAAGCTTTTGAATCACAAAAGCTCTAATATGGCAAACATAAATTAGGTATATTGACTGACGATTCAAGCAGTATAAAAATATATAAAAACAGTTGATGTTAATGAAACAATTTCATCATAAGAAAGGTGAAAATAAATATTTTCAGGTGAAATTAAATATTTTTCAAACATAGAAAATTGACCGGGAATTAAATTGGCAAGTCAAAACTAACTTCATCTGTAAAAATTGAAAACATTTTATAAACTTGCTATTAGTTCTAAGGGGCCAGAGTGATAGCACAGTGGGCAGGGTATTTGGCTTGCACCTGGCCAGCCCGGGTTCGATCCCCAGCATCCACTAATGTTCCTTGAGCCTACCAGGAGTGATTTCTGAGTGCAGAGCTAGGTATAATGCCCCACTGCTGGATGTGGGCCCAAAATCAAAAAATAAGAATAATGAAACAGTTTTGTTTCTAAATGTAAATATAGTTTATATTACAATACTTTATGAATAGTTTTTATTCCATTCAAAATAGCAGCTAAACCTGCCGTTTTAAAACTCATATTTTAGTGATAGGGTAATGATTGAAGACATTCCTTATGCAGGGCCTTATTGTGGCACAACGCTGCAATTGAGTGTTCCAGCTCTCCCTGGAAACTTAACATTTCTGGTCTCAATAATAAAGGGTTAGCACTTTAAGTGTTACAGTGCTGTTAGCCATTTGGGGGGAGGATAGTTTCTAATTTATTTTAAAAAAATAGCTAGTAATCTCTAATTATGAAAAAATGCCATAAAATCAAGGTTGATTGTTCTAAAATACCAGTGGAAGGACACTAATTGTATTTACTTCTATTTTATTCTTGTTTTACAGCAAAATTGAAGGCATAGAAAGTATGTGTAATTTGCAAAAGCTGAACCTTGCAGGAAATGAAATCGAACATATTCCAGCGTGGGTAGGCAAGAAGCTAAGATCCTTGAGAGTCCTCAACCTGAAAGGCAACAAGATAGCATCTGTAAGTAATTTTAAAGTAGCCAGAATTTTGTTTGTTTCCATTTCCATCATTTGTTTTCAAAGATTTGTATTTGTTAAAAAATTTTTATTTAAATTTAGGTGGGGCACCAAAAAAAAAATGGCTTGTTGGGATGAGCACCTGTTGTGCTGTTGGAAGTCTAGTTTTCATCCTTACCACAAGAAGCTCCCCAAGCCCCGAAGGGAGTGATCCTGCACACTGAGCCACATATTGGCCCCAAGCATGGGCAGTTATGTACCATACCCCAAAAAGACTAAAAGAAACTAGAATTCAGTTTCAGTTGCTTTTAAAAGAAATCTCTCTTTGAAGATTCTGGATCCTTGGATAAAACATCAGATTCAGACATAATCTGGAGTTAATTCTGGAATAATTAAATATAGGCAATCCCGGGTTTCATAGACCATGTTCTGCAGAATCCTAAGGGGCCCAAGGCTGCCAGTGCTGTAGGGCCGCCGGCTGGCAATCCTCATGGCTGCCAGGAACCGATGCTGCAAGGCTCGCAAGGGACCAGCTGCTGAGTAGGGTTTCGTGCCCACTAAGGGACGCCAACCTGTAGGCACCACCTGGCAGGGAAGAAAGAAGGGAGGCGGGAGGGAAGAGAGAGGGAGAGAGAGAGAGAAAGGAGAGAGAGAGGAGAGAGAGAAAAGAGAAGAGAGAGAGAGAGAAGAGAGAGTGGAGAGAGAGAATAGAGAGGAGAGGACAGAGAGAAAGAGAATGAGAGAGAGAATTTTTCCGATGCTTTATCACTGCCTACCTCACCCCCACAAGACAGTAGCACTCTCTGGTCACTATTCTAGGCCCCCCAACAGTTCAAATTTCTCCTTTTATACCTGGCATGACAAGGGGCGTGTCCAGGTTCATCAGTCATTGGGGGTATCCAAGGGCCGTGTCCAAGCCCAACTGCCATATTTCTACCTTTTACCTTTGGATTTTTGTGTTTGTTGTTTTTTTTATTTATCCGAAGCTGAAAGATGGTGTAGACAGGAAACGAAACAGTGTTTAAGGAACAAACATTAACTTTTTGTCCAACCTCTGCCTAGCCTAAGAAGTGAAAAACTCCAATTCTTTAAGGTAAAGGGGCGACAAATTCTTTCTAGCCGCTTCCTGCTGATGAGGGACAGTTGTGGGGTTATCAGAGATTTTCACTTTCTATTTTTATCTAAGGAGAAAATATTCTTTACTTAAAAATTTTCTTTGTTTCTCTATGTCTGTCTCTTTATTCTCTCAAAAAAAAAAGTCCTTTGCTCACTTTCTCTATTTCTAAATCTCTTTTTTATTTATATAATAAATCTATTTTTCTATTTTGTCTCTCTTTTTAAATCATTCTTTCTCTTACATTCATTTTTCTTTCTCATTCATTCAATTTCTCTTGTTTCATTTTTTTACTTACATTTATTTTTTTTTCTGAAATCCTTAGAAATGATAACTAAGAGTTCAACCTTTAGCATTTTTATATCTAATTTCACATGAACCTCAAAACTTACTAAGGAAGCCATATAGGGACTATTTTTATGAAACTTTGAGTTAGGAACTAAAGAGCTAGTACAGCGAGTAAAGTGCTTGTCTTGCATGCGGCCAATCAAATCCATTCCTGATACTATATATCAGGGGTCTCAAACTCAATTTACCTGAGGGCCACAGGAGGCAAAGTCGGGGTGATCCTTGAGTGCAAAGTCAGTAGTAAGCCTTGAACATTGGGGGGGGTGTGTGTGTGTGATCCAAACAACTAAAACAAACAAAAAAAAAAGATTCCTCTACGGCAGGGCCACAAAATGTTGTATGGAGAAACAGCCCGTGAGCCGCGAGTTTGAGACCCCTGCTATATATGGTCCCCTGAGCACATTTGGGATGAATTAAAGTAAAAAATAAATAAAGCAACCCATTAAATACCATAATCCATACTCCTATTTTCAAGTCTCAGAACACTTAGCTTTCTTAAAGATAAATAATTCTTGTCAAAATGTGGGTCATTGAATATCTAAAATCTTTTTTAAATCATACTAATAATACAATTGATAATGATGTACAATTAGTATAATTTATTATTTTTATATTTAATAAATATACATTTATGGGATATAATATAGTATTCAATAAGTACTTATCAAATATTAATCTTTTTAAGTCTATACAACTTAGAACACTGTGTGGGCAAAAGATAAGTAGTATAGGGCTGGAGCTATAGTACAGCAGGAAGGCATTGCTTTGCATGCGGCCAACCTGGGTTCTATCCCGGCATCCCATATGGCCCCCCAAACACTTCCAGGACTGATTCCTGAGTGCAGAGCCAGGAGTAACTCGATCATTACCGTGTGTGGCCCCCAAACTAAAAACAAACAAACAAAAATAGCAGTATTGTGGAACCACCATGGCTACATCTGGCTATGGTTTAAGGTACTTTGTGGTGCTGGGGATTGAAGATTTCCTGTGTGCTAGTCATTTTCCCTACCATTACACTCTCTCTCTCCAGCTCTGGCATTGGAAGCTTTTGATTTCTTTCAGTATGAGAAGAAAATAGGTTTAGAGGTCTGTAAGCTTGAATTTAAATCCTGTGTCATTCATTTATAACTCTTCTGTGGGAAGCTCACCTAATTTCTTTGAATGTAAGTTTATCAGTACATGTAAGATATTTCTTAGATAGTGATGAGTCATGTAATAAACCTAATATTGTACCTAATACACTACAAATACCACAAAATTCTCTCCATCCTTTCCTTAGAGCACTTCTTTTGGATACTGAACTTAATAAATAGGTTTCTGTTCATTTTAATAGATTTTCCATGATGTACTATTATCCCTTTAGGTAAGTTATTTTCTAGCTAAATGATAGTTATATTTATGTTATATATTGTTTCAGCTCCAAGATGTCAGCAGATTGAAACCACTTAAAGATTTGACTTCTCTGACGCTAAGTGAAAACCCAATTATGAGCCTTCCTCATTTCTGCCAGTTTACTATTTTCCACCTCCGTTCCCTGGAAAGTCTGGAAGGTCAGCCAGTGACCTCTCAAGACAGGCAAGAAGCTTTTGAGAGATTCAGTTTAGGTAAGTGACATTGAAACACACAACACACATGTACACACACACACACACACACACACACACACACACACACACACAACTAAATATGGTGGGGGGGAATATATTTTTAAAAGTTATTTGGAAAATTATGTTCTGTTATAAACTTAAGTTATTAAAATGTATATGGGAAATGGCACCAAAAATCTATTCCTTTGGCAAATTGTCATTAAACCTCAACAGTGAGCCAAGCCCCATCCCTTCACTGAGAATAGAACTGTGAGCAAGTGACAAAGGCACAAAGTGGCCTTTGTGCAACTGGTGCGATAGTGGAGAAGTCCAAAAGCAAAAAGGAGAATCCCCTTTTGCAGAAAGTGGTATGGCGAAGTGGTTCTCTGAGGAAGTGACAGACAGAAAGCAAAGATGAAAGAAAGTCAGCCGTATACAGAGAGGCAAGGAGCAGGGCACGGGAACAGTTTGCACGTTAAGGTTGGAGAGGCCCTGATGAGTGAAGGAAGTAATGATCTACCATTATGGCTGGAAGATAGTTCAAGAAAATGTTTGAGGAAAAGAGAATTGTCATAGCACCTTACTCACAGTTCGAATTTTATTCCAGGTGCAGGGGAAAGCCATTGGCAGCTTTTTGTAGGGGTGGAATATGGCCCATTTTGTATATTAAGATTATTCTTTTTTTTTTTTTTTTTTGTGTTTGGGTCACACCCGGCAGCGCTTAGGGGTTACTCCTGGCTCTATGCTCAGAAATCGCTCCTGGCAGGCTCAGGGGACCATATGGAATGCCAGGATCCAAACCACTGTCCTTCTGCATGCAAGGCAAATGCCCTACCTTCATGCTATCTCTTTGGCCCCAAGATTATTCTTGATACAAGATGAAAAATTATTTGGGGCAGGCAAATTAAAGACAGGGATATCTGAGGAGACTTGTAATAACCTAGGATAGAAATAATCATTATTATTATTAAAATTAAATTAGAAAATAAAATAATAAAAATATTATTGAAAATAAAAATAAATAAGAAGTTAAAAAATAAATATTCATGGCTTATATTTTGGTATAATGTGGAATAGATGGGTAAATTTTAGAGATAAAATCATTCTTAATGAATTGGTTAATATCCAGGTTTTTGAATGGGTAAGCAATTGGGCGGAATATCCTTAACAAAAACCGGGAAAATCCAAAATGCTAACTCTGAATGCCAGATACCGAAGTAGAGATATCAAGTACAGTATTAGAAGCATGAGTATGTAGCTCATCTCTCATTTTCTCTGTACGAGAAAAGTAAATTTGATGGGAGCTGGAGAGATAGTATAATGGGTAGATTGCTTGCCTTACACATGGGCAATCAGGGTTTGATCACTCCCATGAAGTCTCACAGGACTTTTATTTATTCTGACAGAGGCTAGGCATAATAAGAGGGGAGCCCACAAAGGAAACAGAGAGGCAATAGCAAAAAGAAAAGCGAGTTGCAAAAGTGCTGAGAATAAAATGTCAAGAGGATGTGGTTAGCTGCGTTGAATGTTGCTGAGTGATACGTAAATTAAAGTGAGCAAAGAGAAGTGGTGCTCTAGATTGGCAATCTTGATAGGGATACTTACATTGTTTTTGCAGCAAATACTGGCTTATAGGGGCTGGACCGATGGCACAGCTGGTAGGGCTTTGCACATAGCTGATGCAAGTTCCATCCTCAGCATCCCATACTGTCCCCCGGAGCCTGCTATGAGTAACATCTGAGTGTTGCTGTGGGTGGCTCAAAACCAAAAACAAACAGACAAACCCTCCCCCCGAAATGCTGGATTATAATGAATTGGAGTTGGAAGAAAGAGAGACATTTGGATGAAGATTTTAAATTCCCAGAATTTCTCTTGCTTTGTACATAATAAGGCAATTTTAAAAGTTTTAAAATACTTTTGGTTCTGAGGAGGCAAGATCAGGTCACAATAAAGGAAAGCACTTTAAAGGACTTTAAGATAACATAGTTTGAAAATATGCTTGCAGAGCCCTTTAAATTGTAACCTAGTAAAGTATTATCCATCAGGGCCCGGAGAGATAGCACAGCGGTGTTTGCCTTGCAAGCAGCTGATCCAGGACCAAAGGTGGTCGGTTCGAATCCTGGTGTCCCATATGGTCCCCCGTGTCTGCCAGGAGCGATTTCTGAGCAGACAGCCAGGAGTAACCCCTGAGCACCGCCGGGTGTGGCCCAAAAACCAAAAAAAAAGAAAAAAAAGTATTATCCATCAACATTTTTATTCAAATGATAATGCCTTCTTTCCTCTTAGTATAAATCAGTTTCATGAAAGTAATTTTTTTTTCCCCATGAAGCCATAGTAAAACATTTATTAAATTTTCAGGGCCAGAGTGGTAGTACAGTGGTAGGGTGTTTGCCTTGCACGCACCGGACCCATGATGGATGCTGTTTTGATCCCCAGCATCCCATATGGTTCCCAGAGCCAGGAGCGATTTCTGAGCACAGAGCCAGGAGTAATATCTCTGAGCACTGCTGGGTGTGGCCTCGAAAACAAACAAACAAACATATTTTATTTTCTCTACCTTTCTTTGTTGTTGAAGTTGTCACAGTGATCTTACAATGGCTGGGAAGTCAACGCACATGCCTAGCTATGATGCTCACACCTTTTTGCCTTGTAGCAGGCTGCAGGCCACATGGCAGGTAGCATTGCCTGCCCATTCAGCAAGGCTGTCCACTGAGTTTTACAGCCCTTTGCTCAAAGTGACTTTGCAACTCTTGCCAGGGTTGCACCCCGAGTGGAGGCTCCGTAAGTTACTGTTGTGATGCTCTCATACATGCTTGCCAATGGTTTACTTCTGGGATATGAATCTTGTACATGTTCCCAGCTTGTCCTTGTTTGGGGAGGGGATCACACCAGTTTTCTGTGGTGCTTACACACCCACCTGACTGTGTACAGAAATCAAGCATAGGAGCTGGAGCTATAGCACAGTGCTTAGGGTGTTTGCCTTGCATTGCAGCTGACCCAGGTTCATTCTCTGGCATCCCACACGGTCCCCCGAGCCTTTCAAGAGTAACACTTGAGAACTGCCCGGTAGTGTAAAAGTCCAAAAAGAAGAAAAGATAAAGGAAATCAAGCATGCCATGGTCCATAAATCATAGTCATCAGGAACTCATATGACTCGAATGAGGCTCCAGAGTTTTGAACTTGTGATTATGTTTGCAAGCCAGATACTCTGAGCCACACGCTGTTCCTCAAAGAGAATAATTTTAAAAGTGGGACTGTTTAGGCTCCTCTAAGACTTTTGTTGCAATCTTCTGTCTTTTCTTCGAGTATGAAATATAATGTTTTGTGTACTCTACATTGATATTGGCAGAAGAGGTAGAAAGATTGGAAAGAGACCTGGAAAAGAAGATGATGGAAACCGAAGAGCTTAAAAGCAAACAAGCAAGGTTTCTTGAGGAAATAAAAAACCAAGATAAGGTGAATAAATTATTAAGAGAGGAGGCCACTTTACAGAAACAGAACTGTGAGAAGCTCGAAAGTAACCTAAACACAAAAAATGAATTGGTAAGTCATTTTAACTTGAAGTAACATGACTAAATTCTTTTGATGTAGAATTATTTGTCCACAGATTTTCCAGTTATCCCTCATTGACCCAATCTCCCACCAGTGTTGTGTTATTTTATCATTAATTGTTTACAAGTTTATTTCATAAGAGTTTAATCTGTTTATTGTAACAGGTTCAGTCAACACAAATATGCAAAACAGAAAATGGAGATCTCTAGAGACCAGAGTGTAGATGGATGGAGTAAGGCACTTGCCTTGCATGTCGCAGGGGTCTCAAACTCAATTTACCTGGGAACCACAGGAGGCAAAGTCAGGGTGATCCTTGGGTGCAAAGTCAGTAGTAAGCCTTGAACATTGGGGGGTGTGACCCAAACAACTAAAACAAAACAAAACAAAACAAGATTCCTCTAGGGCAGGGCCACAAAAGGTTGTATGGAGGACCGTTTGCAGCCCACGGGCCACGAGTTTGAGACCCCTGAATCCAGGTTTAATCCCCAATACTCTATATGGTCCCCTGAACCCAGAAATTATCCTTAAGTGCAGAGCCAGGAGTAAGCTCTGAGCACCTTAAAGTGTGTCTCCAAAGCAAAAAGAAAAGAAAGGTTTCACTCTCTTATACCCCAGTTCTCTGGATGTTAATCTAGAGCCTTTTTCCTTCTGTGTTTATATAATATATATGTGTGTTTACTTGATGCTTATGGAATTATATACTTATATTTACATTTGAACAATTTTGTGACTTTCAAAAAGAATCTATATTTTTAATCCCCTGTATCTTATTTCTGTACAAATAGTGCATCATAGGCAGTTTTCCAGGTTACAACGTGTATTTGTGCATACAAATATATGCATATATATAATTTGTTCTTCTTTTATTAATTGATTGGTTCTTGGGCCACACCCGGCAGTGCTCAGGGGTTACTCCTGCCTCTGCACTAAGAAATTGCCCCTGGCAGGCTCAGAGGACCATATGGGATACCAGGAATGGAACAGGGTTCCTCCCTGGTCAGCAGCATGTAAGGCAACCACCCTACGGCCCCATATAATTTGTTCTTAATCTTATTAAAGCCCTTATTGTGTTCCATGCATGGCCCTATTTAAAATGTTGGTCAGAACTTCATATGATGTAGTGTAACTGAATATGGGGGTGGCAAAAGAAATTTGGCAGCAGTAAAGATTTCTGAATGCAGGGCTGGAGTAGTGGCGCAAGCCATAAGGCGTCGGCCTTGCGTACCCTAGCCTAGAATGGATCCCCCCGGCATCCCATATGATCCTCCAAGCCAGGAACAATTTCTGAGTGCATAGCCAGGAGTAATCCCTGAGCATCACCAGGTGTGGCTCAAAAATAAAACAAACAAACAAAAAAACCCAGAAACAACAACAACAAAAAAAGATTTCTGAATGCATAGTGACCAATTATTAACTCAAAATTAACCACATAGTAAATTTAAGATGTTTCTGGCATGTCTCACCAAGGTTACATTTCTTGAGCAAAAGATGTCATTGAGTTAAAAAATTTAAGATGCTATTATTTTTGTCCATGTTTATTGACAGATTTTTAGGTTCTACTATTTTTTTTTTTGCTATTTGAAATTATCCTACAGAGGAAATCTTTATTCATATAATTATATGAAATATTTATATTATTAACTCTTTAATATAAATTACTATGTAATTATTACAAGTAGAATTCTGTGTAATTTGCGTTTTTAGTAAATATTAATGCTCCCTTAATGCATTTAACTACTCAGAGGGTCTATAAAAGCCAATGAAAGAGTTAATATTATTTCAAATTTATAAATAGGATATAATAAAATTTCACATTGACATTTGGAAATTTTATGTTCTACATCTGTATTAACTTTTAGTTTTTTTGTTTTGGGGCCACACCGGGCAGCAGTACTCAGGAATTATTCCTGGCTCTGCTCTCAGAAATCACTCCTGGCAGGCTCAGGGGACCATAAGAGATGAGGGAGGGATAGAACCTGGGGTCCATCTCGGTCGGCAGCATGCAAGGCAAGCACCCTACCACTGTGCTATTACTTGGCCCCGAGTATTAGCTATTTTTATATCACTTTAAATTACTACTTTTTTAATGCATTACCTTTTTCTTATTCCAAAGTACAAGTTTATATTAAACAAATAATCTTGAGTCTCATTCTCTGGACCTTTATTTGAAAATATTTTCCATTATTATGAATTCTTAGAATCATTATCTACAGTTGGATAATGTTTTCCAGTCTTATAAAATAATTCATCATGTATTAGGTCAAACAGTCCATAAAAGAAATACAGAAAATTGAAGTAAGACTTTTGTTGTTCACGATAATACATTTCTCTTGCCATCAACAAAGAATAGCCTTAATTAATATCAGTATTACTGTCTTTCTGCAAATTATTTAATTCCTTTTCTTTTTTTTTTTTTTATTTTTGGTTTTTTTGGGCCACACCCGGCGGTGCTCAGGGGTTACTCCTGGCTGTCTGCTCAGAAATAGCTCCTGGCAGGCACAGGGGACCATATGGGACACCGGGATTCGAACCAACCACCTTTGGTCCTGGATCGGCTGCTTGCAAGGCAAACGCCGTTGTGCTATCTCTCCGGGCCCTTAATTCCTTTTCTTAAGTTTTCTTATTTTTTAAATAAAGTTTGTGGATATGTCCTGCCAGCCTTGTAGAATTCTGAAGACTTGAAGCAATGAATGTAAAGATACTTTTTAAATAAGTCTTAAGTAATAGAGGGTGGTAAAATCTTTAACTCACAGAATGATTATAAAATGTCCAGGTATTAATGCACGTAATAATGACCATACCTTCCTCAGGTAAGTTTTCAGTGGAGTGTCAAATATCTAACCAGTCTATAGTTTTCCAGGTGATGATCTCTGTTTTCTGCTCTTTTCTTTTTAGCTCTTGTCCTGGGCTCTTGCACAGCCTTTATCTACTGATTGTTTGTTCTTCTTTTAAGGTAGTTCCTTCAGGACTGAATCCCATGCTGTGTTTTTTATGGTTTGCATGATGGCTTGTATTAATATGCCTATGTACATTTTAAGTTTTGAAACCAGCTTGCCATCTTGAGAACTGTGCTTGTTTGAAAACTGTGCTTGTTTGTGCGTGTTCGTTTTTTCAAGTGGATATATACCTAAGAGAATATATTTGAATGTTGGGGAGAAATGTCTATGTTTTTTTTTTCTATTGATAAGTCTGTTAACTACAGTCAGCTCTTGATTATCCATGGTCAATACAATTAACTAGCCTGCCTTCCAAGTTCTTTGACTCCAGTTTTTCTCTCATTCCTTTCACATATTTTAATGAATGCTGAATGTTTGCTGTATGCCAAGCCTAGTGCTGCTTCAGTTGTTTAAGACAGTATGAGAATTTGGGGACAGGGACCATTCCATGCACACATGTGATTCCTCTCATTTTCACCTTTGGTAATCTTTGAGGAAAGAAGCTTGAACTGGCTGAAACTGTTAGCTGAGATGTGGGGATCTAGGAACATTGGTGAAAGGCCAATGCAGTGGATTTGCCGGATGTTGAAGCAGGACATTGACAGCAGCATTGTTGGCCCAAATCAGGACACTTGAACTCAGCTTCTTCCATCAGATATGCCAACAGGCAAATCATTTAATTTCTCTGTGAAGCCTTTATCATCTTAGGGTCATTCTGAAAATGCAGTACAGTAAAACATGGCATCACTGCATGGTGGCTGGAATAGAAATGACCTCTCGATCACTATTATTTATGACTTCATTTCCCCTTTGACAGATAATCAGGAGGTGACTGTAAGTTCAATCATGCACGACTTTGATTTCTTGGTCCCTGTAAAATGTTCATGCTTCTTGGAGTTTTATTCTTTTCCTTTTTCATTTTTATATTCATGAAGTTTTCTGCATGTTTTTTGCCTGGTAACTACAAGCAGATGTTAGGGGTACGAAAGGAGGGGATTAAAATCACTTAGATTTCAATCCTTTGGAATAAACTCAAAGGATTAGTTGGTCCCAGTACTTAGTTAATAGTATTTACCTTTGTCACTAGCCTAATATGAAACTTCTTATAAGTTATTTCCCTAGTCTTGAGCACAATTTATTTATAAACTCATATAATAGACTGGATTATCTCTTATGCTTAGCTCCAAAAATTTCCAAGTCTAATTGAAAATTTTGAGTCAAATTACATATAAAAATATAGTATTTAAACATATATTTGGAAGGGTTTTTTTTTTTTTTTTTGCAACACAAACAGCAAACCTAGGTCTCTTTCATGCAGGACATGGCCCTTATCACTCAGCCATATCCCAAGCCCCAAATGTTGCATATTTGAATCTTATTGAGTTTATTCATATTCTTCATCTTAAATTACAAAACCCATGTTCAGGGATCAAAGAGATAGTATAGGGGGTACAGAGCTTGCCTTGTACATGGCTGACTTGGGTTTAATTCCCAACATGCCATATAGTTTGCTGAATCCTTACAGAAGTGATCTCTGAGCACAGAGTCAGAAGTAATCCAGGCATATCACTGAATATGACCAGAACAACAACATCACTATTAAACAATGTTCTGGACCAAAAAGGTAGTTCAAAAGTACAGTGCATGTCTTACATGCAAACAGACTCCAGTTTACATGCCCCAGTACTGCACACTCCCCCATCCTAGCATCACCGGCTGTGGCCTTCACGGTACCTGAGGACCACCAGAACACCACTAAATTGTTGGGTCTATGTAGGCTGAGTATTACAGAAATGGCCCCAAAGTCTCCATGAACACCACTGGGGAGAGCTAAAAATAAATATTCTAAACACTTAAACTGATTTACCGTTAAACAAAATACTATAGCAATAATAGTACAATTAAAATAATTTAATTTCTACCCTCCTTTTCTTGGCGGGCATCGGGGGTGCGGTCCCGATGCCCGTAATGTCCGGAGGTAGAGGACAAGGGCTCCGTGCCCCTCGGCGTCATGTCTTCGGTTCCGGCGGTTTGCAATCCACCGGTTCTATCCTCAAGCGCCGGGACACCACTTGAAAAGAAAAAAAAAATTTTAATTTCTGATTTCTGTCCTCTAATTCCTTTGTAATTAATATATAGTATCATTTTTATCTATTATTTGACACTCTCATTAAAATCACTCAGTAAGTTAAATAACTATGACTTATAAGTAGAAAATCAGGAAGCAGGTACTGAGATCATCAAGCTGGGAATATCCCCTGGCCACCTCCAGTTGTGTTCTCATCTCCCCAATAAATAACTTTAAAAAGATAAAATAACTCATATAGAACCTTGGGAGATAGTACAAAGGTTAGGGCAAAAACCTTGCATGCTCTTCATCCGGACTTGA
This sequence comes from Suncus etruscus, assembly GCF_024139225.1. Lineage (NCBI taxonomy): Eukaryota > Metazoa > Chordata > Mammalia > Eulipotyphla > Soricidae > Suncus > Suncus etruscus. The sequence continues at coordinate 1,685,975 of NC_064852.1, read as the reverse complement.
TCCCCATCACCAAATCCCCCTCCTCCCAAGGATTCTGGGTGTGACCCTGGAAGCACCAGACACATCAGTGTGACTCTGATGGACCCTGGCATTGTAGGACCAGAGGAGCACCACATACCGGATTCTTGCCTTAAGGTACTACCCTAAGATTCTCTAGGAGTGGCCCCCCGAATTCTCTGAAGACTGCTTGGGATTTCCTCCTCCCAAAGAAAGAACAACTTATACGACTATTTTCGTGTTTGGTTAAAACAATTTTAAATTTGTTTAAACTTTATTCATTATATTAAGATAGGCAGAAATGGCATATAGATTTCAAAGGTCTTTTATGTGCTGTTATAATAGGATATTTTTTTATTTCATACTTTCTGATATAAGATGAATTGCTCTAAATGTTGTACTTTTGCTGTGGGTTTTAAAATTTTGCATTATTAGTCATGGTTAGAATTTTCCATACCTCTGTACCTATATCCTAACCTATGATACTTATTTGTTGTTTCATATCAACTTGGACCAATAGCTAAAACAGAAGACCATAGAATTAACTCGAGCATGTCAAAAACAGTATGACCTGGAGCAGGAATTAGCTTTTTATAAAATCGATGCTAAATTTGAGCCACTGAATTATTACCCATCTGAGGTGAGTTCTTTGAATCCTTTTATTAAATCAAAAGGCAAAGCCAGCAATGGCTGGTACGAGGAGGTAGAAAAAGTGAAAGGATCTTACCAATAATCATTTACTCCAGTTTCTTATGTTGAAGGCATAAGCAGAGTTAACTATATTTTGATTCAGTCTATGAATTGTTTGGCAGCATGAGAATTTGCAGTGTCCTAAAAAGATCAAAAATTCCTCAGAGGCTGACTCTTAATATTTTTAGTTGAAGTATTTTTTTTAATGCTTGACCCCAGAGCTTCAGACATGCTAGGCAGATTCTTTTCTGCTGAGCCACATCCCGTTGTTAGAGGGTCTTTGTTCCTTAAATCTGTGCTTAGAAGACACTACCTGCTTCAGTAACCATGGAATAGTTGCCTCCAAATGTTTTTATTCAGTAATCACTAGATTCCATATTAGTCAGCCATTATTAGTGCAATCAACAAGCCACTTCTGAGACCAGTGTTGTTGTTTATTTAAATTTCAGTCAAACTCACTTTACTTCTATATCAACTAAAAAGCTAAAATAAAATATTTAGATTTTTTAATTTGAGAGAATAAGCAGTGTTAAATATCTTCAACGTAGATAATTCTTTAATCAATCTACACTTATTCTTAAGGGATGAGAGAAGTAATCATTTTTTTAAACAGTGTTTTGGTTTTCTTTTTGATGTCTAAGAAGAAAGTACTATATTTTCCCTTGTGTAAGATGACTGAGGATATAAGATGACCCCCTACTTTTCCTGTTAAAATATAGAGTTTGGGCTATATTCGCTGTGTAAGACCACCTCTCTTTAACGTACACCAAATGGAAATTAAAAACATAAGAGAAAAAGAGTAGATCCCACAATGGTTAACAGTATAGTTTTTTTGTTTGTTTTTTTGTTTGTTTTTTTTGTTGTTGTTGTTGTTGCTGCTGTTGTTTTTAGGCCACACCCATTGACACTTGGGGGTTACTCCTTTTTTTTTTTTTTTTTTGGTTTCTGGGCCACACCCGGTGGTGCTCAAGGGTTACTCCTGGCTGTCTGCTCAGAAATAGCTCCTGGCAGGCACGGGGACCAGGATTCGAACCAACCACCTTAGGTCCTGGATCAGCTGCTTGCAAGGCAAACACCATTGTGCTATCTCTCCGAGCCCTTGGGGGTTACTCCTGGCTATGCACTCAGAAATCGCTCCTGGCTTGGAGGACCATATGGGACCCCAGGGGGATCAAACTGTAGTCTGTCCTAGGCTAGCGCTTGCAAGGCAAATGTACCTCTACCTCTAGCACCACCACTCTGGCTCCAACAGTATATGTTTAATAAAGCTAGACTTTGGAACACCAACAATCATTATTCATTTGCCATTTGTAGTGAGTGACTGTGATTCTTTAATTGTAATCTACATTGAGAGCATGGGAGAGGGGACTCCTTCAAGAGCAGTTGGCTGGGATGCAGTGATTAATAGGAAGCTAGAGGGATACAGTGCCTTATCTATGTCCCATAAAAGCTGAACAGAGGACTGAGCACCGGAAAGCCACACACCTGGTGACTGGATGAGATGTGGCACTTGATAACTCAGCTCCTCTGTGTGCCCTGAAAGATGAATCGGGCAGGACAAGCAGAGGACTGAGCACCGGAAAGCCGCCTACCAGCCATGACACCCGGTGGCTGGATGGGATGCAGCACTCAGTAACTCAGTTCCTCTGTGTGCCCTGAACGATGAATCGGGACATCTGATTCAGAGGACTGAGTGATGACGCCTGGCAGCTGGATTGGTTGCGGCAGTAAGGGGGGATGGAAAACTCATCCCTGAAGCCGGAGTAAGTTTCAGCATGCCCTGTACCAGAGTATAAGACGACCCCCAACTTGAAAGAAGCTTTTCGTGGGTTGAAAAGTCATTTGTATGCCAGAAAATACGGCAGAGCCCAGAGATATAGTACAGCACACATGGTGCTTATCTCGCACAAGGCCGGCCCAGTTGACCCTGGCGTCCCTGAAAGTCCCCTGAGCATACTGTCAGAAGTAAACCTTGAGTACAGAGCCAGGAACGAGCCCTGAGCCCTGCTGGGTAAAAAAAAGGAAAAGAAAAGGGAGGAAGGAAGGGAGGCGAATCATTATATATATATTTTTTTTATTATATATATTTTTTACTTTCTAGGTGTATAGTATAAGTATTTCTTTTTTTGTTTGTTTGTTTTTTGTTTTTTGGGGGGGGGTCCCACCTGGCTGTACAGTGTATTTAGGGAATTCTGTGATAACCTTTTTCACTAGTAAAATGAATAGCATTCAGTTTACTTCTTGAAGTTATTTATTAACCATACATATTTTAAATTTTACTCTTAGTATGCTGAAATTGATAATGCCCCAGACGAAAGCCCTTACATTGGCAAGTCGAGATACAAAAGAAATATGTTCACCACGGAGACTTTCATTGTTAATAATGCTCAACCAATAGTTATCAAGAAGATACAACCTGGTGAAGAAAAACAACTTAGAAATGAACATGCAACCCTGGACATGCAACTGGAAGACAAAGAGAAGCAAATAAGTGCAGGTTTGAAAAGCTATTTGAAAAATAAAAATTGGGGGAGGGGAGACACCAGCGCTGCTCAGGGCTTTCTCCCAGTTTTGCACTCAGGAATTACTCCTGGCAGAACTGGGGGACCTCATGGAATGCCAGAGATTGAACCCCTTGTTGGCTACATGCAAAGCAAGTGTCCTGCCCCTGTAATATTTCAGCCCCTGAAAAAAAAAATTTTAGTACAAAAAGAGTGCAGGCAAATTTTGTTTTATAATTTAGTTAAACATATTGAAGGAATTGTTTACATGAAAATTACTTCTAAAAAGCAGAAATTGATAAACTTTTGGCGGTTTTCTGTTAGGGTAGAGAATGAGGTTTTTGATAAATTTGAGGGCAACATAGCTATAGGATCCACCTGTGTATGAGATTTTGCCAGCAGCTTCTTTTCAGCATTTGGCACTCTACATGAAAAGGCCTAATTAGTAATGTTTGAAGCAAGCAAAGTCCCATTTTATTGATTATTATGCATGTGGGCAACACTTAAAGCAGTGCTTTGCATTCTCTTGATATTTGGGTCTAAGTCAAGCCTCTGAATTTCCCCCCCAGCTGCCATTCTTCCCATATTCAAACTTCTCCTCCTTACCCCCAAATCATCTAATTCAAGGACTCTTGCCTACCAAGTCAAGAGAGAAAGAATCAGTCTCAGGGGCCACTTAGAAGACTGCCAGTGACAGCCTTTGAATCCACTTACCCACAACTGGGTGTGGAGATGGGAAGAGAAAGCAAGTTTGAATTTAAATATCACATTAATAATGGTGACCAGCTGTGGGTCTGTCACTAGGCAGGTTAACAACTCATTTTCCCTTGGTTAGGAGCTAAATGGAAAATATGGAAGACCCACAGAGGCTGACTGAGTTGCATAGCATATGAAATTTTATAGGAATTGATAGATATTATAGTATGTAGTCACGTGTCATGTGCAAGGGTCTGCAAGCATGTGCAAGCAAAAAAAAGAGAGAGAAAAGGGGACAGGGCAAGGGAAACAAAAGGCAAAACGAAGTCAGAACAAAAATAAACTGGAAACTGGCTTGAAGATTAGCTTCAAGGGGAGTTATTGTTTTATTAGAGATGGAGGGAGGGAGGAAGGGATAGATGGAGAGAGAAGGAGAGAGAGATAAAGAGAATGAATTTGAGGTAGAAACAAATTTGAGATGAACTTCAACTGGCAGGGATTATTCTTTAGTGACTTTTATGGCATTGCATTCATGATATGTCATGCATAAATAATATTCTTCTAACAGGGTTTCCTCACACCCCCATGCCTTGAATCTAATTATAACAATGGCATATAAGTGCCCATTTGCTAATAATATAATTTGTTTTCTCAGAAGAATTCTTGAGAGTTGGGAGCATAATGTAAAGCCTTTCTAAGATTTCTTTCAAATAAAAGGATTGGTTAGAGTAGATAACATCATGAAATTCTTTTAGCGATTAAATAATAGAAAAAAACATGATATATTGCATTAAAAATAAATTTAATGTTTATCCTTTAATGTATCATAATTTGGGGGGAAGAGGTTATGATGAAAAATATGGTAAGAAAGAGAATTCAAGTTGTTTCTTGTGTGTGTCTGTGAGCATGGTTCTTACATTTGCAGCACAAACTCGACTATCAGAATTAAATGATGAAATAGAAAAGGCAGAACAACAAATTTTAAGAGCTACTGAAGAATTTAAACAAATGGAAGAAGCCATACAACTTAAAAAGGTACGTAAAAGCAACGCAGCAATGCTGAAAGGAAATGCAGAAAATGAAATATGTTTTTTCCTTCATACATCATGTAAAATAATTTTTAAATAAGAGCTACCTACTTAATTACGGTATAACAAGTTTCAGTCAGTTATTTATGATGATCTCATATCAGCTCATTATAAAGCAATAGAAATAAATTGCTTACAATTTTTAGTCAATATTTTATGTAGTAAGTGACTACTTTCGCTTGAAAAATTGCTTCCTGACATCTCTAAACAGATTAAGCATTTCACCCACCTTTAGAATTCTGTTACCTACATTAAGAGTTAGAAAACCAGCCAGAGCAATAGCACAGTGGGTAGAGTATTTGCTATGCGTGCAGCCAATCTGGGCTCGATCCCTAGCACCCCCATCTGATCCCCCCAGATTGCCAGGAATGATTTCTGAGCCAGATCCATAAGTAACCCCTGAGTGTTGCTGGGTGTGGACCAAAAAAAAATATTCAGATGAACATTATCAGATACAAGAAGCAAACTTGAAATGATAGAAAATAAAGCATATAAGAAGATCAATGATATACTCCCAGAAATTGTCATTGTGTCCTGATGAAATAAGCAGCTCAGACACCAGATTTAATTACAGAGAGGCAAGATTCAGTGGAAAGTATTTTGACCTCCTAGTTTTGAAATATTTTAGGTATTTGCAAATTTGAATTTGGAGTTTTTAAGAGTTCAATAAAAATCTGTTTTAGGAACTTGGGATGTAACAGCAGGAAAGCTTATGCCTCACATGTGAGAGATCTTGAACTCAATCCCAGCACCACACACGCACATTAGAATTGTAAAAGTATGAGCCCGGAGAGATAGCACAGAGGTGTTTGCCATGCAAGCAGCCGATCCAGGACCAAAGGTGGTTGGTTCGAATCCTGGTGTCCCATATGATCCCCGTGCCTGCCAGGAGCTATTTCTGAGCAGACAGCCAGGAGTAACCCCTGAGCACCGCCGGGTGTGGCCCAAAAACCAAAAAAAAAAAAAAAAAAAAAAAAAAGAATTGTAAAAGTATTACATAACTGCATTCCGTCCAGAGGAGGTAGAACATTCATAAATGTGAAGTCCAATTGATTCACTCTTTAAAAGATTCTGCGTATTGTTGTTTTCAAATGATTCATTAACAAAAAAATCGAATCTATTTTTTTGAAGTGTACATATTACATGTTAGTCAGTGATTGGGTTGGTTCAGAATAATGAGATTTAACAGCTGCTTCCCTTCCTCATGGTTAAGCTAATGGAAGAAACAAATGAATAGGTAAAAATGTAAAAATATATAGTTAAATAGAGAATGTTATAGAAGAAATAAAAATTAGGAGGGAGAATTAAATATGATACCATTTAAATTATGATGATGATGGACTCTAAGGAGGCGAACTTGGGAGAACTGAACTGAAGGAGAAGGAGACAGAGGATGTAAGATGAACATTTCCTCTGCACCCAAAATGTCCTCACCTAAAGAGTGAGGGAAAATGTGGACAGGTAAAAGATCATGCCAAGCTTCATAGGCTATTTTTTGGTTTTGGGGCCACACCTGGCGGTGCTCAGGGGTTACTCCTGGCTGTCTGCTCAGACATAGCTCCTGGCTGGCATAGGGGACCAGGATTCAAACCAACCACCTTAGGTCCTGGGGCGGCTGCTTGCAAGGCAAACACCGCTGTGCTATCTCTCCAGCCCCATTCATAGGCCATTTTTAAGGGTTGAATTTTATTCTGAATGTAGGAAAACTTTTGATGAACTTTAGGTAGGAGAGTGGCTGCCTATTTGTATTTCTATAAGGTTCAACCTGGTTCTGAATAAGAGAGAAAACAGTAAGGGAGCTGAAAATAATGGAGATTGTCTGTATCTGCTAGGAGACAGTTGTGAGGCAAGAGGAGAGGATGGTTTGTCTGGGAAAGTGTTGAAGGGCATGGAGAAAGACTATTTGTAGATAAAATTTGTCAGTAAAACCAGTGGGTATGATTTCAACATGGGAAGCTATCAAAAACGATTTAATGAACTATTATAATAATACTGGTTATAGCTTTATTCAGGCTCATAAATAGATATAAATAATGTACATAAATTTTAAATAAACAGACTGTTGTAAAGTGTCTTTGGAGAAATAGCTATTTTAAATGAATAAATGGACCCCGAAGTTATTTTTACCTTATTAAATTCGTTGATATACTAATAACAAAGATAAGTGCTATAACTCAGCAGTCATTGCTATTAATAATTTACAAGTTCTCTATATTAGAATGCCAACTTCATGTCTGCCTTCTAATAATTACTTTTTATAAAATAATATTATAGACACAGAATATAAGGATAAGATGTGTCTATTTTTCTTTATACAATAATTGATAGGGCTTAGAATAACAATTTAGTCAAATAAGTTGCTTTCTTGAAATTTGTAGAGCAGTGTTGGTTTCTTTAATTGTGTGTTCTGTTGTATGCATTTTCTGTTAATTAAGGGGAAATTGTTAAATTGTTCATTGTTAAATGTGGGGAAATTAGATTTCAGAAGGAGAGAAAGACCTTTACAAGCCGTTGGGTGATAAAATAAAACTTCTAAATAAATTACGTCAAGAGGCTCTGGATCTGGAAATGCAGCTAGAAAAGCAAAGGCAAGAAATTGCTGAAAAGCAAAAGGAGCTTCAGCACCTGCAAATAACCATAGATAGCCTGGATGCTCAAGACCCAAAACATGTAAGTACACGAAGAGATTTGAGATTTTTTTACTTTTTCTATGGGAAGTGTCGTACACTTCAACTATTATGCTTAACTATTTTCAACTGCAGGATCCTTTCTTTTTTTTAAATATAATTTTTATCTTAATCATAGTGGCCTACATATCATTGACAATAATATTTTGGGTACATATTAACATAAAATCAGGGGAATTCCCATCACCTAATTGTCCTCCCTCCACCTCCGTTCCTGTCCTACCTCCCATATCCTCCTCCCTCACCCCCGGGGCTGCCAGAATAAGCAGTCCCCTCTGTGCCTAGCTAACTACATAGTGGTCCTACACCTGTTTGGTCTTGGTACCTCCCTTATTTCCCACTCTAGTTGGGAGGCGGGACTAGATAGTTCAAGTTATGTGGTTTTGTTTGAAGAAGAGAAAGTAATACACTGGGTAAAACATCAAATATGCCAAAAAGGATCCTTTCTGAAAACCTTTTGCACAAATTGGAGTGATATGCTTCGTAGATACCTGTATATACATACACACCAATAAATGTGTTGAAAACAAAATAGTTTAGGGTTTGAAGGAAGGAGCTTTCGATAGGATGATGGTTGCCTCACATACTTTTTATTTAAGAGGTTGAAGTTCAGCATATTTTATAATCAGAACTGTAGTTATTTTAGTGTGCTCTCAAATCATTTACCTCTTTTTTTCTCCTTGTCTATTTTCTGTCTTGAGAGCAAGATCATGAAATAGAACTACAGGGTTTCAAAGTTCTTTTTTCACTTTATTAATCTTTTATATAAAGATAGAGTTATAGGGGCCCAGAGAGATAGCACAGTGGTAGGGGATTTGTCATACAAGCAGGCAACCCACGACAGATGGTGGTTGGAATCCCGGCATCCCATTAGTCCCCAGGCGTGCCAGGAGCGATTTCTGAGCGAGTAACCCCTGAGCACTAACAGGTATGATCCACTCCCCCCCCCCCAAAAAAAAGACAGAGTTATAAAGTTATTTACAGTTTATATAAAGATAGAGTTGTTGAATAATAGCCCTCAACAAAAGTTATTTGTTATTTCATTATCTGGAATTACCCTTAAAAAGGAGAAAGCATTTGAAATGGATCTTGCTAAAATGTGACCAGGGATCATTACATAAACCGGATAACAAATTAGGTTCTGTCTCTTTTTCTTTTTTGGGCCAAACACAGCAGTACTCAAGGGTTACTCCTGGCTCTGCATCAGAATTTACTCCTGGCATGGGGCCGGAGTGATAGCACAGCAATAGAGCATTTGCCTTGCATGCAGCCAGCCCAAGACAAGACTGGGTTTGATCCTCAGCATCCCATAGGGTCCCCTGAGCCTGCCAGGAGTGATTTCTGAGCGCAGAGCCAGAGTAATCTCTGAGCACCGCCAAATGTGGCCAAAAGAAGAAAAGAAAAGAGAGAGAGAGAGAGAGACAGAGAGAGAGAGAGAGAGAGAGAGAGAGAGAGAGAGAGAGAGAGAGAGAGAAGAGAGAAGAGAGAAGAGAGAAGAGAGAAAAGAAAGAAAAAAAAAGAAAAGAAAAAGAACGAACTCCTGACAGGCTCAGGTTACCCTATGAGATACTGAGGATCAAACCTAGGTCAGCCACGTGCAAGGCAAATGCCTTACACATTGTATTGTTGCTCCGGACCCAGGTCTGTTTCTTTGTGCCTTTACCCTCAGAAGTCTTAAACTAATGGCGCATGTACTAAACAATACTGAAAAATAGAAATAAAAGCTGTTTCCTGCATATTTTATCGTATACTATGAATATAAGGTTATTTTTAAAGACCTTTGCAATTTTTTTTGGTTAAGAACTATAGAATTTTGGCAGGAGAGATGAAGTCATGAAATTTTCCTATACATGGATACACATGGAAACTATTATGCTAAGTGAAATAAGTCAGAGGGAGAGAGAGAGAGAGAGAGAGAGAGAGAGAGAGAGAGAGAGAGAGAGAGACGCAGAATAGTCTCACTCATCTATGAGGGTTTTTTTGTTGTTTGTTTGTTTGTTTGTTTGTTTTTTGGTTTTTGAGCCACACCTTCGGTGCTCAGGGGTTACTCCTGGCTGTCTGCTCAGAAATAGCTCCTGGCAGGCACGGGGGGACCATATGGGACACCGGGATTCGAACCAACCACCTTTGGTCCTGGATCAGCTGCTTGCACGGCAAACACCGCTGTGCTATCTCTCCGGCCCTTATCTATGAGTTTTAAGAAAAATAAAAGGCATTGGGCCAGTGAGATAGCACAGCCGAGACATTTGCCTTGCATGCAGCTGATTCAAGCAGATGATGATTTGAATCCCGGCATCCCCTGTGCCTGCCAGGAGCAACTTCTGAACACAGAGCCAGGAGTAACCACTGAGCGCGCTGGGTATGACCCAAAAAAGCAAAAACAATGAAAGAAGGAAGGAAGGGAGGGGAGGGAGTGAGGGGACCATATGGGATGCCGGGATTCGAACCACTGTCCTTCTGCATGCAAGGCAAACGCCTTACCACCATGCTATCTCTCTGGCCCCGAAAGTAGCTATTTTAAATAATTTTTATTTTATGAAATATAAGGTATGTTAAGTAATGTGCTATGTGATCAGTAATACTTATTTATTGACTTTAACTGTACCTCGGTACAAAACTGGAACTCTTGGGGCTGGTCTCACATTTTAAGGGCTTTTGTTTCTCCAGGAAGGTTTGAAAGATCATATGTGTGCTTTCAACAATCACAGTATTCATTTAGTGTCCCACAGGGTGGGAGGCAAGTTCCTGCATGTAGTTCCTCCTTGTTCTCCACTCACAGATCTCTCTTCACTCTTCAGTGCCCTGGGGGTTGAACAGGGAGGGGTCAGCATTGAGTAAGTAAGTGTCTTAACCCCTGCAGTATCTCTTTGACCCCACAGCTATGGCATTCTTGCGAAATATGGAGTTTGTTCACTGGATTTCTGTAAATAATTACATATAGAAAGGAGTTAAATGAAAAGTCAGAATAGCATCAAAGTCTTGAAGGTGGCCAAAATCAGTCTCTGTCAATTGAGATGAAACGTACGAATCACATTTAAAGTTGATTTAGGGTTTTGCTAAAACTACTGAAGGTTAGTTCTGAAGGTTACATCTTGGCCTCATTAATTTGTCTGCCCAGGAGCATCCATCACTTTCTGGCTGTGTTTGTGGAATCGCCTTTTGCATATACATGTTTCTAGATTTTTATTACCTAGATCAGTTGAAACTGTTTCCTAATTAATAAGCAGAATTTAAAAGGTTGAAAGATTAGAAAACATTTGAAGGGACCGGAGAGATAGCACAGCGGTAAGGTGTTTGCCTTGCATGCAGAAGGACAGTGGTCCGAATCCCGGCATCCCATATGGTCCCCGAGCCTACCGGGGGCGACTTCTTAGCACACAGCCAGGAGTAGTCCCTGAGCACTGCCGGGTGTGACCCAAAAACCAAAAGAAAAAAAGAAAACATTTGAAGACTCAGATCTGATGGAAAATATTAAATGCTATATAGTATGTCTTGCGTCATGACTGGGGCGAAGCTTTATGAGTGAGCAGCTTCATCAGCATCAGTTTAAGTTGATGGAATTTTTTTCAATCTGCTGAAGATGGAAACGTAGTTTAGAAAGACTCAATGATTCACCCAAGGTTTTGGGTTTTAGGAAGAGGCCTTGTCCACGTTTACGCTAACCCCTTTTCTTCTCCCCATAAAAAAGTGAGAACAGATTCCTTGGCCTCTTGGAACTCAGGTGACCAAGTTTGAGAAAAGGGTGTGGGAGTGGAGCAGATGAGAAGGAACCTAGGGACAGGGAGAAGTAGGCTTTGCAGTTAGGTGGTGATAGAGTGAAGTAACAGTGTTACAGCCAAGCAGAAACATTCACACTGTATAGTAGTAAACCCTGTTACTGTTATCTCAGTAACAATTTTTCTAAATCTTTAAAATAGAAACCATTAAAATCTTCATTTTAATTTAAAAAATTAAACTAAAAACAGAGAGACTAGTTAATTTCATGTCACTGAAAATTTTGTATTAAGGCATGATGATTTACATTATTGAGTTTCAGGCAAAATGGTCCAACACCATGGTGTCCAGTGACCAATGTCAGCTTCTCTCCACCCCTGTCCCCAGTTTTCCTCCCATTGGCCAGACTACCACTACAACAGGTACTTCAGTTTTAATTTTAGTCACACTCAGCTGTACTTACGCCAGTCGTGAGGGCCTAGAGATTGAGTCCTGCTTTGCTGGAGGAGGAGGGACGCCCACTGCAGGTCTCCACAACTAGGGGTGCCCGGGTGGGGAAGTCCTCGCATGTCCCAGCCATGTATGTTTTCAGTTACCACTTGAAGTAGCTCCGGGCCCTACTATATATATATATTTTTTTTACTAGCTAGAGTCAAGCCCAGGCAGGATTTTAAAAAGCATATGCATTTAACTGAGTTTCAAAATGGAAATGTACTTGTTAAAATAAATAATAATAATAAAGCATGGTTTAATTTTGAAAAGGAAAACATAAAGCACTCAGCTAGAAACACAACTATCTCAGGTGCAGACCTAATAAAGGTGGATTCCTGTTTCTCTTCCCAGTAGGGGAAATGCCTGCTGGAAGCGAAAGGCGATTAGAATCTCTGGAGGGAATTAGTCTCTAGCTGTCTGTTGCAGAGTCTGCGCCTGATTGGCCCCGGCGCTTCCCGTGTTGTGATTTAAAGAGCGGAGGCTGGGTTCTGCCTGCAGATGCTGCCGGCGATTGGGTGGGCCGGGCTGCCGCTCCCAGTGTTGGTCGAAGCGCTGCCAAGTTGCAGGCGCTCCTGGAGCTTTTCAAAAAATGTGGCTGTCAGAGGGACAGGCACACGAATTTGAAGAAGGCCGCGTTAAAAAGCCTGCTTCTCCCAGTTTCTGTTCCCAAGCGCTCATTTGTCACAGGACAAAGTCTAAGTTAAGGTATGGGGTTTTTTTTTCCTTTCATTACAAAAGGTTTAAGAGGAGGAGTCAGATTCAAGTTCCTGTTTTGACACTAACTCTTTTGTTCACTCCAGCGAACATTGCAGAATCTATTTCTTGTTCCCTTGTGTTTCATACATTAGCATATTGAACCCGATTTTTTGCTTTGTTTTGCATATAATGGGGTTTGGGTGTGATTTTAAGTGATGGTTTAAACGACTTTTTACAGAGGGGGGTTTGTTCCTTCCAGCCACAGAAATTTACTTAGAATTCAGAGGAGTGTTTGCACATGTCAAAGAGTTTTGGAAATCCTTTCAGGTTTTACCTGCAGTAAAATCTTCCATGCAAGTTGCTAGTCTTTTGTTCTTCAGAAAGTGAAAGGACTTTTTCTTCCTTGTTTGGGTGACATCCCAAACTGAAAATGGTTCTTTTATAATTCAATTCGAGTCCCATTCTTGAGAACCTTGGAGTTCTGTTCAAATTGAGACTTTCTAGTAATATCTTTTTGTCACCCTTTCTCCCCTCCCACCTCCCCCCCCCACTGATTTATTTACTCAGATGTGGAGTACCTAAAAACCTTTTCTCAATTGAATATTTGGTTCCTTTGACTCTCTGAAACAAACTAGAGCTCAGAGGATGTGAGTGAGAAGGCAAACATTCTCTGGGGACTTACTTTGTCTCCATATGAACAGTTGCCCAAGGAATTGATAGAGCTGAGATTTGTAAGGCTGATCAGACACTGATCTTCAGCTTCTGCCCTTACCTCTCTGAACCCCCAGCAAAACTGAGGAACACAATCCTGTTCTTTAAATCCAATTTGATTGTGTGAATGGATGGATGTGTGGCTGTGTGAGAGCTCTTTCCATCAGGGGCCGGTGTAAGGGTTGAGAATGTGCCTCCACAGAGCCCTCCATGTTGAGTCACTGGATCACTTGGTCACTTTACTAAGCCTAAAAACAAAATGTTTCTCAATATAAGGTATTGGGGGAAAATACTTGAATCTGAAACATGTATTTTATCTCTATTTTTCTCTTGAGCAACCTTTTTGAGATACATTATAATGTGTCTTGAGAAATTACAGAGGTGTTATCTGAGTCAGGAATTTGGCTCAGCAGAGGGAAATTTACTGCCTTTCGTGTGAGACATCCTGGGTTTGATCCCTCAGAACTGAAAAGTGAGGGAAGATATTATCTATTTTTAAAACATAATAAAAACTTATTGAAAAATAAACTCATGTATAATTTTGTTAACATTTTGGACTAGGATCTTTGTGACTGTCCATAATTAGCTCTGAGGAAACCAGTTTTTAAAAGACATTTTAATACTTCCAGAAAACACTGCGCTTAACTGCATTACCTATTGACTTGGAGGGAAAAAAATCACTTAGCCTCTGGATTCCTGTTCATTTGTAAAACAGAAATGATAGAATATTTAAATGAAAACAGAGTAAGGAAGGGTTTGGGGTTGCTCTTGGTTCTGTTGTCAGAGATCTCTAAGAAGGAACAGGGCACCCAGGCACTATATACGGTGACCAAACCAGGGTTGGTCATGCGTAAGGCAAGTGCCCGACCCCATGCTATTCCTCCAGCCCCATAATGTAAATTATTGTGCTTGGTTTCCCATTTCTTCTCTGAAAATGTTATTAAAGATTATTATCTGTAAAATAATAAAAGTACATTCTATGGATATTTTTTTCGACAGTGCCATGTGAAGGCCCAGAAAAGAGGTAAAGAACAGCAACTGGACATTATGAACAAGCAGTACAAACAACTTGAAAGCAGTTTAGATGTGATACTTTCTAGAATTGCTAAAGAAGCTGAAGAGATTAAGGACCTTGAACAACAGCTTACTGAAGGTGAGAAGTGTAACTTTGGTAAATCGATTTCAGGATTAATAAAAGGACTTAGACAAATGTCAACTAAGATATTACCTAAATAGGGGGGCTGGAATGATAGCGCAGCAATAGGGTGTATGCCTTACATGCAGCTGACCCAGGATGGACCTCGGTTCGATCCCTAGAATCCCTTATGATCCCCCCAGCCAGGAGCGATTTCTGAGCACATAGCCAGGAGTAACCCCTGAGCATCACTGGGTGTGGCCCAGAACCAAAAAAAAAAAAAAAAAAAAGGCAAAATCAAAAAATATTACCTAAATATACTCCAATTGTTAATATTTGTTCTGGGTTTTGGGTTTGCGGGTCATACCTTACAGTGCTCCAGAGACTATTTTACAACTTAAAGCTTGAGGTTCATTCCTCATTCCTCACTGTGTTTGGGTGACCATTCTACAGGGATTGAACAAAGTCCTCCTGCATGTAAAGCATGCACTTTAGCCCCATTGAGCTATCCATTGGACCCTTGGCTTTTAATACTTGGTGGACAGATCCTTGCAGAGTACCCAAAAATATTTTATAAAAATAAAATCTTTTGTTGCTACATTGATTTCTCTCTGTAGACAAGTCATTTGGTTCAGTGGGCAATAGTCAACACAGATAGTCCTCTCTTAACAACTACCTGTTTACTGACCACTTGCACTTAAAACCATCTCTTCACCGTTATTTTATTTTATTTTAAATATCCTTTTTTTCATCTTGGACACTCTACAGTACAGTACTGTGGTTTTTGGTGCATTAATGGACCTACTTTACTAACTTGATGTTCTGTAATCCCTTGTAGTACTGTGTGTAAATGACACAACCTATGCAAATTAAAACAAGTGGAAGTTTTCAGCTTGATCTTTCTCATTATTTTACTTATTCAGAATACTGTGTTGTCAAGTACTATGTATATACTGTACAACTGTATACAGTACATGCAGTTCCTCACTTAACCAATTCGCTTAATGACCAAGTCCTTGAAACGGAACTTGGTCATTAAGCGAGGAGTATCTATATACGACCATGATACACTCATGCATGTAATACTTTTAGAAGTAGTAGGCAAGGACAGTATATTTTAGATTCTGCTGTAATATAATTTGGAAGAGTAAAAGGGATGGTGGCATACCTTGTGGTACGTGGGAGCTATTCTTAGCTCTCTGCTTAGGATTCACTCCTGCAAGTAGTCAGTGGTTCATATGGTGCTGGGGATTGATCCACTAGGCTTCCCTTTCACAGAGCACATATTTTGGTCTTTTGAGCTGTATTTCTGACCCTGAAATGTAATTTTAAGCAATGGCATTGCCATAAAAATGGAAGAAGAGTCATTGCTTTCCCTGGCCCCACCATATAAAAAGACCAGTAGGGTCCTTGTTTTGCATTGTCAAATGTTAATTGTAATTATGAAGTAGGTTCTGCGTCAGCCAATACTTATTAGAAAGATCAAATAAAGGATCTGAGAGATAGTACAGTGAATAGGGTAATTGTCTTTTATGTGACTGGCCTCAGCACCCTCTATGGTCTCCTGAGCCTACCAGGAGTGATCCCTAAGCACAGAGCCAGGAGTAAGTCCTGAGAACCACCAACGTGGCACCAAAAAAAAAAAAAAAGAGAGAGAAAGCAAATGAGACTGTGCTGAGGATTTCATTTTTATTTCCCCCAAAGTCTTCAGATTACGTGTTTATTGTGCCCATTTTAGATTAGTTTTGTGTGCTGAGTAATTTTGTGTGTCTAGCAATAGAACTCACCGTTTTACTGTACTTTTTCATCTCTTTTTTTTTTGTTTGTTTCGTTTTTTTGGTTTTTGGTTTTTGGGCCACACCTGGTGGCATTCAGGGGTTACTCCTGACTATGCACTCCTGGCTTAGGGGACCATATGGAACACTGGGGGATCCAACTGCGGTCCATCCTAGGCTAGCATGCACCAGGCAGGTGCTTACTCTCTGTGCCACTGCTCTGGCCCCCTTTTTTTGGGGGGGGGGATTTGGGAGGACCACACCCAGCGGTGCTCAGGAGTTATCCTGGCTATCTCCTCAGAAATGGCTCCTGGCAGGGATGGGGACCATATGGGACGCCGGGATTCGAATCAACCACCTTAGGTCCTGGGTCGGCTGCTTGCAAGGCAAACGCCGCTGTGCTATCTCTCTGACCCCATCAGGCCCCTTTTTCATAATATTTTTTCTTTTTCATCATTTTTATTTGGATATTTCTACTTTAAACTTGTTGTAACATGAAATAACCATTTTATAAGCAGTGCCCACTGAATAAATGGATTTGTGGAGGACTGTAAAGGAACAAAAGCTAAGATGATATCATGAAAAAGAAAAATAAGATAAAATGTAATTAAAAGTTGATCAGTTTGTCCTTAGCTGAGACAGAGAGATAAGGAACTTGCTTATACATTTTGAAAGCATTTACTTAAATACCTCATTACTCTTTTACATCCTTCTCAGGCCAGATAGCAGCAAATGAAGCCCTGAAGCACGATTTGGAAAGTGTCATCAGTGGGTTGCAGGAATATCTGGGAACTGTCAAAGGCCAGGCAACTCAAGCCCAGAATGAGTGCAGAAAGCTCCAGGGTGAGAAGGAGACGTTGCTGCAGAGATTGACAGAAGTTGAGCACGAGAGAGACCAGCTGGAAATTGTTGCCATAGATGCAGAAAATATGAGGAAAGTATGTTTTTTCCTTTCTTTTGTTTTCTCTGTAGCAGTAGGTGGATGTCCAAATTTAGTCAGTCAGGGGGTTATAAAAATCAGTGCACTTGTGCTTGTTGTAAAGTAATAGTGACCATTTAGCCTGTCTTGGGTTTTTTCCCCCTATTAGTTGTGATACTCTTGAAATAATATTTTTCTTAAAGAAAAAGAAGATTATTTGAGCTGAATTTTTGTCTCTGAAAGGTATCATTCTAAATAGTATGAAATTGTAGCTATAAAATGCTGCTTAAATTTTAATGCTTTATTTGACAAAATTAAATTTTAGTTTTCTATATTCAGAAATTTTACAGTTTAAATGACAGGACAATATTAACAGTTGTACTCTATCTATCTGATTTAGTTTCTTTTTTCATCTTTATTTAATGTGTAGCGATGTTCAGAGACTACTTATTGCTTGGGGAGAGGCTTTGGTTGTGCTTCGGGCATCAAATCTTGGCTTTCCATTCGCAAAGCATGACCATTTTATAAAGCTCTATAAAGCCTGATAGTACCATATTCTGAATATTTTTAGACATGGATAACGAACGTTTTCTGCTGCCAGGCCAGCAGTTATCTGGTCAGAACTTGGGTTATTTCTAATAATCTGCAGGAGCTTAAATAGCGCATCAAGGGTTCTGTCGCTAACCATTAATGGAATCCTTCCAGGAGCTTGCAGAGCTAGAAAGTGCCCTGCAGGAGCAGCATGAGGTGAATGCAGCTTTGCAGCAGACCCAGGGAGATCTCACTGCATATGAGGAAGAGCTTGAGTCTCAGCTCAAGAAAAGAGATGCTGAGGCCACCGTACTCAAGGAAGACTTGGAAAAACTTACACAGCTCTCCCAGGTAAGAGGGAAGTAGAACTATCTAGAAACTTTGCAGTTTATAGCCGTCACGTCTCGGCCTTCCCTTAACTTAATACAATATTTAACTTTTAAATAAAAAGTATATGGGCTGATGGGAAGAGCACGTTTTGGTATCACACAGTTTGAATTCAGAGTCTACCCCTGTGCTAGCATGGGCTGACTTGTCACTTCATGGTTGTGAAACTCTAAAAAAAGAAGGTTTTCAAATCTGAAATGAGGTATGGGAAGGATAAATTATATGATGATTGTGGAAGCACCTAGCAGTATTAAATAAATTGCAGTTTTTGTCCTTTTTTTCCCTGGTTTTTGGGCCAGACCTGGTGGTTCTCAGGGTTGCTCCTGGCTCTATGCTCAGGAATCACTCCTAGCAGGCTTGGGGGATCATATGGGATGCTGAGGATCAAACCCAGATCAGCCACATGCTAGGCAAACGCCCTCCCACTATGCTATTGCTCCAGCTCCTATTTTTTATGTCTGTCTCAAAACAAATTTAAGAGACTTTATTTAAACTGATGATGAATTTTATTTTGCTGCTTTCTCTTTTGGTTGAATGAAAAATAGCTTCTCATTTAAATTACATGTGCAAATTTAAATGAAAAAATCATCTCATTTAAATGAGGCATGCAAATTACACATGCAAATTAGGGAGTTGTGTATCCCATCCTTATTGGCTATTGATTGTCAGATACCATAGATGCTGCAGGGATCAGCTCAGACATACTCACTGTTCTTGCACAGTGACATTCCAGTAGTGACACAGACAGAATAGCAGTAAAACAGATGCACAAAAAAAAAAAAATGGGGTTTTGTGGTGAGTAAGCGAGTCAGGGACTGCCCTGTAGATTGTTCTATTTTGACTGAGACTTCATGGAATTGTGTTTTGCTGTGTAAAAATAATAGATCTATAACAGGGGCAGAGGTAAAAGATGTTGTATTATGGGGCTCCCTCTCTGTAACGGCTGCATTGTGCATTGGAAATGTGACAATGTCTTAGATCCCAGGAATCAGAATGGAAAAGAGAAAGAGGATGAGAGAAATAGAGGCAGACAGAGGAGAGTTGTAGATTTCTCTTTCAGATCAAAAACAAACTGGACTTTTTCTACCCTAGAGAAGCAGGTGTTCTCTCTTGAACATGTCTTCCTCCCGTTCTCTCCTTTCTCTTTTTTTTTTTTTTTTTTTTTTTTTTTTGGTTTTTGGGCCACACCCTGTGATGCTCAGGGGTTACTCCTGGCTATGCGCTCAGAAGTTGCTCCTGGCTTCTTGGGGGACCATATGGGACGCCGGGGGATCGAACCGTGGTCCGTCCTAGGCTAGCGCAGGCACCTTACCTCCAGCTCCACCGCCCGGCCCCTCGTTCTCTCCTTTCTCACCTAAGTAATTTTCATACAAAAAATCTTTTAAAAATTAGTGAGCAGCGATTTAGCTGTTGGCCAAAGGGACTATGTCTTCCTTCAAGAAGCCCACTCTGGCCTTCTACAGCCTGTTCAAGGACTGGGTACAAATTGACTCTGCTTCAGTTTTCCTGTAACATGCTTGGTCAAAGCATTTTCTCATGTGTGATAATCACCTTGAGATTTTCTTTCTCCCCACTGGACTTGGAGTACAGTAAATACTCATACTGTATTTCTGTTTTCCCATAAGATGGGTCATCATGTACAAATAAAAGAATTATCATATTGGAATGTTTTTCCTTATACTTTATTTTTTCTTTGTTTTGTTTTGTTTTGTTTTTTTTTGCTTTGTGGGCCACCCCTGGTGATGTGCAGGGGTTACTCCTGGCTTTGCTCTCAGAAATTGCTCCTAGCTTTGGGGACCATATGGGACATCGGGGGCAGGGGGACAAACCTGGGTTGTCCTAGATAAGTGAGTGCAAGGCAAACGCCTTACTGCTTGTGCCACCGCTCCGGCCCCTCCTTATACTTTCTTATGATTCAAAAAGAAGTTAAAAGTTTTTGCTTTTCGTTATTACATTAATTTGTATTCTTCTCTTTGCTTAATATCCTCAGTGGCCAGTTGTCAGGTTTATACTTCTCAAATAACAATTTTTTTTTAAATTACAGTTGAAAAGAGGGCAGAAAGTACCGGGTTGGGGGAAGCAAAATAATAGTAAATACTTATTGGTTGGGGAGCCCCTAAGTGGTGCTCAAAAAATCCAATACTTTACCAATAAGCCCTTGGGCCATGAATTCAGTGCAGTAGTCAGAGGATGTAATGCTGCTCAGACCTTGCAGTACCAGGGATACCTGTACCATTCTGGTTGGGCACGGTGAAAAAATTATCTTGGACTTTTAAAATTAAAGCACAAAAACAAATTTTGTTTTGTTTTGTTTTGAGGCCACACCCGGCATGTCTCAGGGGTTACTCCTGGCTCTGCACTCAGAAATCACTCCTGGCAGGCTCGGGGGACCCTATGGGATGCCGGGAATCGAACCCGGGTCCATCCCAGGCCAGCCACGTGCAGGACAAACACCCTTACTGCTGTGCTATTGCTCTGGCTGGAAAAAAAATAGTTTTTAATAACCGTACCTAGTAAGGAATTGTATTTATATGCATATTCCTTTGTGCTTTTTTTAATATGTTATTGCTAATTTATGTTTTTCCTATAATTTCTACCTATGCCAACAGCTGGAACAGTTAACCCTTCAAGCTGAACTGGAAAAGGAAAAGCAGGCTCTCAGGAATGCCCTCAGAGAAGTACAGCTCTCAGAAGAAAAGGCGCAAGAAAATAATGAACTCCACACTCAACTTAAGCAGCTGCAGGTAGAGTCACTGCTTAGTGTATATTCCCTTTGGTGGCAAAGGCAGGGAGAGAGGGTGCATGGCAGGGGTGTGGGGATGCTGTGGTTGGGAGTTCTAGGTTTCACCCAATTCTCCTCAAGGATTCTACCAGTCTGAAAGACCATGCAGTGCAGGGAACAAATGAGGGTTAGCACCATTCAAGACAACCCCCACAAAACCCCTTAATTCTTCCTATAGAATATATGCTGACTCTGGACACCAGAGATATTGGTATCTTTGTCAGATATATAATGACATGCTTTAAGAAGCAACAAGAATTATTAGAAAAATGGAGTTTTGAGTAGGACAGTACCATCATCTTCTGTTCCCTGTAAATCCATCAATTTAAAATTATAAATATACCTGTCCTTTGTATATGATCATGCAGAGGGATGAAGGCCATGTTAATAGGTAAACAGAAACTTTATAAACTCATAGGTGAAAGCAATGCCTTGTATTTCTCCGAGAAGCTGATTAGTCACCAGACTGAGCTAAAATAATCAGACCGGTGCATTCTTCCACTGAAATAACTTTATAATTGTCCAGGAATTTAACCAGATGGGTAGCAGTAGTTTCTTTTTTTTTGGGGGGGGGGGGGGCCACACCCTGTGACGCTCAGGGGTTACTCCTGGCTATGCGCTCAGAAGTTGCTCCTGGCTTCTTGGGGGACCATATGGGACGCCGGGGGATCGAACCGAGGTCCGTCCTAGGCTAGCGCAGGAAAGGCAGGCACCTTACCTCCAGCGCCACCGCCCGGCCCCTAGCAGTAGTTTCTTAACTGTGAACAGTTTTCCCAGTTGCTTTTTCAGAAAGATTGCTATCAGTTGCGCATTTGTGGGGCTTTTCTTCAGACCTTTTTTTTTTTACAGTGTACCCCAATAATCTGCCCAACAGTCTCCAGAAAAGCAGGTGGACAGGCTTTTCCAGCTCAACAGCTCTCTGAGAGCAAACAAGGGCCAGCATCGGCACTCAGGTCTTGAAATCCGAGGTCCAGGGCCTCTGGGCTGACTCACGTGGCAGATGTTAGACTTCACCAGAACTAAGGTTCAGTCTATGTTTTAGGAAAGTGTCCCAAGAAGTCATGCAGAGGAGTGTGAGTGACAGATGAGACTTAAAGTTCATTCAAATTCTCTTCTTCTAATGCCTTGAATATTTTTCCTGAATGTTTAAGGACATTGGCTTATCTACACTTTTTTTTTTTAATATTCCCAGTTAAGCTTCTGAAACCAGTACCATTTAAAAATGTACAATTGTTTAGCTTCTAGAGAGATAGTACTGCAGGTGGGACATCATTTACCTTGCATGTGGCTGATGTTGGTTCAATCCCCAGGACTCCATATAACCCCTGTTTCTCTCAGGAGTGATCCCAGAGTATAGAGCTAGGAGTAAGCCCTGAACACTTCCAGGTATAGTCCCAAAACAAAGCAAAAATTCTGTTTTTGTATAAATTGTATGCACTTAGGTATTCAGTACAAGTTTTTTACATTTTTACTATGGAAATCAAATCACAAGTTCAAATCACAAAATCAAAACCTTTTGCTTACCCAGCCTAAATAGGTATGAGCATCTTGCCATTCTTCCTCAGATCTTCTTTATTTTCTTCTTCT
The DNA here is from genome assembly GCF_024139225.1 of Suncus etruscus. Taxonomy (NCBI): domain Eukaryota; kingdom Metazoa; phylum Chordata; class Mammalia; order Eulipotyphla; family Soricidae; genus Suncus; species Suncus etruscus. The sequence continues at coordinate 1,663,587 of NC_064852.1, read as the reverse complement.
TATTTTATTTCCTTCTTCCCTTCCTATTCCCTTCTTCCTTCTTTTCTTCCTCCTTTTTTCCCTATTTGTGGTACTCGGGAATCATATACCTGTGTGTAGAGTATGTGTCTCAGCCCTTTGAACAATCTCCCTGGTCTACATCATCTTTTGTTGGAAAACTTTAAAGAAAATACCATAAATATATTTCACTCATAATTTTATCAGTGTATGGACCTTAAAGAGAAAGATGAAAATATTGTTTATAGAAGTTGTACTCTACAGTGAAATTGAAGTCAATTTTTCAGAAGAGAGGTCTGTGCTGTTGACACTGTCTGAATCAGAACTTATTTTTTCAGCCACTTAACTATTAACCTCATATAAGTTAAACTCACTTTAAATCTATATTAAAAATCACTTAGTTACAATTAACAAGTTCTTCTAAAATTAGCTCAAGAAGCAGGTTGTTAAGAAACACATTACTTTATCACCCTTTCAGGAGCGACATTGTCCTCTTATTTCTTCTCTTCCTCTTAGGTGTTGTATTTGACCCAGCAATTCAATTTTATCATCCTAAGCTGACAGGTCTTCCATATGCAGTTCAGAGGGGCCAGGGGGGGTGGGGTGGGGAGATGAGCTGGTACTGGGAATGCCTCCCAAGCAGTCCTCTGGAGGCCTAGGGTTTCCCTCTGGTGATTCTCAATCAGCACTGCAGAAAGTTCAGTGCAAGGCCTGGAGAATGCACTGCTGCTTGGCCTGGCCCTGCACTGCCATGGATGCTCAGATGACTATGTGGTACCATGAATTGAAACCAACTCAACAACTCAACTGCATTCAAGACATGGGCCTTAACTTCTAGTGTCTCTTCTTCTATAAATCTCCTGTGCTGGATCTCAGTGCAGATTTTGAAGAGAGTCAGGGTTTGTTTTCTGACTAGCCAGTGGCGTGACTGGTCTTATGTCAGATGACCAATGGCTAAAAGAGAGTATAGTACAAGTAAAGACACCCTAGGACAGTGCTCAGGGACCGTTTACCAATAAGAGATTCCAATGGAACAGGCACTTAAAAGTTTCACTGCAGTTCTAAATTTTCCATTGTTTTACTTGTTTTAAACTTGTTTTCTGGGGCCGGAGAGATAGCATGGAGGTAAGGTGTTTGCCTTGCATGCAGAAGGACGGTGGTTCAAATCCTGGCACCCTATATGGTCCCCCCTAGCCTGCCAGGAGCAATTTTTGAGTGTAAAGCCAGATGTTACCCCTGAGCGCTGCCAGGTGTGACCCCAAAACCAAAAAAAAAATCTTGTTTTTGTGTTTGTTGTGATGATTAGAAGTGGCACATGTGCCTCACACACTTTTTCACAGCAGTGCTTACAGACTACTTAGTGGAGTTGTACTCTCCCATTATGGTATTCAAATACATTTCGGTTTTAATGCTAGGTACTTTTTAGGAAGACATTCATACACTCATAAGTATTTCTTTTCTGTGTCCCAGCTAATGCCAACATAATGCCGAGTTCTATCTTTTGCACTTTAGATCAGTGTACTCAACAATTATTGACCTCAGTTGAAGAGGTCTTTAAAAAAATTTGCTAGTCAGATAGGACAAGTTAAACGAGATCTAGATGTTATGTGGTTGAATTTTTAATTTTGAGTGTTTGCCTCCCTCTTCTATCCCCCTTCATAGGATGACAATGAACTTTTGAAACAAAAACTTAAAGATTTCCAGAATCACCTTAACAGTGTGGTTGATGGTTTGATTCGTCCAGAAGATGTGGCAGCTCGTGTGGATGAGCTAAGGAGAAAACTGCAGTCCGGGGCTGGGGAAATGAGGTAAGGAGAAATCAAGACTGCCAAGTGAGAGCTGCAAATGAACCAGTCAGTGACACTCCTTTTGTAAGGCCCCCTGCACGATTTCATGACCAAGGCAAGTTTCCTGGTCTTCGTCACTGATTTTCCTTAAAGTTTTAGGTGACATATCATGCATTAACTTAATTGTTAAGGCTCTCATCCAATGTCAGAATTGAGTGCTATTAAAAAAAAACCTCACATGTTAATTCTAAAATATATAACCTTAAATAGGATAATTGACTGAATTCTAGTTTATGAGTGATCTTTGTGGATCACTCATGTTTAACCTTTATCTTTATATATATAAATATATATAATATATAATAATATAATATATATTCCTGCCCCATCATTGATATATTTCTATATTTCACATATTTTGTACTTTGTTGTATTAAAAACAGAAGTTTTAAGAATAATTCTCCAGGGCCCGGAGAGATAGCACAGCAGCGTTTGCCTTGCAAGCAGCCAATCCAGGACCAAAGGTGGTTGGTTCAAATCCCAGTGTCCCATAGGGTCCCTCGTGCCTGCCAGGAGCTATTTCTGAGCAGATAGCCAGGAGTAACCCCTGAGCAACGCTGGGTGAGGCCCAAAAACCAAAAACAAAACAAAACAAAAAAACTCTCCATTGATGAAAATCAATATGGAGGGGCCGATTAGGTGGCGCTAGAGGTAAGGTGTCTGCCTTGCAAGCGCTAGCCAAGGAAGGACTGCAGTTCGATCCCCCGGCGTCCCATATGGTCCCCCCAAGTCAAGGGCGATTTCTGAGCGCTTAGCCAGGAGTAACCCCTGAGCATCAAACGGGTGTGGCAAAAAAAAAAACAAAAACAAAAAAGAAAAAGAAAAACAATATGGAGATATCTCAAAAGCCTAAGAATGGCACTTCCATGAATGATTCCACCTTGAGCACCTGCTCCAAGAATACAAAGATCATTAATTCAAAGGCGATCTGTATACTTATATTCCCTTCATCTTTATTTATAAAACCCAAGATCTAACAGCAACTCAAATGCCTAAAGAGATGAGTGAATAAAGAGACTGTGACATACGTACATAAACGGTCAAATGCTACTTAATTATAAGATTAAAATCTTGTGGTTCTTTGCATTTTGGATAGAATTAATGGGTTACATCATGCTGAGAAAACTAAATCAGAAGGAAAAGAACATCTACAGAACGATGTCTCATGTGGAGAATAAAGAAAAACAATAAGGGAATGAATAGAGGTCAACGATAATAGACCTGGAAATTGTCCATTTCTGAATCTACTATGGGACTGGGGAAAGACAAAAGGGGACCTAGAGACAGTGGTGAAGGGATGTTGACACTTCATTGGGGCTATGGTGCAATGACATCTGTTTCCTAAAACATTAATATTAACTCTATTGTAAATTTTGCTCCCTAAATTGTAAAACTGTGATGATGAACACTTAAAAATGTTATATGTGACCCAAAAAAAAAAAAATGTTGCATGTGGGAGGTAGCCAGAGGGCCAGAGCATGGTATTTGCATGCAGAAGCCCTGTCTCAGTTTCCAGCACCACATTGTTTTATCCCCCAAGTACATCAAGAGCAAACCCAATCTTTGGACTGAAAGTAGCTCCTGAATTCTTGACAGGCATAGCTGGCAAATTTGTTAAAATTTGCCAATTTTGTTAAAATTAAGAGTAGTTCTCCTAAAAAAAAAAAAAAAAAAAAAAAAAGAGTATTCTCCTGAAAATTGAATATGATCAGGATAGAAGGCCACATTTGCTTTTTTTGAGGAATGGGATAGTAGGGATGGTGGGGAAAGGAAAACGACAGAGACCAGGAAGTACCAAGGATTAAACCCAAAGCTTCCTGGATGCAAAGCATGTGCCCATTACTTGGACCATCTCCACAACCCATACTATGCAATTTATATCTTGCGTTTTTATTAATATATTTATTTATGCACCATGGTTACAAACATGTTTATAGTTGCCCCCATCTCCTCCTCCCCTATCCCTGCCGATTTCTCTCACTCACTACCATTGTCATGATAGTTGTTGGTGTGGTTACTCTAACTTCACTCACCAATCTTTGTGGTAAGCTTCATAATATGCGCTTATCTCTATTATATCTGGGTTTTATTACCATACTGTCTTTTATTTTTCTTAAATCCCACAGATGAGTGAGACTATTCTGTGTCGATCTCTTTCTCAGACTCATTTCACTTAGCGTAATAGTTTCCATGCCCATCCTTGTATATGAAAATTTCATGACTTCGTTTTTTCTGACAGTTGTATAGAATTCCATTGTGTATATGTACCATAGTTTCTTTAGCCATCACTCTTCTGTTGTCAGGTATCTGGATTGTTTTCAGATTCTGGCTATTGTACATAGAGCTACAATGAACATGCATGCAGAGGACATTTTTGTATTGTGTGTTTGTCCTCCAAGGGTATATCCCTAGGAGTAATATAGCTGGATCATATGGAGCACTCAATTTCCAGTTTTTTTGCAGAATCTCCATATTGTTTCTAGAAAGGCTGAACTAGATGGCATTCCCACCAGCAGTGAATGAGAGTGCCTTTTTCCTCATATATCCAACACTGGTTGTTTTTGTTCTCTGTGATATATGCCAGTCTCTGAAGTGTGAGATGGTACCTCATTGTTGTTTTGATTTGCAATCTCCCTGATGATTGGTGAAGTGGAGCATTTTTATATGCCCTTTGGCCATCTGTATTTCTTCTTTGAGGAATTGTCTGTTCATTTCTTCTCCCCATTTTTTGATGGGGTACATTTTTTTTCTTGTTAAATCCTGTCAGTACCTTGAATGTCTTAGATATCCCCTTAACTGATGGCTGTTGGGTGAATAATTTCTCCCATTGTATGGGTAGCCTTTGTATCCTAATCGTTTCCTTTGAGGTACGGAAGCTTTTCAGTTTAATGTAGTTCCATTTGTTTATCTCTGCTTGCTTCCACATATTTGAACATTGTTGTTTCCTCCTTGAAGATGCCTTTAATCTCAGTGTCATGAAGTGTTTTACCTATGTTGTCCTCTATATATACCTTATGGTTTTGGGTCTGATATCAGGTCTTTAATCCATTTGGATTTGACCTTTGTGCATGGTGTTTGATGGAGGTCCTAGCTGGCTTTTCTGCATGTGACTGACCAGTTGTCTCAACACCATTTGTTGAAGAGGCTTTCCTTGCTCTGTTTTGCATTTCTTGCCCCTTGATCTAAGATTATTCAATTGTGTGTCTGGGGAACATCCTCTGGATGCTCGAGTGTATTTCATTGATCTGAGGGTCTGTCTTTATTCCAATACTATGCTGTTTTAATGACTATTGCTTTGTATTACAATTTAAAGTTGGGGAAAGTGATGCCTCCCATTTCTTTTTCCTAAGAGTTGCTTTAGCTATTTGTGGGTATTTATAGTTCCAAATGAATTTCAGAAGTGTTTGATCCACTTCTTTGAAGAATGTCATGGAGGAATTGCTTTGGGGAGTATTGCCATTTTAATTATGTTAATTCTCCCAATCCATGAACAGGATATATGTCTCTATTTCCTTGTGTCCTTTTATTTCTTGAAGCAGCATTTTGTAGTTTGTAGTTTTCTTTGTATAGGACCTTCACCTCTTTATTTAAGTTGACTCCAAGGTATCTGTGAGTTTCTGTGGCACTATTGTGATTGGGATTTTTTTGTTTTGGGGCCACACCGGTGACACTCAGGGGTTACTCCTAGCTATGTGCTCAAAAATAATTCCTGCCTTGTGGGAACCATATGGGATGCCAGGGAATCAAACCATGGTCCAGCCTAGGTTAGCACATGCAAGGCAAACACCCTACTGCTTGCACCACCACTATGGACCCAATGGGATTTTTTTAAGTCCATTTCTTCTCTATCATTATTTGTGTATAAGAAGGCCTTGATTTTTGCATGTTGATTTTGTAATCTGCCACTTTACTATATGAATCTATTGTTTCTAGAAGGTTTTTGATAGTCTTTAGGGTTTTCTAAATATAGTATGTCATCTTCAAATAGTGAGAGCTTGACTTCTTCCTCTTCTATCTGATGCCCTTGTTATCTTTTTCTTGTCTAATTTCTTTGGCAAGTACTTCCAGTACTATATTAAATAGGAGTGGCGAGAGGTAACAGCCTTGTTTTATACCAGATTTTAGAGGAAAGGCTTTTAGTTTGTCTTCATTAAGTATAATATTTGCCATGGGCTTGTGGTAAATGGATTTGACTACTTTAAGAAAAGTTCCTTCCATTCCCATCTTGAGAATTTTTATCATAAATGGATGTTGGACCTTATCAAATCCTTTTCTGCATCTATTGATATGATAGATCACATAGTTTTTATTTTTTCTTTTGTGATAATAGTGTATTATGTTGATTGATTTGCATATGTTAAACCATCCTTGCATCCATCCCTGAAATGTACCTATTTGGTCATGGTGTATGACCTTCTTGATGATCCTATTTGCCAGAATTTGCATCTGTGTTCATCAGGGATATTGTAGTTTTTGTTTTTGGGGGGTATTTTTGCAGCATCTCTGTCTGTTATTGGTATCAGGGTGATGTTAACTTCATAAAAACTATTTGGGAGTGTTTCTGTTTCTCAGTTTCCTAAAAGAGCCTGAAAAGGATTGCTAGTAGGTCCCCTTGAAAGGTTTGAAAGAATTCGTTCGTGAACCCATCTGGGCTTTTGTTTTTAGGAAGACTTTTGATTACCATTTTAATTTCCTCAATAGTGATGGTTTCGATATGCTAAATAATCCTGGTTCAGCTGTGGAATATTATGAGTCTAAGAATTTATCCATTTCTTCCAGGTCCTCATGTTTTGTGGCATAGAGTTTATCAAAGTAGTCTCTGATTACTTTTTGAATTTCTGTAGTACCTGTGGTAATCTCCCACTTTTCATTTATAATTCGTTTTGTTAAGTTTCTCTCTGTCTCCTCCTTTGTGAGTTTTGCTAGTGGTTTATTGATCTTGTTTATTTTTTCAAAGAACAAACTTTTGTTTTCATTGATCATTTGGATTGTGTTTTGGATTACTCTTCATTAGTTTCTGCTCTAAGCTTTATTTTCTTCTGTCTACCTATTTTTGATTCATTTTGTTGATCACTTTCTAAATTTATAAGCTGTGTCATTAAGTTATATATATAGGCCCCTTCTTCCTTCCTGATGTGTGCTTGCAAAGCTATAAAATTTCCTTTTAGTACCACTTTTGCTGTGTCCCACAAATTCCGATCATTTGTGTCTTTGTTTGCATTTGTTTCCAGGAATCTTTTGATTGCCTCTTTGGGTTCATCTCTGACCCACTGGTTGTTCAATAGTGAGTTCTTTAGTTTCCAGGTATTAATGTGTTTCCTTTGTGTCCCTTTGCTGGTTTGAGTGTATAAAGTTTCTGGGCTGTTGTTTATTCGTGAAGCTGTGTATGCTTCCTTTAAACCTAAATGTGAGTCTGGCTGGGTGCAGTATTCTAGGTGAAACATTCATTTCGTTGAGTTATGTCACTATATCCCACCACTGCCTTTGGGCCTTCAGGGTCTTTCCTCCTACTTCAATGGCAGATATTTGTCTTCTCTCTCTCTCTCTCTCTCTCTCTCTCTCTCTCTCTCTCTCTCTCTCTCTCTCTCTCTCTCTCTCTCTCTCTCCCTCTCTCTCTCTCTCTCTCTCTCGCTCTCTCTCTGTCTCTCTCCTCTCTCTCTCTCTCTCTCTCTCCTCTCTTCTCTTCTCTCTCTCTTTCTCTCTCCCTTTCTCTCTCCCTCTTTTTCTCTCCCTCTCTTTCATTCTTTGCTCCTTTTAGTCATATGGTTTGCAATAATGTTACTGGAAAGGTATCAAGCTATATTATTGCTATTAAATAAACAACAAAAGTTATCAAAAATGGAGACTAACTCAGTCAATAAAAAAGTTATTTATTCTGGGGCCCGGAGAGATAACGCAGCGGCATTTGCCTTGCAAGCAGCCGATCCAGGACCAAAGGTGGTTGGTTCGAATCCGTGTCCCATGTGGTCCCCCGTGCCTACCAGAAGCTCTTTCTGAGCAGACAGCCAGAAGTAACCCCTGAGCATCGCCGGGTGCAGCCCAAAAACCAAAAAAAAAAAAAAGTTATTTATTCTGTGGGCATAATTTTAGCTGTTAGGAGCCTGATTTTTCTGACTGACACTTGTCATTTGGTTCAAAGATCATTTTGCACTTACATGGATAATGTGAAATGCTGTGACTTGACAACAGTTATGTTCCATTACTTTTTTATTTTTTATTTTTGGATAATTGGATTACTCCTTGCTATGTGCTCAGAAATCGCCCTGGCTTGGGGGGGTGGGGGCGGGGATCATATGGGACGCCAGGGGATCGAACCGCAGTCTGTCCTGGGTCAGCCATGTCCAAGGCAAATGCTCTACTACTGTTCTACCACTCCAGTCCAATGTTTCATTACTTTTATGCATATTTGTACCTAGTATCCAGCTTCAAAAAATAAGATGCCATATTTATATCATCTTTTCTTCCCCTTTCCAGAATTTATAGTTCTTCTGATGTCTTAGGGAAAAGTCTTGCAGGTTTACAGAAGCAGCTCAGTGAAATCCTTGCACATTCCCAGTGGGAAAAAGAGGAAGCCCAAGTTAGAGAACGGAAACTCCAAGAGGAAATGGCTCTGCAGCAAGAGAAACTGGCAAATGGACAAGAAGAGTTCAGGCAGGCGTGTGAGAGAGCCCTGGAAGCAAGAGTAAGAAAAGGGAAAAGGCTCAGCTGGAGCAAAATGCTTAGCAAATAGTCCTGTTTTCCAATACACTAAAATGTTTATTTTTTTTTATATAAGATCTTTATTTAAGCACCATGATTACAAGCATGATTGTAGTTGGGTTTCAGTCATAAACAGAATAACCCCTTCACCAGTGCAACATTCCTACCACCAATGCCTCCCCTCCTCCCTCACCTAAAATGTTTATTTTTATTTTATTTCATGTAAATAGAACCTAATAGTTATTTTCACACAAAATACCCTGATATCATGACAGTTGAGTTTTGTGTATGATTCCTGATGTCATCAGATCTCTTTGTGACAATGTTTTGGGAATTATGTAAGCAATGTTTCTAACATGTAGGTAAATCCTACATTATTGCAATAGTATTATAATGATGTTAGTTCTTTTGGGGTTGGGGCTTTATTGTTTTATTTGTGAAGTAAACATTAAAATGAATCCTGAAAATCACGATAAAATCCTCTCCTATGACTGATTAATACAAAGTTTTACTGCATTCTTAATAAAATATAATTACCGTATTTTCCAGCGTATAAGACAACCTGGTGTATAAGATGACCCCCTAATTTTAGACTTCCTCTCTGACTCTGGCCAATCTGAGCAGGTTTTTGACAGTGTAGATTTGGGTACAGAACATTGTATAATTTGCATGCATCGAAAGCCTGCTTGGATTGGCTGAGTCAGAGAGGCAGTCCAAGCAGCCTTGCTGTGATTGGTGCAGGATCGAGTTGGAAATTTTGTTTCATGGCAATATCCAGATGATTTTGATTTAGTGGCATATCGAAATGTTTTTTGAGATATACTTGCTGTATAAGACGACCCCCGATTTTTGGTTGACTTTTTTTTATTTCAAAAATCGTCTTATATGCTGGAAAATATGGTATGTAGAAGTTTTTATTTGGAAAAAAAATAAAAAAATAAAAATAAAAAAATAAAAAAATTAAAAACGGGCCGGGCGGTGGCGCTAAAGGTAAGGTGCCTGCCTTGCCTGTGCTAGCTTTGGACGGACCGAGGTTCGATCCCCCGGTGTCCCATATGGTCCCCCAAGCCAGGAGCAACTTCTGAGCACATAGCCAGGAGTAACCCCTGAGCGTTACTGGGTGTGGCCCAAAAACCAAAAAAAAAAAAAAAAAAAAGGGTTGTGGTTCAGTGTTATGGAGCCGTGTGCCAGGCAGGTAGAAGGATCTGGGTAGGATCCCCACATTGATAAAAAAGGTTTTTTTTTGCTTTAAAAGGTATCTTTGACACTTGTTTTTATCACAGATTAAGTTGGATAAGAGGCAGCATGATGCAAGAATCCAGCAGTTGGAGAATGAAATTCACTATCTGCAAGAAAATCTAAAAAGTATGGAAGAAATCCAAGGCCTTACAGATCTCCAACTTCAGGAAGCTGATGAAGAGAAAGAGAGCATTCTGGCCCAACTCCAAGAGTTAGAGAAAAAGGTGGGGATGACTAGGAAGGTAATGTTTGTCCCGAATGTCTGGTCTTGCCACTAGGTATATTATTGGCACAGAGGTGAACCTGATCCAGGAGAAATCTGTATGCATGTCATCGAACCTAGGGTTTTGACAGGATATAATATACAGATGGAAACGTGAATATTGGGAACTTGAGCAATGACTTCAGGATTGGCTAGACAATACATAAATGATCTGAGAGTCTGTGTTCTTGCCCAGTTGGCCACATTTATGAAATAACTTTGGACTTCTCATCTTCCTTTCTAATACCCCGACCTCTCTTCAGAATTCTCTATTATGGGCCAGAATAGAGTGCTGCACGTGTGTTTGTATTGCAAATTAATCCTGGCACAGGTGATTCCTAAGTGCAGAGCCAGGAATAAGCCCTGAGTACCATCCTCAGGGCTCAAAAATAAAACAAAAACTAAAAACCCAAATTCTCTTTTCTACCTCAGCTATCGACTCTTAGATTACATCATAGACCTTGTCTGATTCAGAAGTCAGAATTCATAAGTTGCGCTACATTCTCTGAAGTCACAAGCTTAAGTATCCCATTTCAGTCATAACCTTTTATCCTGGCAGCACAACTATGCTGACAGTGTTTGAACCAGTGCCCTACTCTTTCTGCCTGTAAAGCACTGTTTTCACTTTTTTCCTTGTCCAATTTAAGTTCCATACTCTGCCACGATGGCCTTTTTTTTTAAGTTTCTTTCAATCCTTTGCCCTTTTTTTTCCTAACAAAACTTCAGCTACATACCTTCCTTGGGCATCCCAGTCAATATTCCTGGAAAGCAAAAAAAAGTCACCCATCAAAGCACGGTGACTATTTATATAATTTTCGGTCACCAACCATTTTTGTGGTAAGTTCACTCTCCTATGCCTCCCAGTTTTCTTTGGGTCTTACACCTCTTACCTCTTTTCCTTCTTTCATACTTCACTGAGAACTCATTAATCCCTGAGTCCAGCTAAAACTCCTTCCAGACTCTGGAAGATGTGCAGTCTTCTCTGATGTCACTACCTGCATCTAGCTAGCCATCAGCTCTCTTGTGAACAAGTGCAATGGCTATCCCACAGGCCTCCCACTCGACTCAATATCCTACTGCCCAGAGAAGCCAACTTCCTCTATCAAAAACCTGAATTGGACAACCCTGGATAGTCCTGTTCCAAGGGCAGAACAGTTTGCATGTGGGAGACCTGGATTTCATCCCTTGCACCACAAACTCCTCCCCTAAGCATCTCGTGGAGTGATGCCCCAAGAACAGAGCCAGGAGTAGTCCCATCACACCCCTATATGTGGTCACCAAACAAACAGACAGAATTAAAAAAATGGAGCCAGTTCATTTAGCTCATCAACTGGATGAATTTATAAGCACCCTGCCTTTAGAATTAAAGCCATTCATTGTCTTTATCGTCTAATTTTTACGTACTTACAAATTGATATTTAAGATATATCATTAATAAGTTATATATGGGCCCGGAGAGATGGCACAGCGGTGTCTGCCTTGCAAGCAGCCGATCCAGGACCTAAGGTGGTTGGTTCAAATCCCAGTGTCCCGTATGGTCCCCCGTGCCTGCCAGGAGCTATTTCTGAGCAGACAGCCAGGAGTCACCCCTGAGCACCGCCGGGTGCAAAAACCAAAAAAAAAAAAAAAATAATAATAATAAGTTATATACCTATCTCTAGATTTGCTGTACAGCAGGAATTATCCTAGGCACAGGAATTTAGCATTGAACTGAGTCCCAACTCTCATGCAGCTGGCATCTTCATTCATTGCTACCAAATTAATCTTGTTAAATGTTTCTTTTCTTGTAGAAGAAATACGAAGATGCCAAGTCTCAGGAGCAGTTTCTTGGTTTAGATAAAGAATTAAAGAAATTAAAGAAAGCAGTAGCTGCCTCTGATAAGCTGGCTGCAGCTGAGCTCAACATTGCCAAAGACCAACTTAAATCCCTTCACGGAACTGTTATGAAAATTAACCAGGAGCGGGCAGAGGTGAGTCTAAGTGTTCAGAACAAGTGTCGCTGCTGTCAGGAAACATGACATCTTAGAATATTGGTCTTCTGTTAGGGACTTTTATCTTTTTATAACCCACTGTAATGTCATTTGTTTTTCTGGAGACCTGAACTACTTTTTTCTCCTGTTCCAGCCCTACTATAGACCCCATACTCATATTAAGAACTATCATAGGAAATAGCTCTCCCTTCCTTAAAGTATAGAACTGGCTTATAAGTAGCTAGCATGCACACGAACAAAGATCTTAAATGCCTGCTCTCTCATCCTCTTGAACCTCAGATCTTAATCTTGTTCTATCAGACGATAATACGTTACCCCCTAGGTCTGCTGACTTCTAAGACTCTTACTGGCTATAAAGAATATAAATGCTAGTGAGTCTAAGTTAGTAGATCGTAGAGGAAATGCTCTTTCTGTGCAGCATTCTGCCCCCTTTGCCCATCTTGGAAGGTGGAGCTAGCTGCCAAGGCAAGGACCAAACAGAACTAGGGGAACTTGTACCACATGTGCATAGGCTAACCTGACCAGCTACCCAGAAACACTGAGGGAGAAAGAAATGAAAAGGTACTTTTGCTAACAGTGGTGTCCTACTAGGAGTTCCAGGAAACGGAGAGGTTCAGCAGAAAGGCCGCACAAGCAGCCAAGGATCTGACCCGAGCGGAAGCCGAGATCGAACTTCTACAGAATCTTCTCCGGGATAAAGAGGAGCAGGTCAGTGTGGCAGCCTGAAGCCATTCCCTTCTTGGACTCTTACCAGTTCATAGAAGATTGAATTAATACAGGGGGCAGCTCAGAGGATGTTGGCATGCAGGTAGTTAACAATTCACACTCTACTGTATGGTAGGTAAGGCACAGTGCAGTTTCTTTGTAGAAGAATAAATGAAATTGTAGAATAACAAAGTCAAATACTTTTGGGAAAAGAATGTTCGTGGGCAACTTCATGTATTTGTTTTTTCAATAGTTTCGAATTCAGATGGAGAAAGTAGATGCTGACTCCAAAGGAGGAGACTCGCAGGTTCTAGAAATTGAGAAGCTGAACGAGATAATGGAGAGACAGAGAACAGAGATCACACGGCTTCGGGGCTTACTAGACTTTACTGGGGCTGGTAAAGTATCACACTTGGATTTCACTGGTGCTTTGTAGTTATTCTAAAATTAAATAATTTCGTTTTTACCGTTGCCAAATTTATAGATCAATTTCATGTTTGACTTACAGTTTTGATATTTGCCTTACAAAAACAATTTTAAAAAAGTAAGTGCCATATTAAAGAACTAGATTACAAATAGACATTTAATTTTGTCTTTTCAGAAGAAATGTTTACAAGTTAATTTTTTCTCATATTTACTTCATAATTGAATGGGGCCCTGAAATGCAATGGGTAAGGTACCTTGCACATGACTTATTTTGGGAGGAGGGGACCACACCCTTTGGCGTTCAGGTTACTTCTGACTCTGCACTCAGAAATCGCTCCTGAAAGGCTCAGGGGACCATATGGGATGCCGGGGGATTGAACCAGAGTCAGTCTCTGGTAGGCTGTGTGCAAAGCAAACACCCTATTGCTGTACTCTCGCTCCGGCCCCACACATGACTCTTAATATTCCGCACCACATATGTTCCCCTGAGATTTCCTGGAGTAAGCCCTGAGCACCACCAGCTGTGACCCAAAAATTAAGATAATTATGATAACAATCATAATAATAACAGCAACAGAAGGATACTTCTGTCCTCTTGTAGTGTGGGCAAAAGCTCATCATGAAAGGATAGGTTGATAACAGTTTTGATAAATACAGTTCATTTACTCTCCTGGAATCACTTTTGTATTTTGAGAGAGGGTGGCAATAGATGATTTTATATCCAACTTCATAGAATGACTTTCCTTTACAGATAACAAAGGGAGCTTTGAAAATGTTTTGGAAGAAATCGCTGAGCTGCGACGTGAAGTTTCTTCTCAGAATGATTACATTAGCAGTATGGCAGATCCTTTCAAACGACGAGGCTATTGGTACTTTATGCCAGCACCTCCACCATCATCAAAGGTGGGACTGAGAGTATAATATTGTATTTTCTTAAAGAAACTGATATTAATTCTCCCCAAATCTCTGAGTGTAGGTGTCAAGAGTAATATCTGTGTATTAAGCCATTGTACTGAGGTTCTTTTTTTTGGGGGGGGGGGCACAACTAGTGACACTCAGGGGTTCCTCCTGGCTATGAGCTCAGAAATCGCTCTTGACTTGGGTGATCATATGGGACGCCAGGGGATCAAACCACGGTCCATCCTAGGCTCTCGAGGCAGATGCCTTCCGGCTTGTGTCACCTCTCCGGCCCCATGTACTGAGGTTCCTAAAGTGTTTAATATTTAAGAAGGAAATAGAGCCTTCCAGAGAAGATGGTAATTTCCTATTCATACTAAGGTTGCATGGTAGCATGTCGTGGAGGCCCCAAATGAGAAAGTTAGGACAGCTTAAGTCCAAAGATCCTGTTGAAAATATGTACAGAGTTGTGCAGAGGCTCAGATGGATAATAGGTCCCTAGTTTTAGTGACGCCTCCAGTCACATTCCAGGTGGTAGTGGGATTGTTAGGGTTCTTATTTTGAAAGACTTCATTGATTGGGGGGAAACGACGACAACAATCTCACTACAAAACAGGAGCCTGCCTGCCTGTGATGACAGACTCTGCTCTTGTTGAAGAGATGAGGGAAGTTCACAGGGAAGTTGGGGAAGGAGAACATCTCAAGCACTGTTCAGCACCTCACAAGGGACAGGCTGTTAGTAGTAAAGAAACAGCTTGTGTGGAAAAGAAGAGTTGGTCTAGCCAAGGACAAGTAGACTTGTAGGACTGAAAGGAATGGGATGGAAACAGTGAAGAGGAAGCAGGAAAAACAAATTAGGGTCATACCTTTTTTCTAAAAATATTTCTGGTTCACCCTGGTCTTATCTTCTCACTGTAGAAACTTTGTCCTTCCTTTTGGTAATCCATTCCATGCTGTCATTTACTGTAGGTTTCCAGCCATAGCTCCCAGGCTACTAAAGATTCTGGTGTTGGCCTGAAGTACACAGCCTCTACTCCTGCTAGGAAACCACATCCTCAGCAGCAGGATGGGAAGGAAGGCAGTGACCCTCCACCTGCCTTAGGCTACTGGGTTTATTCTCCCATCAGGAGTGGGTTACATAAAGCATCTTCAAATAGAGGTAAGGCATGCAATAGAAGTTTCATGTTTGGTAACTTTTTAGTTTGTAGGTTTGTTTTTTGGGATTTGTGGGGGGTGGGGCCACACCGAGAGGTGTTTAGGGGTTACTCATGGCTCTGCACACAGATCATTCCTGGCAAGCTCGGTAGACCATGTGAGATCTTATGGATTGAACCCAGGTGGCTATGTACTATTTACCTGCTGTTCTTTTATTCTCTGTGAATATGAACCACCTAAACTTGCTCTTTGAGGTCCTTTGTGGTTTTGTCCCAGCCAGTGACTTCTTATTTCACCTCCCATCAGTCTCCCAACTGCTCCCAAACTCCCAACTCCCAAAGCATTTGTGTTCCTCAAGCCTCCACATTTCAAACTCTTTACTTCAAGTATCCCTCTCCCAAACCTATTTTGGTTCTGGGGACACTCCTGGCTTTTTTTTTTTGGGGGGGGGGGGGGCTTATTCCTGGCTCTGTGCTCAAAAGTCACTCCTGGCAGTGTTCAGGGGGACCATATGTGATGCCAGAAACCAAATCAGAGTGAGCCATTTGCAAAACATGCACCTAAGCCTTTGTACTCTTTCTCAAGCCTTCTAAACATATTCTTACGAATTCTTCAACAAGACCAGATCCTCAAAGAGTACACCTTTTTGGGACTCTTTCTCCACCCATGCAGATTAAATAGCTTCCTCACCTTTATCTAGAATGTGATGGCAGCATCCTTATAGCAAGAATTAACTGTACAAAAATGAAGTGGTTAATTGGTCAGTTTTCTAAGTCCGTGGCAATAAATCCTCACCTTCTCTTTGTTACCTTGTGGTCCTGGGCAGTCTTTAACTTCTCTGAAACTCCTACAGAATCTGTAATTGGGAGTCTTGTGCTCTTAGAATTCATTATTTTGCAAGCTACTTATTGAATGCTCACTGTGTGTGGGTCTGCCATTGGGCCTGCCATTGGTGACAGGTATCGTAAACATTCATCCCCTTGTAGAGAGATAAGTCAACACCTTAAAAGAGTGCTGTTTTTCGTGATAGAGTAACTGTTTAAAATTGTGGGATCTCATAACACATCACTGATGTTCCTTTCGTAATATGAATCAACACCCAAATAATTCCTGAATGAATTATTGAATGAAGATAAGGGGGAAATGAACAACACAAATATCGACCTCAAAGAGTCATTCAAATCTCTGTTTTATCTGCTTTTCAAAATTTCTTTTGGCTTTTTTCCATAATGGTATTCTCTACTACCTTTGCCAAGAACCTACTTTTTCACTGAGTACAATATAGGAGAAAACATCTTCCGTGTATTTCTTTCAAGATGGAGACAGTCGAGAAGACAGCCAGGAAGAGAGTGAACTGGATAATCAAGAAGACCAGCCATTTGTGCCTCCTCCCGGATATCTGACATATACTGTGTTTCCTGATGGCTCTCCTGTTCCTCAGGGCATGGCCCTGTATGCACCACCTCCTCCTTTGCCCAACAGTAGCCAACCTCTCACCCCTGGCACCGTTATTTATGGCCCACCTCCTGCTGGGGCTCCCATTGTATATGGACCACCACCCCCAAACTTCTCTGTGCCCCTCATTCCAATCGGTGTGCTGCATTGCAACGTCCCGGAACACCATAACCTAGTAAGTGCAAAGACATACTTATGCATATTTACCCCAATTTACAATGTTTCCCTGAGGGACTTAGCGAGTTGACCCATTGATGGGTCCAAGACTCAGGGGGTCTTTCTAATGCTTATGTTTTAGGACTGAACAGGGCATTTGCTTCTTAGGAACTGGTAACACGTGGGCAGGTCTAGAGTGCCAGTTCAGTCTGTTAAACATGGTTTAGCCATTTTATAACAAAGTGGCTTTCCATTCAGAAATTGCCTTCATCGGAAGCTTATATATTGTTGGCAAGTACTGTATTGATGTATATGTATGGATTATTCACATACTAGTGTCTAAACTTACATGTTTACGTGTATGCTGTGCATATTTTGTGTATGCATACATGTATGAGCAGCTTGCAGCCAACATTTGGTGATGATTATCAACTCAGCTGTGGTAGTTGCTATTTCTTTTCATAGTTCTTATACGCAGTGATTTTATATCTCACCTTTGTCACTTGGTATCACAACCATTTTAAACAGAATTTTAATGATTTCTCTTTTTTCATATGATTTTCATCCCCGCTGGGGATGGGTCCCAGAGCTTGCACACTTGTAAAGCACGTGCTCTGCTACTGAAAGGCATCGCTGACTCCTGATGACTATAGGCTTTTTTATTTGGAAGCGTTATAGTTGACAACTATGGTAAATCTTTGCTGTATTTTTTATCTAAACTCTCCACTTTTATCATCCTAGCGTATATAATTCATTATTAAAAATGTATCATTTATAAACTAGATTCTGGGAAATTATCACAATTTATTTATAACGTGTATTCATCCTAAAGGAAAACAATATGCATTATAAGCTTCTTCAAACTCAAGACTTTGGGTTTTTTTAGTGTTTTTTGTTTTGGTTTTGGTTTTCCTCAGATTGAAAGGAATATGGAATACACTTGAATTGTAAGCCATTAGTCCCTTTTTAATAAGTTAGACAAATTTCAGTGAGTGCTCTGCATGCTTTTACATAATCAAAATAGTAATCATTTGATCCTGTAAGATTTTTAGTGTATACTGTCACTAATAATTCTGAGAGTTCAATATTTGATCATCTCAATCTAATTCAACACTGCCCAGTTGTTTGTGTGGTTTCCCAGGCACACTTTTATGCCTCCTTCCATTTGTACATTAATTGTTTGGCCTTGGGTTTGGTTTTCCTATTCCTCAAAGTCCAGGCGAACACCTCGTCTTCTGTGCAGCCTTCTCTAACAATTCCTTTCTCTCAAGTTCTGTGGCGATCTCTCCTGCAGATGCTGACTCTGGTGGCAGAGATTGTCTTCAGGGGGTATGTGGTAAACTGAACCAGTATAGTTGGACTGCTGGAAAAGTTGATGTTCTATTAATCTTTCAGTTTAATCTGTGGTGTGTAAAAAATAATGGCTAGACTTTGTTTTTTGTATTTTTGTGTTTTAATACAAAAGTCTTTGAAAATACCATCATTTTCATGTTCACGGATATCACGTTAGCCACTGTGGTTTAAACTTTTGTCATGAAAAAAGGAAAATATTGTGATGTGTTTTAGTATCATTCCTTTTTTTTTTTTCCTTTGTTCAGGAGAATGAAGTGTCTCGATTAGAAGACATAATGCAACATTTAAAATCAAAGAAACAGAAATGGTTAAGTGCATCCAAGCAGCAGTCTGAGAGAGAAATGGAAGAATTGCATCATAATATTAATTACCTTTTGCAAGAAAAGAAAGACTTAGAGTACGAAGTAGAAGAATTACATAGAACCATCCAGAAACATCAACAGCGAAAGTAATTATTTTTATTTGATGTTTACACTGATAAACGTGATATTAGTTCATCAAGATAAGTATAAATATTGCCCAGTAGAACTTTCTATGATTTTAAAAATATTCTCTCTAAAGGGCTGGAATGATAGCACAGTAGGTAGGGCACACAGCTGACCCTGGTTCAGTCCCCTGCATTCCATGTTTCCCGAGCCTGCTAGGAGTAATTTCTGAGCTCAGAGCCAGGAGTATCTCCTGAGCATCACCAAGTGTGACCCAAAAACAACACAAAAGTTCCATCGAGACCTGTACTGTCTTAAACTGTATATATTAGTCTCATGGACATCCAGTGCGTGAAATACTGCTTCTAGTACTGAGGAATAGGACTGAACTTAAATTAATAACCACATGGCGACCACCGTAGTGAAGAGTGAAAATATAAGTTCTCGGGGCCAGCATTGCAAATAAACTCTTGTTCCTTTTGAAGAATGGTATAACCATCCTCTCTCATTATTACCCAGAAAATAGGCCAGGTGTCCAACTCCTCCCCTTCCTGCGTTTCCCTAGGCATCCAGTTAGTTTCCAGTAGGATCAAAGTCCTACTGATTCTCTTTACATAAGAGCTCTCAAGCTTGTTCTCTTTTTCTCAACTGCCCTTGCTTTCCTCAGTCTCAACCTCATACACTGAAATAGCTTCCCCACTGGCCATAGATAACTGGACATGAGTACAAATCTTACCGTATGTATGATACATTGGACTCCAAGTTCTAAATCCTCTCTGTGTCTCATACTTCTCTCCTACATGCCTGCAGTTGGTTCTAGTTTATGTCCTTTTCTGTCACTCCCTCCTGCCTTGTCTGCTCTGCCCCTGCCTGCTCTGCCTTCCCTACCCCTCTCCAGATGAAGGTTAGGGATCCCTCCTTACAGCAGAACTTTGACCTGTCAGGCTGCCTACACCTGTACAAGTGAATATTTTCAAATCCTGGGCATAACACTGTCCATGCATGTTGTAAATCCCAGGAGGACAGTAGCTGGGTATCCCTCGCTGCACCTTAGCATCTGGCCTATGGTCTACTGTTTGATTGAGTTATGTAGATACCTATCTTCTGTAGAGAGTCCACAAATTGGGACCATTTCCTAGATTTTTTCAAGTGAACCCAACTGGCCCAGGCACTGTGGCTGCAGGGAGACCTATAGGGAGAGGTGAATAAGACACAGTCACCACCATGTTCTAGCAGGAAAAGGAGTCACTTATAGACCTGACAGTGAGAATCAAGAGACATGCCAAAGAAAGAGCAGAACTGCGAGTTCTGGGTTTAAAGTTGCTTTGTATCTATTCATAAGTGTGCGGTGGAGATAAGATCGTGTTCCTTCAAGAGGGTTTTGTTGTTGTTTTGGAGCCACACCTGGCAGTGCTCAGGAGACCTATAAGATCCTGAAGATCAAACCCTGTTCAGCCATGTGCAAGGCCAGGTCTCTCTCTACTGTTCAGCCTCTCTAGCCATGTAGTTTTTTGTTTGTTTTCTGGTTGTTGGGGTTTTCTTTTGAGGATTATGATAAAGCCATTACTAATCTTCTTTTAGCTTTAGAAAGAGGAACTCTAGGGTATTTGGATATACAAAAATGTCCAGAGAAGAAAATTAAAATCTGGCTGGGGAAATGGCTCAAAGAACTGGAATATGGTTTGCTTGCAGGACCCAAGGTTTCACCCCTTGATTACCATTTTGAAGGATCTGCACCCTTCAAAAAAATTACTTGCTTGTATTTAAAGATAAAAAAATCTATTTATCTGTTGATGATTTATTTTCATGGTTTCTTTCATGGTTCCTTCTTTAATTCAAAAAAATGGGTGGTACACACTCAGGGCTTACTCATGGCTCTGGCTTAGGGCTCACTCTTAGCAGGGATTGGGGTCCGTATGTGGAGCCGTGGAGAGAACCCAGGTCAGCCACGTGTAAAGTACATGTAAAGCACCTCCCTCCCAGACTGTTGCTACAACTCCTCATAGTCCCATTTTTATACCATTTGTTCGTGTTAGTCTTGAGCTTCTGTGTGTGACATCATGCTTTCTGGTTTGTTTTTATGGTCAAGTAGTTGAGGACAAGCATCGAGCTGTGCCTTGAAGAGAGAGTTTTGAGGGAATACACAGTCATTGTAGAAGTGGTTTCTCTTATTACTCTATAGTCCCCTCTGTCCTGCTCCATCTATTGATGTTCTTGCTGTAATAACTAGAGTTCACTTCTCTTCGATTGTGGTGTTTGCCAGGGTTCGCGTACTTTAGTTGTGGTTCTCACACATGTGCTCACCATGGTGTCCTAGCCCTGCTCATGGTCCTTACACATCTTTTTAAATTGTGCTTGCCAAGGGTTGTGTTCCTTTAGTTGTAGTGTTTTCACAGAGCTGACTGTAGTAGGATTAAAAGTCGCTTGCCGCAGAGCTATGAATCACAAACAGCGCCCCAAGAGCATGCTTGGCACACGTGGGTAGCACAGAGGAGTCGAACTCATAGTTTCATGCTCACAAGGTTGATATTTACTGACCCATCTCCTAAGCCTCAGTTTTGTTTTATTTTTATGTCACAGAAGAGCAGATATTTCAGAAGTGCTAGGGTGACATAGTGATTTTTGTTGCTTTATTGAAAGGATGAAGCAGCTGCATCATAGATTTGGTATGAATTTATTGTCACCAATATCATATTGAATAAGAGTAAACCAAGTCTTCAACATAATAAATTATACTCTCTCCCCAGCCTTCTCTTTAAGAGCCTGTTTTGTTTTGTTTTGTTTGGATCACATCTGGAAATGTTCAGTAACTGGGAATCACTTCTGGCAACATCTAGGGGACCCTATGAGATCTGAGGGTGGAAGCCAGGTCAGCTTCATGCAAGGCAAGATTCCCCACCTGCTGTACTATCACTCCAGCCCCTTTTTTTTACAAGTCTTTTGAGCGGGTAGATTACTATTGTCTATATTGTCTGCATTTTTTAATCTTTTAATATACATGTATTTTTCCAGAGATTTTATTGATGGAAATGCTGAAATTCTAATGGATGATCTAGAAATGGAAAAATCACTCAAACACCATCACGATAACGTTGTAGAAGAAATCGAGTGCATTGAGAAGACCCTTCTGAAGCGTCGGGCAGAGCTCAGAGAGGCTGACCGACTCCTGGCAGAGGCCGAGAGTGAACTCTCAGGCACAAAAGAGAAGGTTAGTTTTATTGTCACTGGGTGAGATGACTCATGTCCTCAGCATAAAGGAACAGAAGGAACACG
This sequence comes from Suncus etruscus, assembly GCF_024139225.1. Classification (NCBI taxonomy): domain Eukaryota; kingdom Metazoa; phylum Chordata; class Mammalia; order Eulipotyphla; family Soricidae; genus Suncus; species Suncus etruscus. Next base: position 1,641,707 of record NC_064852.1, on the reverse strand, counting down.
GGCTAAGGCTAGGCCATCTCCTCTGTCAGGCAGTTGGGTTTCAGGCTTGACTCTGAGTTAAGTAACAGAAACTGGGCCACTCTTCTGAACACACCAGATTTTACTACACAGATCAGGCCAGAATCCCTAGTCTTTTCCATATGAATTTAAGTTCCTCAAGTCTTTTAGTTCCTAACATGCCCCACTTCTTACCTTGTATGTTTTTGTTGTTGTTGTTATTGTTTCATTTCAATTATTTGGACTCTGGCATCTGTATTTCTTACAGACTCAATATTAAGATTGTATACTTATAAAACCACAGTGGACTTTACAAGAGCCCTAATTTTACTTTGTTTTCCAAACTGATAGTGATATAAAATTACAGTGCTAGGTACCTGGGCTGGAACCATTGTGCAAAAAAGAGTGCAAAGCTTGCACTCTTGCCCTTTGAGCTATCTTCCTGGCCCTTGAAGAGAGCTTTTGTAAAAGTTCAGGTATGCCAGGATGGAAAAACTCTCCTACCCACAGTTAGCATCTCAGGAATTACTTGTGTACTGTTCTCCAACATGGATTAATTTAAATTAATAGAAAGAAATTTGTGTTACCCAGATATCGAAAAGATTTACTAAAGCAATTCCAAGTAGCTTTAGTAAGAATAAAAAAAAATCTTCATCTCTTTTCAGATGATCAGATTCTTCTGTCACATGTTAGATTACTTTGAGAAAATAGGCATGATCAGGACTAGAGAAAACATTGACCTATAGGGAAAAAATTGATGATATTCAGTAGTAAGCGGAAGAAGAGTGATCCAAGGCTAAAAATGCTCTTCGTCATCAACCTCTTGATGTGACTTAGTGAGCTCATGAAGGAGAAAGAGGGAGGGAAAAAGTGCTACATTTTGTAGAAATGTGCCAGACGTGTTAAATCCTGACACAAAAGAGACAAAAAAAAAAAAGGAGCTAGAAGTGAGACTTCTGGAATGCATGTGAGTAAGCATAGTCTAGTGTTTTGCTGATGAAATAGTTTTCCATCTGAAGTAGAAAGAATCATGATGAAATAGCTAGCTCTTTGGGAGTCTGCCAACTCCTTTCATCCATACAGGATATGTAATAATTAAAATATGAACACCTAAAAAAAACCAAACCCCTCTGACTCTAAATTAACTCCAAATATTGAGTGTTTTGGCAAAAGTGACTCACTGCTCAAACTAGTGCAAACCAGACTATTTTTGGAGCTCAGATAACAGTTTAGTTAGAGAAAGAAAGAAATTTGATTTAAAAATATCTTTTTTATTTTGATAGTTTAATTTTTAGCTTTTTTTTCTGGGGGCTCAGGGGAGTATTAATCCATAATCAGCTATGCTCGGGTCTTACTAATGTTTTACTTAGTACTCCATAGTCAACTGGGCTCAGGGCTCACTCCTGGCGGTACTCAGACCATATCCAGTACTGGACATCAACCCAGGGTCAGCCATGTGCTGATACCATGTGTAAATACCATAACCCCTGTACTGTTTCCAGCCCCTAAAATGTATCTTATTTTAAAATGTTTTTTTTTTGCAAATTTAATATAGGAATATATCTTAAGTATTTCAAAATTATATAAGGGTCAAATATTTGATCTTTTGGATTAACACATTGATACCAGCACTGATTTTTATTAAATTAGCCACATCTAAGTGCAAGCCACTGGTGGTACATACACGCAACACCATTGTGAGGAGATTGCTAAAGAAAGCAGCCAGAAGGGTAGTATGACAAGATACCTGCTTGCCTTGTACATGGCCAACCTGAGTCCAGTTCATGTCATCCCATGTGGTCCTCAAGCTCACTAGGAGTGATCCCTGAGCACAGGTACGAGTAACCCCTGAGAACTGCAGGATATGGCCCTAAAAGCAAAACCTGTCTAAAGAAAAGCAAGAATCTATGTAGGGAGGAAATATTTGTTACGAATTATTTCATTACCCCTTAACTAGATTTTGTAATTGAAAATAATGATATACATATTATGACAGTGGCTCAGATTTTCTTTAAAGTCACCCGTAGTCTTATTACAATTGTGATTTTTTACTTTCACGAGCCTTTTTCTTTGTTCAAAAAATTAGCTTTACACCGTTGATCTTTTGCCATTTAAGTTTACTTTAAATCAGCTTATCATGATCACTTTTCATGTTGCTGCATTGACATCTTTAAGGATGCACAGTATTTCTTTGTTATGATACATTATCGCTTGCTGAGTCTGTCTTTTGTCGATCTTTAATGTACATTGAGCATTTTTATCTAGTGGTCCTTTTCTCCCGATTTCTTTCCTGATTATTAGAGTCATGGCAAATGAGCATTTTGGGTCATTTTTTTCTGATTTGCTTTGTTTTCCAAAAGAGTAATGCCAGTTGACACAACAAGTCGCTGAGTTTTGTAACTGGGTTGCTTTTAACAGTCAGCCTCTTTTGTAGACCAAAATTGCTGTTGAAAAGTTCACCGATGCCAAAAGAAATTTATTGCAAGCCGAGTCAGAGGCTGAGGAGCTAGAGAGGAGAGCTCGGGAAACTGCCGTAAACCTTGTCAAAGCAGATCAGCAACTCAGGTGAGTAGAACCCCTGCTGTATAGACGTGTTCAGTGAGGCAAACGGCATGTGTGGCTCAAACAGGAAAGCAGTGGCTTTGCAATAAATAATGTCTGCCCGGAGGCCTGCAAGGACTAAGGTGGTCTGTTTCAGATTGCTCCAGGCTGACACTAAGGATTTGGAACAGCACAAAATCAAGCAAGAAGAAATCTTGAAAGAAATAAACAAGGTTGTTGAAGCAAAAGACTCAGACTTTCAGAGTCTAAGCAGGAAGACAGAAAAACTGACAGAGGAGTAAGTACAGCTGCTGTAGGGGACCCAGGGGGCTTACACTGGAAGACAGATCTCAGGGCTCAAGGTCCTGTCAGAACTGTTCTTCTTACACTGGTGCCTTACAGGCTTCAGAGACTGCAAAAGGACATCGAAGCTGCAGAACGTAGTGAGGATCACCACCTGCTTGTCCTTCAAGAATCCGAGACCCTCCTGCAGGCCAAGAGAACAGAGCTGGAGACGCTGAAATGCCAGGTGTGATGAAAAATGCCCTTAAAACCAGTCCCAGCTGCTCTGAGACACATGTTCAGTAGTGCAGTAGTGAGTCTCGGGCTGGTGGTGCAGTGGGTAAGGAGCTCGTGTTCGATCTGCAGCACTTGCATATGGTTCCCTGAGCATCACCAAGAGCGATGCTCCTGCGCACGGAGCCAGATGTAAGCCCTGAGTGCTGCTGGGTGTGGACCAAAACAGTAAGATAGGGGCCAGAGAGATGGTATGCAGGTAAGGTGTTTGCCTTGCCCGGCATCCCATAGGGTCCCCTGAGCCTGCCAGGAGTGATTGCTGAGCATAGAGCCCAGAGTAACCCCTGAGCGCTGCCAGGTGTGACCCCAAAACCAAAAACCAAAAAAAAAAAAAAAAAAACAACCCAGTAAGAGAAATAGTCCCTGAACACTGCCAGGTGTGGCCAAAAGCAGTAACAATTTAAAAAAGGGGGTGGGGGGAGGCTGGAGAGATACCATGGAGGTAAGGCGTTTGCCTAGCATGTACAAGGCCAGTGGTTCGAATCCCGGCATCCCATATGGTCCCCCAAGCCTGCTGGGGTGATTTCTGAGCATAGAGCCAGGAGTAGCCCCTGAGTGCTGCCGGGTGTGACCCAAAAACCCAAAACCCCCCCAAAAAAAAAAAGCCATCTTGTTTCATTTTAATGGAAAAAGTATATGTTACACAGGCATAATATGGGTATTCTGTTCAGTGCTTCTGTCTCTTTGGCTGACCTAAAAAATGGGCTTTTCTTGCTTTGTCTGTTTTTGGACCACACCTGGGAATGTCCAGGGTCATTCCTGGCTCTGCACTCAAGGGTTATTACTGGCAGTGCTCAGGGGATTGTTTGGGATGCCAGAGATCAAGCCTGGGCCAGCTGTGTGCAAGGCAAGTGCCTACCCGCTGTTCTATCACGCTAGTACCAAAAATAGCATGTTTTGAAAATAGAACATATATGAACCTGGGTGCCAGAGAAATAGTATAGATAGAGCCTAAGGTGCTTATTTTGCATGGGACCGACTCAAGTTCATTCACCAGCACCGCACGTGGTCCCCTGAGCACCTCCAGGAATTATCCCCGAGAGCAGAGCCAGGGGCAATATCTAAACACTGCTGGGTATTGCCTAACAACCCCCAAAAATCAGAGCAGATTATTTTCTAAAATCATTTATGTTAATGGATTTTTGAGCATCATGTTAGTATTTCCAGTCTATACTGAACTTCAAAACTGGTTTTCTGCAATATGGGATCTATCAAAAAAAATTTTTGGAATAGTACCAGTATATCATCCCCTTGGTATCTATCCCCAAGACACAGATACCTTAATTCAAAAGGATATGTTCACTTTGTGCAATATCCAAGGTATCTAGAAACAACCCGTTCAACTCAAGATGAATGGTTCAAGAAGTTGAGCTGTGTGTGTGTGTGTGTGTGCGCGCGCGCACGCACACGCACACGCTCACATGCTCAATGGAATACTCTGCAGCTCTAAGAAAGAACAAAATTATGCAATTTGCAGCAACATTGATTGAACTAGAGGATAGCATGCTGAGTGAAGTCAGGCAGAAGGAAAGGGATAGATACAGAATTACCTCTACATATGTGGGACTTGAAGATCAAAAGCAAGGTAGCGATGACCATCCAAAGGCAACATACTGGGAGAACTGATGCACATGATTGAGTTGTGGGGAGGAGGGGTTGGAAGAAAAAGTTTGGGAGTCCATGGGGGAGAAAGGGAGTATACTGGTAATGGATGTGATGTGGAATCATGTACATGAGAAACCATTATCAATAGCATCGTAAACTACAGAATCTCAATAAGTGAAAATGCAAAAGAAAAGAAAACTAAGGTGCTTATATTACAAAATATATATAATGCGTATATTGCAAAACAAAAATGGTTTTTCTTCCTCTTGTTTGTCTGAATTTTCTGGCTTTTTCTGTAAACAAATATATATTACCCTTAAAATTATGATTTGCTACCTAGTAAAATGAATTTGATTTATAAGTTCCAGACTAGTTTTCCTTGCATGATCATCAAATGGAGTAAGGCTAGCCATAAAAGTGCTGTGAAAGTCTCAAACTGAGACTCTATCTGTTGTAGAGTTGAGTGTGATATGATTTTACGGTACATGAGCTCAGGTCTTCCTTCGGTGCTTGCTGTCTGCACCCTGAGCTTGGCCTGCCTGACTTCTCTGTGATAGTTAGAATTAGACTGACTCCGACTTTTTTCCCCACTGCTGTACTGTAATTCAACTGAAAAGTCTTCATGACAGCTTCCAATGGACATGACTTTTCTCAAGCTTGCATTCTTCTCTTTTCTTGCATGCAGGTGGCAGGACAGCAGCAGGAGATGGTGGCGTTGGATAAGCAGTTGGGGCATAACAAGGAGGAGCTGCATCTACTCCAAGGAAGCATGGTCCAGGCCAAGGCTGACCTCCAGGAAGCCCTGAGACTAGGAGAAACCGAAGTAGCTGAGAAGTTCAGTCACATTAGGGTAGGTTTTCCTAGGAGTCCTTGGATCGTGCCATTGATTTGAAGCATCTCCACTGGTTTTCCCCTCTTGCAAATGAAAAAGATTTCTGACTGTTGTCTGTGCTCATTCTCTCCGTGTGTCTGTCTCTGTGTTTCTGTCTCTCTCCCTCTCTCGTCTCTCTCCATCCCACCCCCCGGTTTGGTAGCTCTACCTCTTTCCTGGGACACCATCTCATTTGATTTGATGCCACGTTTCCCTACAAGGTGCTAAAGCTCCGAGAGTAAAAGAGAGGCCGGAATCAGCCCTTTTCTCTACACCACATTGCACATTTCCTGCCAAGTAGTGACTACTGCATGTAGATTTAACTGATCATGAAATGTCACTTTCTTCCATTATTCATATCTTATAAAATATGGTGCTGTGCTTTTCATGAAAAGTAAAAACAATCTTGTTTACTGATATAATTTCTATGAAATAAGTTTAATAATGCCAAGAGACTTTAAAGAAATTTTCATTCATAACATTGCAGGACCCAGGGAGATAGTACCACGGGTAGGGCACTAGCCTTGCACACAACTGACCTGGGTTTGATCCCCAGCACTGCATTTTATATCCCCAAGATCATCAGGAGTGATTCCTCAGTACAGCGCCAGAATTGAGTCATAAGCCCTGAGCACCATTTGGGGTTCTCTCCTCATTCCTCCCCAAAAATACTGTTGTGGAAAACTTTTTTTTTTGGTTTTTGGTTTCTGGGCCACACCGGGTAACGCATAGGGGTTATTCCTGACTACGTTCTCAGAAATCGCTCCTGGCTTGGGGGACCGTGTGGGATGCCAGTAGATCGAACCATGGTCTGGCCTAGGTTAGCTGCATGCAAGGCAAACGCCCTTACCTCTTGCGCCACCACTCCAGCCCCAAGTTGTAGAAAACATTTTATTTTTCACAGGAAGTAAAATCTCTCCTGGAGGAACTGAGTTTTCAGAAAGGAGAATTGAATGTCCAGATTAATGAAAAAAAAACTCAACTTGCACTTATAAAGCAGGAAATTGGAAAAGAAGAAGAGAATCTTCAGATCGTTTTAGTACAAGCATCTAAACATAAGACTGGTACGTATACAGGAAGTCCTTCATCTGGAGTTTGAGGCTTCGGGCCAGAGGTATACTTCATTGGTTTTGAGAACGTGATTTGCCCAGTGACAGTTCAATCCCCTTCACCATATAGATTCCCCTAACCTCCTAGCACCTTCCAAAAATTGTAAACCCTGCTGCAGAGTCAGGAGTAACCAGTGAGTACTGCCAGGTATAGGGAAAAAAACAACAACAACAACAACAAAAAACAAATCAAAAACAGCCCAAAAGGCCATGGTAAAAGTAGATCATCTTTGGATGATGACACGATAAGGGATTCCCCCAGGCAAGCAAATGTTTATATTGTCATAGTAGTTATTTATCAGAAATTTATATTCTGAAGGGTTAAAGTTTAAAATAATCTCAGTTTATATATTTTAAGGTTTTTATGCTTAATATTCATATAAAATGCATTTATTTTTTCAGGTGGGGTAAATACTTTGAAACTAGATAGATATGTTTAATAATACTTATGAAGACTGTTTTGGTTTGGTGTGATTTTTCTGATCAAGCCCCCACAGTGTTCTGGGTTCAGTCCTCATGGGTCTCAGGGTTGGGGTGCTGGGGCTTGAACCCAGGTTGGCTGTGTGCAGATCAAGCATCATACACACAGTACTCTCTTTCTTTCCCATAAAGAATCTTTTTTATTGAGAATAGAATCACGAACTAAGGAGAGTTAGAAGAGCTGGAGCACATGTTCTGCCTGCTGTAAGCACTGAGTGTAATCACTGGCCTCCCAGGCTCAAGATGTGCCACATCTCTAAGCCCGAGTACATAGTATCTTCAAGGCCTGCTACTGAGCTGAGTATCTCCGGGAATAACCCTGGGGCCCCTATTGATACTGTGCAGAATTATCTCACATCTTACTTCAATTCAGCAGATATTTTTTATCTTTTACTATTTGGAGTCAATGGCATTTTTCTGTTTCACTTTTTGCAACTGTCTCCCAAGTTCATTTACTAATGACAGGACCATGATTTGTTTCTCTTAGAACTGAAGAATATTCTGGATATGTTGCAACTTGAAAACAGTGAGCTGCAAAGTTTGAAGCTACAGCATGACCAAAAGTTAACTGAATTAGAGAAGATCCATGTTGAAATGCTAGAGGTAAAAACAAAATGATTTTACTTTTAGCAAGCTGTGGATTTTTGTTTGCTTGCTTGCTTGTTTCGTTTGGTTTTGTTTTTGGCACATTTAAGTCCTCTGTCTGTTTTAGGCGAAATTGGACTTGGAGAATTTGAAGCAGACAGCCCTGCAGCAGAAGGGGGAAGTAGAGTGGCAGAAGCAGCTCCTCGACAGGGACAAACGGGAAGTAGAGCAACTGTCCGCTGAGACCCAGGCATTACAGTCGCGTGTGGAGTCTCTGAGCAGACAGAAGGGGGATCTGAAGGAGAAATGTGACAGCTGGGAAAAGAAACTGGCACAGACCAAACGGTGAGAACAAAACCAAGCGAACTGCAGTATCGTTTACTGAAAGCTAAAGCAGTATGACAAGTTTTTTTAAAAATGGGGCTGTAGAAATAATACAACAGGTAACGTGCTTGCTTTGCGTGAGGCCAACGCAAATTCGATTCCCAGCACGAATAGCATTTTCAGATTAGTTGTCTTTCAATGTCTTCCCTTAAAGCTCTCTTTCCTCCTCTCTTCCCTTTGCAGTTATTTTATGATGTCCTGGGTTACACACTCAATCGCAGTGCTCCTGTGCATGAGATTGGGGTCTTGTGCATTCTCAGTTGGGGCACCCAGAGTCACATCCTTGCTCCCCTGGGTCAGAGAGGCAGCCGCACACGTAAGAGGCCCATTCTCCAACACTGACCCTCCATCCAGGATCACTCCCTCCCCAACTCCAACAAAGCATTTTTAGATAACCTGCTGTGATTTTTTTTTTCAAGTAAAATAATGCATATTTTCTGAAAGATAGACTTTTTAGGAGAGGAGTGAAACTGAGGGCTTCATATACATGAAGTCTGTACTCAGCAGCTGAACTGCATCTTTTTTTTTTTTTTTTTTTGGTTTTTGGGCCACACCCTGTGACGCTCAGGGGTTACTCCTGGCTATGCGCTCAGAAGTTGCTCCTGGCTTCTTGGGGCACCATATGGGACGCCGGGGGATCGAACCGCAGTCCGTCCTAGGCTAGGGCAGGCAAGGCAGGCACCTTACCTCCAGCGCCACCGCCCGGCCCCTGAACTGCATCTTATCCTCTTAACGATTATACATAAATAAAAAAGTACTCTGGAGATAGACAATACAAATTTCAGTTCTCAGATTGGCCTGTAAATTCAAAACAATAAAAGTCAGAATACCAACAGTTTTTAGTATCAAGTGACATCTGAGTCTAAAATTGATCTAGAAAAGCAAAGGGCCTAGAATAGATTCTAAAGTATTTTTAGCTCTGACACCACAATATCTTAAAAAAGAAAAAGCCTATGACTAACATTCTTTGATTTAAAAACTTACAGTAAAAACACAGTAGTGAGGGGCCGGGCGGTGGCGCTAAAGGTAAGGTGCCTGCCTTGCCTGCGCTAGCCTTGGACGGACCGCGTTTCGATCCCCCGGTGTCCCATATGGTCCCCCAAGCCAGGAGCAACTTCTGAGGGCATAGCCAGGAGTAACCCCTGAGCGTTACCGGGTGTGGCCCAAAAACCAAAAAAAAAAAAAAACCACAGTAGTGAAATCACCAAATTTTAAAAACCATTGAAACAGTTTCATACGCAAAACAAGAGATATTAACCTCTAATCACATCTCATAGATTACAAAAATTCAATCAAGGGCCAGAGTAATAGATAATATAGTGGGCAAGGCACTTGCCTTACATGCAACAGATCTAGCACCACATACAAACAAAAGGAAACCTAAATGTTAAAGTACTTGTTGTTTTTGTTTGTTTATGAGTCTTACCCGGCAGCACTCAGGGGTTACTCCTTGCTTTGCACTCAGAAATTACTCCTGGCATGCTCTAGGACCATATTTATGGAGATCGAACCTGGGTCAGCCGCATGCAAGGCAAACGCCCAGACCACTGTACTATCACTCTGGCCCCTACATGTTAAATTTTTAGGAGAAACTCCTGGGTGTGACCTGGGTTCAGGCAAAAATTCCTTACATAGGACATTAAAACATGATTTATAAAAGTCAGTGTGATAAAAAAGTGTTCTTGGTTAAGTTTAAAACGTATGCTCTTGAAGGCCCAGCGTACATGCTTTGAATACATGCTTCGAAAGCCAGTGATCATAGTTTACAACTCTGTGCCACCCAGTTTGTCTCTCACAATGAGCAGCTCTGCTCTCTGCCATCCCTGGCTTCCCAAGAGATTCCTGGCCAGACTGCATCCATGTGTATTATAGACACCATAAAGGTGGTGTTGGTGAGCACCAAGAATTGAAGGGAAGATGTGCAAGCCCCACCACTAGGAAGTACAACCCACGGCAGGCATGTGGGTAGCCGTGAACAACCCCAGCCTGCCAGGAGCAATTTCTGAGCAGAGTCAGAAGTAATCCCTGAGTGCCTCTGGGTGTGCCCCCCTCACCCCCGAAAAGAATAGAAATGTGTGTGAGTATAACTGCAATTCTGGTTCAACAGACAACAATGAAGGGGGCTGCATGGGTGGGGGCCAGTTTTAAAAAAGTGCTAATGAAAAGACACTAGGAAACGAGAGAAAAAAGTTTTTCATGCAGCTGATAAAGGAGTTGTGTCAGGGATGGGAAGTCTAAATTTTATTTTGTTTTGTTTTGGGGCCACACCTGGTGACGCTCAGGGGTTACTCCTGGCTCTGTGCTCAGAAATTGCTCCTGGCAGGCTCAAGGGAATCAAACCGAGGTCGATTCCAGGTCAGCCACGTGCAAGGAGGTAAATGCCCTATGCAATCTCTCCAGCTCCTATAATTTCGTAAGCCCTGTGCCACTGCTCTGGCCCCATGTAAAAATATTCTTATTTGGGAAACTGGAAATAAGATTTCATTTGAAAATGAATGGAAGAGCCGATAAGTTTAATGTTTATCCATCAGACTTCATTTGACATGGTGAAATGAACATCGTGAAAAATCTAGTTTTTCTTCAGTTTCTCGTGTACTTTACGTCTTATATCTTTGGTTAAGTGTATGACTTGTTCTGTGCCTATATGATAGGATTCTAGCAGCAACAGAAGAGAATAACAAAATGGAGCAGTCAAACTCAGAGAGGTTAAAGGTGGATGTCGGAAAACTGCAGCAAGAAGTAGACCAGCTCAGCAGAAACAAGATCTCACTGCACAGAGACATGGCAGCATTGCAGCAGCAGTTGCAAGGTAGGCAGCTGCACACCGCAGGCCTTTGACTTTCTTGCTTTGGATAGAGACTTTGGGCTGGATGTGTGTGTGCATCTTGGGGTTTTGCTTTAGGGATTCTCCATTTATGCTTTGGAGATCATGCAGCTAAGGATCCAACACAAGGCCCTCTGCACATCAAGGATAGTACTTGTACCAGCCCTTTGAGAGCTCTCTCCCCAACTTCTATTAGACTCTACATTGACTCTTCAAATTTCTCTTTACAAAAATATTTCTGCACCTGGCTTGCTTTCCTTAAGAGTTCCAAAAGTACATTTTGTGTGGATGGTTGCGCAACTCTGTAAATATAGTAAAAGCCATTGCCTTGTTTACTTTAAATAGGTAAAATATGTGGTATGTGAATGATCTCAATAGTGCTAGTAAAAATAGCTTGGTAGCTATTTGTCTTCCTTAGAGAAAAATGTAAAAATAACAAAAAAAGTAAAATCACAATTGGCTTGAATCCTCAGGGCTTATTTCTGATAGTGAATATCCTTCAATTCAGTGGTTATCCCAGTTTTTAGAGTGTACATGTGTTTTTGTTGTTTGCTTTGAGGCCATACCCAACTGTGCTCAGGGCTTACTCTTGACTGTACTCAGGGATCACTTGTGGAGGACTCAAAGGATGATTGTGCAACTAGGAATTGGACCAGGGGCTGCCCATGCAAGGGCCTTATCCTCTGTGTTATCTTTCTGATCCTTGTACATTTAAAAAAAATAAAAAGCAAAAGGCACACGTAATACCATATATACTTGAGTATATGCCAACCGCCCCCCCCCACTAACTTTACCCTAAAAACTGGAAAAACTTAGTGACTCGAGTATAAGCTGAGGTGGAAAATGCAGCAGCCACTGGTAAATTTCAAAAATAAAAAATATACCCAAAACAATTACAGTACTTGAGGAATCAGTAAGTTAAATGTTTTTCAATATTTATTGCTAAAGAAAAACTGTAAACTAGCAACAATTACCTTAAAACTTTAAATAAAGTGCAGAAAACTGTAGCTTAACAGGTAATCAAGTTAAATCACAAAAGTGAAAATCCTTCAAAACTGATTCCTCCTCCTCCTCATCTGTATGTCCAAAAGAGCTCCAGCTGTATCTGATGTGAGGGGAACAGCATCACTGAGTGAGTTCGCAGATACCATCATCACTTCTGTTGGTCTCATACAAAGCCCAGGATGTTGTGGCATCCTGCCTCTTCACCTCAGCCACGACTGTGGACAGAGCTGAAGCACTGGGAGCCCCCTCCAGCAGACTGGAGGCAAAAAACGACAGGAGACGAAGTGCATTGGATTCGGGTTTTTTTGTTTTGTTTTGTTTTGGGGCCACACCCAGCGGTGCTCAGGGGTTACTCCTGGCTCGATGCTCAGAAATAGCTCCTGGCAGGCACGGGGGACCATGTGGGACACCGGGATTCGAACCAACCACCTTTGGTCCTGGATCGGCTGCTTGCAAGGCAAATGCCGCTGTGCTATCTCTCCGGGCCCTGGATTCGGTTTTTGCACGCACACCGAATTAAATAACCTGTAGGACCCGAGTAGAAGCCGAGTTCTGGTTTTTCACCACAAATTTTGTGCTGGAAAAACTCAGCTTATACTCAAGTATATATGTTATCTTTATAAATATTCATGACTGCTTGTGTAGAAGTTACTAAATTCTAACTACTAACATGCAGAGCCCTTGTTTAGAAGCACAAAGTAAGTGTTTCATGCTCTTACAGTTTTATTAAGTAGAAACTAGTATTTCACCTATTTACAGATAAGGCAACTTCAGCTTAGTTTCCTTGTGACTTGCTTGAGTGAGAGGCGACTGCCTCATACTCACAACTATTAAGTAACAAAACCGGTGCACATAGAAATTTATGCTCAAGTTGTCTTCCTGAAAAGTTTTACCGAATTTGCATTTTTTACCAGCAGTATAGAAGGTACCTATTTTTAAGCATGCTTCTCATCAGCACTGGGTATTGCCTAGCATTTGATTCACTGTTGAAAACTGAACTTCTACATAAACTGGACTCCAAGTTCATATCTTATTGTGCATGCCACTCTCTCTTTAACCGCTCTCTTTTTGCTTAGAGTAAGAGAGATAATACGGCATAGACATATATATTTAAGAAATGTACCGTAGCTTTTTGAGTGTTGGTGGAGAATATGGAAGATTCATACATTAGTGTTTCTAATTTCACGTAAATGTTATTTTTGTAGAAAAACGAGAAGCCATCAACTCACTGCAGGAGAAACTGGTTGATACTCAAGACCATTTGAACCTAGCTAAACAGGTAAACTTGACAAATGTCAGTAACTGGTCTTCTGAAGACTCGCAGATAATTGGTTGAAAGAGCCAGTCAGTCAGGTCAAATGGCTCCTTGTCCCATCCATGTGAGTAGGTAGAGCTGTGAGTCAGGGGGCTCCATTCCTGGCATAGCATGACCATAGCATGACTGCCAGGCATGGTGTTGGATCCAAGTTCCTCCAGCTGTGACCCATCCAGCAACAACAAACAGCTTGAAGGCATAAATTTGAGAATTTCATTAGTAGCAAAATAGATTATGAAGCTACTGTTCATGTAGCTTTTTACTCAAAACTACCAAGTCAGGTAATGTTTCAACCAGAAGCCCCTGGGACCTCAACGACTGCACGGGCCATCTCTTAGCCAAAGCCCATGTGAGGCTTCTCAATGCTGAGTTCAGATCCGCTCACTTATTATCTTCATAGTAGTCAGTCATGCTCTGTCTTGTCGGATGTTTAATACAAGGGATCCTTTACACTTTACTTTAGCTCTTGCTTGTTTTCCAAAGTACTTCACACAAGTTTGGAGCCTTAGTTTCCACTATGGAAACTAGAGTGGATTAAATTGGATGAAATGTCTGGATTTTCTTCCTTTCACGTTTAGGATTCTCTGTAAGATATATAAATCTCAAGTTTACATAGGTTCCGATTAATTTTCTGAATCATAAATAGATTATGATTTTTCTCATATTTCTCACATATTCTTAATTTGGGCTTCCTAAAGAAAAATTTATTTCTTGTTTTCTAAATATCTTATTATGTAAAAAGATTGATTTCAAATAAAGAAAGTATAATTTTCATCAGAAGTTATAGGGTTTTTTTCTTAGCTTTTCTTTTTTTTTGGAGGAGGGGTTTCGGGCCACACCCACTTGATGCTCAGGGGTTACTCCTGGCTAAGTGCTCAGAAATTGCCCCTGGCTTGGGGGGACTATATGGGACGCCGGGGGATTGAACCGAGGTCCTTCCTTGGCTGGCGCTTGCAAGGTAGACACCTTACCTCTAGCACCACCTCGCCGGCCCCTGGCTTTTCTTAATCTTAGAGGTCCTGTGAGGTCAGTGCTGTTAATTTCCACGTCAGTAAAGCAGCTAAAGCTCTGTCACCAACTGTCACTTTGAAACCTTCTATCATTTTTTTTAAATACTCTAAAGAGAAAACCCATTGATGAAATCAGAGTTTAGTACTGTTATGTTTGTTGAGATAGCAAAGGATACGAGTGTCTATTCTTATTTTGTCTGACCCAGTAATTACCAGCAGAACACTGCCTCTAGTAGATAGCACTTGATGAACAGTTCCCATTTGTTCTTCTATCTGCAGGATCTGCTCCACACCACCAAGCATAAAGATGCACTGCTCAGCGAGCAGAGCGGACTGCAGAAGGGCCTCGGCGAGTGGAAGAAGAAGGTTGAAGATTGCCAGAAAGAAGGGGAGACAAAGCAGCAACAACTTCAGGAGATTCAGAAGGAGATTGAAGAAAATAAGGCCAAGCTCAAGGAACAGGAAATGGTACTGGGCTTAGCTTTCGAGCTCTGTTCCCTGGCAGGAAGCAGCCCTGAACTCTCCCCCAGGTGTCTGTTGTCCCTACACTGTCCCTAGGTAACCAGGAGGAAGTTGACACCAACTTTTTGACTCTTACAGCAATATTTGTGAACTCTGAAGATCATTAGCCATTGGTTGTGGAAAGCATCTCCGTGGCAAATGTTCCTGTCTTGGACAGCCCACTCTCACCCCAGACAGTGTGTCTCACAAACATTTTGTTTTCTTCTCAAAATGAAAAACAGAGTTTGTTTGTTTTTCATCATTTTTATCGTGACCAAAGTGAATTAAAAATCTTTCACAGTAATATTTAAGGTACTTAGTGACAAAGAATTAGGGCCACTCCCACCACCAGTGCTGTTCTCCCTCCAGCCCTGTTCCCTACATGCATCTCATACCTCCCTTTTTGCCACCACCACCACACACACCCCCCCCTCGGACTGCTAGTGTAACTGTCCCTCTGTGTATAGCTTGTTGTAGACTGGGTTTGGTATTTAAGTATGATCATTTTTTATTTCCACTCAGTGTTCATACGACTGTTGGGTCCTGGTACCCTCTCTCCTCCCCCTTCAATTCATGTGGCAGAACAAGGTGATTTAAGTTATGTGATTATGTTGGGAGAAAAAAAACTAGGAGGATTCCATCTAGAGGTTATAAATATGGCCACATGCCATTTTCTGTTTCTCCCAAAATTCCCCCATTTCCTCTTCTCCCAAACTGGCCATGTCATTTTCGTTTGTGCTTGCTCATTTTGCAAGGGGAACCACTCCCTGTCACCATACGTAGTTTTCTACTTCCCTTGAACTGGATGTGTCCAGTGCCCAGCAAGGTCACTTCAGCGGGGACACTATTATTTTATGGCTCACTAAGGCTTTTCCTTCTAAGATGCTGCAGAGACTCCAGAAAGAGAGAGCGAGTGAAGAAAGAAACCTCCAAGCCAGTCGAGCAACACTGAAGCAGCAACAGCTCCAGCTGGAAACGGAGTTGAAAGACCAGAAAGACAAACTGGACCAGGCAGTCACCAAAGCAATGGAGGCTGAAGAGCGTGTCAGGGTTCTGCAGGGAGAAGAAAAGTGGGGTGAAACCCTGGAGAAGTCGCTCAGCAAAACTAGTACGTGTTCTGGCTCAGGCACTGGGTTCCTTGGAGTTGGGGGCGGCCTCTGCTGGTTGGCCTGGAAGGTCTGTTAAGAAAAGCAGGCCCCGCAAAGTCCAGGAAGGAACAGTAAGTCCAGTCCCTCAACCCATCCTCCTCCCCCATAAGAGATGAGGCAGTGGACTTGGAAAAGCCCGGGACCGTGTGTGTGTGTGTGTGTGGGGGGGGGGGGGGGGGGATGCAGTCTTCGTTTTGCTCGATGGCATTGCCGTCTCTAAGAAGGCTACCTCAGGAATTAAAAACAAGTTATCGCAGGCTTGCGCTTCAAGCTTGTGTCTCAGAATGCGTGTCTTGCTTGTCTCTCTCTTCGCATGCTTATTTCCGCTCTAGAGAAGCCCGTGTTCTAGCTGGAGCATATACTTTGCTCTTTCTCTCCCCTCACATCTTTCTAAATGAGTTTCAACAAAAACTACCTTCACCAAAAAAGTCCGCTGGGAAAGGCAGACATTAACTGCCAGCGGTACTCGCAAGGCTTTCCAGGAGGAGCAAGATTTCTGAGCTTTGGAACGATCAGTCATTTCATCTCAACTTGTCAGGAAAACCAACAGTTTCCTTCTATTCAAATTTGATAGACTGATTAGTACCAAAGCCTAGATTTGTCTTTGGACCTGTTTTCTCTCTCTTGAGCCATGTGAGATAATGTGGGTCTCGAGGGCAAATGACTGTTCTCACACTAATAAGTAATTAATTCTCATTCTTCGGCTTCAAGTGTTTTAGTAATGCTTAGAAGATGGTGTTCCCCTGAATAAATTTATTTCTCTGAGACCTCTTGATACGTTCAGACCCAAATGTTTAATTTTAAAGATGTAACTTTAAAAAAGATGAGAGAGGCCAAGGTGTTTGGTTTGCATTCAGCTGACCCAGCATTGAGTGGGCCCTTGAGCAACACCAGGGATGACCCCGGGCACAGAGACAGTGTTGTCCCACCACTGCCAGGTGGGACCCAACTCCTCCTCTCTCCCCACCCCACATAAATAAAAGGGAAAGAAAACGAAAGCATTAACAAGTGCTTGCTCTGCTCTGACCGTAGAGGTACGAGAAGCGAAATCTGGGCAGTGTTTAACTCCACAAAGATTTTACCTAAGTAAAAAAGTCAGAAGCTGTTTTTGGTTTTGGGGTCACACCCGGCAGCGCTCAGGGGTTACTCCTGGCTCTTTGCTCAGAAATTGCTCCTGGCAGGCTCAGGGAACCATATGGGATGCCGGGATTTGAATCACCGACCTTCTATATACAATGCAAACGCTTTACCTCCATGCTATCTCTCTGGCCCCAGAAGCTATTTTCAGTTGCACCCTCAGGGTGTACATACATTGTGTTAGCAAAATAGAACATGGGGCTGGGCAGCATTGGAGGACTCTTTCCCCACCCCACCTTCTCCTGTGAAAAATGCACTTTCATAAAAACATTTCCATGCTCTGCTTCCATGTTCCCCACACCTTCCCTGCTTTTTGGTCTCAAAGATCCAGGAGGAGCGAGCATGACTGGTCACTTGGAACCAGGCCCTCCCCAAATCTTGGTTAGGGGCCGTGATGGCAGAAGGGCCAAGCAGGTGGGTGGCTGCCTGTGGTCTGACTGGCCCCTGCAACCTTGGCTCAAACTACTGAAAATGCTCTTTTCAGAACAGAGGCTTTCAGAACGGGAGCAGCAGCTACGGGACAAGTCGAGCGAGCTGTTGGCTCTCCAGAAGGAGATGGACTCTATGAGGGCTGATTTCAGCCTCCTGCGGAACCAGTTCCTGACAGAGAGGAAGAAAGCCGAGACTCAGGTCGCTTCCCTGAAGGAAGCTCTTAAGATCCAGCGGAGCCAGCTGGAGAAAAACCTTCTTGTAAGCCTCTTCTGCCCTGTCTGTTGTGAGCAAAGACCGTGTTTAAATGCTAAACTCCACCTGTGCTTCAAGAAAAAGAACTTCTGTCAGTCTGCTTCCTAACCCAATTGTTTCTCAGAGAATGTGCAGCATTTGTTTTTGAAGCTGATGGCAGTCGGGAGAGTCAAGACTGTCAGCCTGGAGGTTCTGGGTGGCTACGTGTAAGCAGCTGGTAGCAATACCTCTCGGCTCACAAGCCTCGAGTGGGGAGGCCGTTTGCCTTGCACTCGGCCAACCTGTGTTCGATCCTCAGCATCCCATATGCATCCCATGGTCTCAGAATCCCCAAGCCTGCCGGGAGTAATTTCTGAGCACAGAGCAGAAGTAACCCAAGTGCCGGCAGGTGTGGTCCAAAAACAAAACCAACTAAAACAAAAAAGGACCTTCCCAATCACTTCCCCAGAGTAGCAAGAGGCTGTGAGGAAAGCGAGCATCCAAAGACACTTGGGCATAGCTATGGCCTGTGCTCTATTTTGTTTCCCTTTCTGCCCTTTTCAGTCATTTCAGCTTTAATTCATTGCTTATAAAACCACAAAGCTGGTTGATACTCTATTGGGTATGAAAGCAAAGCCAAAACAGCAGCTTCCCACATTGGAGGTTTCTAAAACCCTCCAGAGGGACTCACCTGCAGAGAATGTGTGTTCCCCAGAAGGCAGTAATCACCCTTTCTTGCACTCGTGGTGGAAGCGGGATTATAAGGGTAGCCTGTAGGTGCCTAGACTTTCACCCTGCGGTGGTTGGTATTTTCAAAGGTCAAGCTGCAAGTATAGAATTCAGACTTTGGGTTCCCCGAAATGGAGTATATTCTGCTGAGGAAGGCAGGCACTTCTGCCTCCATTTTACAGGTCAAGAAAGGGAGGCCCACTTGGGAAATGGAATCCTGCCCGTGAGCCAGCAGTGCTCGTGTCTGTTGAGTCCAGAGACATTTTCCTCCTTTCCTCACATCCTCTTACTAGGAGCAGAAGCAGGAGAAAAACTGCATGCAGAAGGAGATCGCAACTATCGAACAAGTGGCCCAGGACAACCACGAGCGAGCCCGGCGGCTGATGAAGGAGCTCGGCCAGATGCAGCAGGAGTACCTGGAGTTGCAGAAACAGGTGCGTGCCTCCCCGGGCAGCAGAAGCCGTGGCGCAGGTGCTCTTTTCTAGCCAGGATTGCCTACAGCTGAGCACGGGAATGCCCTGGAGATAAAAGCGCTTTTCTAGTCTTAAAGGTTCTCAAGAGTTCATCGCCAGGGCCGGAGTGATAGCACATTGGCAAGGCGTTTGCCTGCACATGGCCAACACAGGACAGACCCGGTTTGAATCTGGCATCCCATAAGGTCCCCAAGCCTGCCAGGAGTGACTTGTTCCAATTATAAGGGGTTTTTTAACCATTTGCTCCCAAATTTGTCCTCCCAGGAACTGAAAAGTCTGGCATTGTACTTGGAAGTTAACTTTTAGGCATACCCAAAATATCCTCTACTGGACAATCAGAAGAATTGCAATCTACCATCAAATGTGAATTAAGTTCTTAGTAAGATCTTTAAATTAATGAGCCATGGTTAATTAAAATGTTCGTTTATAACATCTCTGACGATTAAAAACTTTTTAATAACATCTTATGGGGCTGGACACATTGATATATCTGTACGTACAGATATAATATATCTACATATATGCATTAGAATGCATGCCTAGCATGTGCCCAACCCAGGTTTGATTCTTTTTTTTGGTGGGGAGGGTTTGGTTTTTGGGTCACACCCAGCAGTGCTCAGGGGTTCCTCCTTGCTCTACGCTCAGAAACCACCCCTGGCAGGCTCGGGGGAACATAGGAAATGCCGGGATTCGAACCACCGTCCTTCTACATGCAAAGCAAACAAATGCCTTACCTCCATGCTATCTCCCTGGCCCCCAGGTTTGATTCTTGACAACAAATTGTGTCATCCCCAGTCATCATCAGGTGTGACCTTGGAGGACCCCAATACCACCAGGTTGGTCCAAGCACTCCAGGCACCACAGGGCCCAAGTAGCACTTTGGGCCTTTGAATTGTTCTGCCAACTCAGGGGTCCTGGAGCCTCCTGAACGCCACTCGGGAGACACCAAAATGATGTTTGTGATTTTAAACTGTACTCTAAAACTCTCTCTCTCTCTTCTCTCTCCTTTCTCTCTCTCTTCTCTCTCCTCTCTCTCTCTTCTCTCTCCTCTCTCTCTCTCTCTTCCCCCCCCTTTAGTTCAAGAAGGACTTAGTTTTCTCTCACAGAGCTTTACACAAAACTTTTTAATTTTTTTCATTTAAAAAACCATTGAGCAGACCCAGAGAGATAGCACAGTGGTGTTTGTCTTGCAAGCAGCCGATCCAGGACCTAAGGTGGTTGGTTCGAATCCCGGCGTCCCATATGGTCCCCCGTGCCTGCCAGGAGCTATTTCTGAGCAGACAGCCAGGAGGAACCCCTGAGCACTGCTGGGTGTGGCCCAAAAGCCAAAAAAAAAAAAAAACATGAGCTATAGAGTATATACTTTTGTGAATCCATATTGTAAAGCTTACTGTATACAGACTGTACCTAGAAAACAAATTAAAAATTGCAAATATTGACAGAAACATAGCTACAAAACTTTTTGTGTACGATAGGAGACATTCCAGCAAGGACAAGAAGTCTTCTGGTTCTAATCCAGGTAGAGCTGTAGCACATCTATGCTAGCACTAGTTGTATACGTCTCTGATGTGTGGCGGTCTAGGCGGCATGCAGTGTGAGATACTTGTCTTTATTTAATTTCCCTGATTAGAGCACTTTTTCAGATACCTTTGGACATCTATGCTGTTTTGAAGTTCTCTTCATTTCTTTCGCCTTAATTCCTAAGTATTTTCAATCAAAAAATAACAAAACAAAAACATGAGCTACTAAGTTCTTCAGAGTTGAGGTTTAGGTATACATACAGTTGTTCAATCCCAGTCCCACCACCAGCGTCAACTCTTGTCACCAGCGCCCCCACCTGCCACTTCCACAGGCATGTCCCGATGTTTGGCCGGGGCAGCTTCGATCTCAGAGTTCCCGGTCGATCCTGGGCTTGGATCTAGAGCCGTACCCCAACGCCCACATCGCCAGCACGACACAGACCCTCCCTCTGTTCCACTGGTCCTTCCTTCCTTCCTTGCTCATCGTCCTCCTCCCCTCCAGTTTCTTCCCTTTGCTGTCCTTCTCCCTAAACCCTGGGGTCAAGACGATCTAGGCATCCTTCCTGCCCCTTTGCAAGTCCTCATCCATTTATCCTATAAGGACAAAATGTTTGTTTTTCCTCTCATGCTCTCTCTCTCTCTCTCTCTGAGACACTCTTGTATACATGTACACACAAATGATTCAGGGAAAAACAATTCTGTTTTCCCTCTCTCTGCTTAAAAAAAATTAATACAGTGGATCTGCCTCGTACTGTCTACACTGAGGAGACTGTTCTCATAGACTTGGAGACCACACGACCAGTTTTTTCAACATTTTACACTTGCAGACAGGTAGATGATGTTAGTATTTATCGTAAGAGCATTTATACATCACTATTTGCAGTACTCCTGTGACATGGTCCTGGCATAACACATGGTAAACAGCAGTAACTTTTCACTTGGCAGTCGAAACCAAAGCTTTTCCCACTTCCAACCTTTTCATCCAGAAGGATGAGATGGCAGACAGGAGCTGCCAGAAACCTTGGTGTTGCCATGCGCTTGATTTTTAAATTTTGGTCTTTGCACCTTCAGAAAGCTTTTATGCCATTGCCGAATTTTCCATGTTGTGGCCCCATTGTTAGTGAAATGCTAACATTTAAGTTCATCCTATTAAATCATGGCTTAAATCTGAAGCTAACTCTTTACAAAGTTTAACAGTTTAAGTAAAGCCTATAGAGCGTCGTGAGCAGTTTTAGGAAGCTAGTCTCCGGACCGTGCATGCCACCGGCCTTTCCCTACAATGAAAGCACTTGACAAGTTTGACAAGTTTCAAGACCCCTTCCAGCATTGATCTTTACCATCTAGATTATTCTTTCACAACTCATTGCAGTTGTTGGGGCTGAATGATTTGTGCTGTCATTTATCAGGTTACTACGAAGGTGCTTCACAGAACCACTTCCCACGTGGTTGTCACATCTTTAAATGCAAAATATTACCTGGTGTACAGGAACTGAAGGTAACTAGCTTACAGGAAACACTGACAAAGCTTAGAGGAAACAGTTCAAATCCAGAGAGTGGCACTGTGTTTGTCTGAACGGAAACTGTCTAGTCAAAATGCCGGCCGAAGCAGTCACTCAGTGTCCTCCAGGTACTTGAGTGGTTGGAAATGTGATAGTCACAGCCATTGACACTACAGATCTCTTTATATATATACATACGTGACACCAAGCCTTTCCATTTCCAGCATGCCCCAGACTTGACCCAAGAGCACTACCTCTCCCTCTCTAGGTGGCGAACCAGAAGGATCTGGAGAGAAGACAGATGGAAGTCAGTGACGCCATGCGGTCCCTGAAATGTGAAGTGAAGGATGAAATCCGAACCAGCCTCAAGGATCTCAACCAGTTCCTCCCAGACCTACCTGCAGATCTGGAAGCTATTCTGGAAAGAAATGAGCAGCTCGAAGGAGGGCTGGAAAGCCTGAAAGAGAACTTTCCGTTCGCTGTGAACGAGCGGCCTTTGGAAGGGAAGCTGAACTTTTCCCAGGCGCATTTAACGGTAAGGCGATTTCCACTCCCAGGGAAGCCAAAACACAGACTCGAGTGAGGGGTAAGGGGCGAGGCGAGCACTGAGTGGTGCAGAAAAGAAACTGCTGTTTCCTTTCCCTCCACCAAAGGATGAACACTGGCACGGAGAAGCGCTCCGTGAGAAGCTGCGACACCGTGAAGATCGACTCAAGGTCGCTATGAAGTCTGGATATTCGGCACATGGATGAGATTGGGGGGTGGCAGTTCTTAGACCTGTTTGCTGCAGTCATGGGCCTCTGTAATGTAGAGAGCTTGCCAGATGACATGGGTGGTGAAAGCCTCTAAAACTCTTCAGGGGCTGGAGAAGAGAGTGCAGTGGGGCAGGCTCTTGCCTGCACCCAGCCAACCAGGTTCGATCTTCAGCATCCCATTTGGTCCAACACTGCCAAGAGCGATTCATGAAGGTAGAGCCAGGAGTAGCCCGAGTATCTCCAGTTGTGCCTCCTCCTCCCCAAAAAAAACCATTAAGCCCTTAATTCTACTGGCAAGGCTAGTTTTCAGCCTATGCCGTGCTGTTTCACTGTGCTTGGGCCTGGAAAGAAACTGATAAATAGATCACTGATAATACGTATTAGATCACAGACCACTGAGGAACTTCTGTGATACCCAGAAAAGGAGATGTACGTCTCGGCAGTGAAAATTGGTCTAGTAGGACTTCGTAGTCAGTGCGACCAGATTGAGTATGCCTGGGCGGGAGTTGAAAGGCATAAAAGAAGCCTGATGCCTTTTGGAGAACAGCTGGGAGCAGGGTGGGGTATTCTTAAACAGAATGGCAGGATACAGAAGTCCCAAGCTTGTTACTGAGAAAGAGCTGGGCTGAGGGCTGAAGTTAGCCCAGGGGGTGAGACACTTGCCTTGCCCATTGCTGACCCCAGTTGAGGTCTGTTTAGGGCTAAATCCGGCCATGCTCAGGTGACTCTGACTGCTCTGCACTCCTTGGTGGTGTGTGGGGGACAATGTGGGGTGCTGGTTATAGAACTTGAGGTCAGGTACATGCAAGGCAAATGCCTTACCTGCTGTAAACCCATTTAATCCCCAGTACTACATATGGCCCCCAAGCAGCATCCCTGGTCAGAGCCAGTACAAAGCCCTGAGCATCGCCTAAGGAAGCCCAAACACCAGAAGAAACCTAAGAAACTGGGCTAAGTCAAAGACCCAGTTAATTACAATGCAGAATGGGAACAATTTCCACACACAAGAGCTGTCATCTCTAGTTGTACTTTTTTTTTTATTAAGAGCATGGGGGAGGGCACCCATTGACGCTCAGGGGTTACTCCTGCTATGTGCTCAGAAACACTCCTGGCTTGGGGGGGACCATATGGGATGCTACGGGATCGAAACACACGGTCCGTCCTAGGCTAGTGCCTGCAAGGCAGTCGCCTTACCCCTAGTGCCACCGCTCCAGCCCCCAGTAAGAGCATTTTCAAGAGACATTCAACTTTGTGATTTGCCTTAAAAATATTAAAACACAAGGAAGGTGCTGACTATACTTGGCATGTGAGTAAAATCCTCACTTTCACCCTAACGCTTTCAGGCCCAACTTCGACAGTGCATGTCCAAGCAGGCAGAGGTGCTGATCAAAGGGAAGCGCCTGACCGAGGGCTCTTTGCACAACCTGAGGCGGCAAGTGGATGCATTAGGGGAACTGGTCACCAGCAGCTCTCTCAACTCCTCGCGCTCGACCAGTGTGTCGCAGCTGGACTCTTGCGTGGCCGAGGACGCGCACGTCGGGCCCATCCAGGTCAGAGAAACCTCTCCACAGTGGCTCTGACCTAAACAGAGTTTGGTCTGGAAAGCTGTGGGCAAGTCTAGGGGTGACTCAGGACACGCACACATTTCCCAGTCTCCAAAGAACTTAAACCTTATGAGACTTCTCTCCCAGTCCCCGGGGAAACTGGGATCCACTGATTAGAACAGGCAGCAAACAGTAAAGGATGGAAAGGCATACATGGAGACTGGAGCTGGGCGTAGTTCACTGATGCACTGTTTTGACAGTCAGTAGTGTTCCGGTCTGTGAGGCAAGTTCTTGTCTGTCTTAGAGGTGACTACCAGCTGTTTTTTCCTCAGCATCTTGCTTGCAGACCTCATAACCCAGAGTTTTTTTTGAGACTGAATTTCAGACTTTTCTTAATGTGACTTAGATAATCACTTATTAACAATACAAACTCATGGGGTCAGTAGATAGTAAGAGGTATTCAGAGCCAGGTAATGCTGCCACTGTGTGCCTGCTAAGTACCAAACACTCCTCACGTATGACCTCTTTTAGTCTTTAGTACACCCTAGGAGATAGGAACTGCCCTTTATGAAAAATGCCTAAAATGAGGGGGATCTGAGGTCACTCCACAGGCTGAGCACATGCACAGAAGGCTTTGCAGGCACAAGACCTGGGTTTCATCCCTCACAACACATGGTCCCTCATGCACTTCAGGTGTGTTTACACACACACAAATTGAAAATTGCGAAAATGAAAACCGTCAAGGACAAGGAAAAAAACCCCACAATCATGCCTTAGAGACAGCTGTATATTGTTTGGTGGAAGCACATAAAAACAGAACAGTTATCTCGAGTACACATAGCTCTTGAGCAGGGAGCAAAAAATTGAAACATTGCCCTATGGAAACCATGTTGAGGTACAGGCTAGAATCTTCATACAGGTTCAGGGGTCCTCAAACTTTTTAAACGGGGCCAGTTCACTGTCCTTCATACTGTTGGAGGGCCAGATTATAATAAAAACAAAAATTATGAACAAATTTCTATGCACACTGCATGTATCTTATTTAGAAGTGAAACAAAATGGGAATAAATACAATATGTGGCCCGCGGGCCGTAGTTTGAGGACCCCCTGAATAGGCCTTACAGTGTTAAGAAACTTTGGACGATGAAAAGTAGACGCCCTTGGCTAGGCGAAAGTGTAGTGAGTGGGGAGGTGAGAAAGGAGGGCGTGGAGGACAGTTTCATTTAGCACCTCAAGATGGTGGCCAGGAGAAGTTAGAAGAAAAGGGTTTTCAAGGCACAGTGAGTACTGAAACTATTAGAACAACAGTTGACCCTTGAAGAGGACTCTGAGAGTGTCCCCTTCTCCATGGGCAGACACTCTGAGCAAAAGATGGCTCCAGTGCTTCTGAGCAACTGCCATGAGGATAGCTTGACACTAGAGTCTGGCCAAAGGGTTTCTGTTAGTCAAACCTGCCTTTGCTGGTGTGATTCCTTACGTACGGGACTGTAGAAGCACTGGTGCCATTCAGCATCAAGGACCATTCTAGAGAAGTCAAAATCCAAGTCCGGAATTAGTCCCTTTTCAATTCTGCGAGTGGGCTTACCTCTCCGTATACCTCTTCTCCCACCCCTGGCACTGCAAGACCGACACCCCCCTCCCTCCTCTTCAGTTCGATGGGAAAGTGACAAGGATGGTCTTTGTAACGGTCCTTGTCACTCAGTGAATAGTAAATGCAAAATATATTACTCAGGCTCCAGGAAGTTGCAGGTCAACAGTAAGCAATACCTTAGGGGAACTCTGGGGACCACTGAAGTTATACATATAGTTTCAGCTATGTTGGGGTCAACACCTTATGTAGAAAGGTCAGTTATATTTTCAAGTTTGAGTCATAATCCATGAATTAGGCTGGATTTAAAGAGCTTGTCCGAGCCTGATACTGTTTCCCTTCTCAGAGCTCTTTCTTTCCCACAGGTTCTAGAAGGGCCTCTATATCTCGCAGACAGCTACCGACACTGATGCCCTTCCCTGCTTCCTGCTCAGTGGGTGCGTACTTCGCTTCTCACCAGCATCTCAATGGGAAGGTCTTAAAAAGTCACCTTTCATCTTTGGATTAATCTAAGTGCTTCACCTTAAAACCAAGAGCTAAGATAACTCAGATTGGTAGAACAGCTAAAAGTACAAGGTGCTGGGTTCCAGCGCGCAGCTTCCTCGACAGTCCGGCCCAGGTGTCCCCTAAAAACACACACACACACACACACACACACACACTCACTCACTCTCGGTTTGGGGGCCACACCCAGCAGTGCTCGGGTTACTCCTGGCAGGCTCAGCAGACCATATGGGATGGCGGGGATCAAACCCCAGCTGGCCACATACAAGGCAGGGCTGGAGCAGTAGTACAGCAGGTAGGGCACTTGTCCTGCACATTGTACGTGGCCAACTAGATTTGACTCTGGCACCCCAGATGCTCTCCACGCTCCACCAGGAGTGATCCCTGAGTACACTGCCAGGAATAAACCCAGAGCACTGGTAAGTGTGCCCTCCAACAACCCCAAAAAACCCTAAATATTATAAAGTCTAAATCCAAACATTTGGGGCTGGAACAGAGGCAACAAAGAGGAGTGGAACATGCCTGGAACACACTCCTAATGGGGGTGGCCTGCATCGAGGCTCAACTCCCCTAGAGTACAGCCTATTTTTAAAGCAAAAAACACCTTCCCAAAGGGACTCAAATATATACATACCAGTATCAGCTGTATGATTGCTTAGTTCTGCTTATCCATTACCTGTGTTAGAATTCATCTTTTTTCTTTACCATAGGAAAAGAATGCCAGATGGAAAATACTGTATTTTGCAGAAAACACCTCCAACTACCTCACTGACTTACTACTTGGAATGCCACTTGTTTTTTTTCCAAGAGCAAGTGAATCGAGATGCTGAAACTCCACGCGCTTATGTCGCTTGCACCCTGATGCAACCATTTTTTGTAAATCATTTGTACATATGAATAGTTGTATACAAGTTAGACCAATGTTCAGATGATTGTGGGGGGTTTTGTTAATCTTTTTACTGTAAACTTGAATCCATAAACAGATAAAACCTGTGATTACAAAGAGGGAAAAAGATACTCCTTTGTTTATATAGTGTCAGAATATTTTGGATTTTGCTTAAAATCTATTTTCCTATGAAACGAGAATAAAAGAAAATAAAACATGATATGTTGCATTTTCTAATTCACAAGGCTTCAAGTTTCTAATTCTAAGAAAATTAAATCTGTCCTTTTGTCTGAACTGAACCACACAATTTAAAAAATGATAGATAATACAACACTTCTAAAGTTATCCGAACTATGGACTTTCGGAGTTGAGATAACGTGACCCTCAGTACCTGGTTCCAAAAGATATTTTTCAAAGAAACTTGATTGCTTCTAATTAGTAATATGTGACCACCCCCATAAAAACAAGCCTCCTAGAGCCGGCAAGATTTATTTGCCTTGCATGCAGAAGGACAGTGGTTCAAATCCTGGCACCCCGCAGGGTTCCCCCAAGCCTGCCAGGAGCGATTTCTGAGCACAGAGCCAGGAGTAACCCCTGAGCGCCGCCGCTGGGTGTGACCCAAAAACCAAAAAAAAAAAAAAAAAGTAAATCTGCTGCATAGTACATTAGCAGTTAGCCACAGAAAACACCCGAAACACTAGGCTTGACTATCTACTGGGTAAAGAATACTGAACACCAACAGTTACTAATCAGTAGGGCTCCTCAGAGGCCAAAGGCAATGAGTAACCGGAGAAGCAGGGAACTACGTGAGTAGCCAGTTCTCATGGTTTAAAAATTCAAAGAACCTCGCGTTCTCCGAAGCTTATCTGGCACAAGGATCTTACAATGTGACAGTTTGTTCCCATGTTTTAAGCACCCAAGTTTATTAGAAGGGGTAACATGCAAGTAACAGGATCTGGCCTCACGTCCAGTAGGGAAGGACACTCAGCCCCTAACATGCTGCCTCTCTACAAGCTTGCCTAGAAGTAAACAGCATTCGAAGAGTAGTTCGCGGTTCAAACGCATGGGTAAGAGCAGCCAGCTAATCTGGGTAGATGCGCTCTGTAGACAGACCTCTACGCAACAGGCGATTCCGCAATAGAAACAAGCCATGCCAACAGTTATTTGCCAGAATAGGAAATCCTAGTGGAGCTCATAAAAGAAGGCAACGATTGAACTTAATCTAGATACAGGTACTTTATTTACAAATATCAGGATTAATAGCATCTTGTTACATCAATGAGTACAGCAGCCTCAATCAATTGTCACAAAAACAAGAAGACCAACTGTAACTAACGCGGGGAGTCGGGGCTTTCATTGCACTAAAGGAGCCTGTGCGCTGTGAACGTGTCCCCGTGGGCCGGATCTTTATTTTGCAAGTATGTACACACTAGGGTCATGGTCCCTGGGCGAGTCCCTTCGATGCGGCAAGTGGAAGCAAAACGGATCATCGCCAAGTCTCGAACAGAACAGACCAACTTGCTCCAGGAAGCTTACTTTTCAAGGTGAATGACAAAAAGAAAAACTGGTCCACAAATTGACCAAATCCTATCTTCTGCACATTCCAGTTTGGGTTTTTATTTATTTAACAATGACTATACATACTCTGATACTACCACTTGTTTACAACCCAGAAAGATGTTTTATTTTTTCCTTATCTGGAAAGAGGGATTTAAAACATGCACTTTAAACACAACAGCCGAGTGCATTTCTGTAAATATGCCGAAGTTAACCTTACCTCGACTGACTTCTCAATTGCAGTCCCAACTACAAACTTGGTTAACAATCAACAGAACTTAGTAAATCAGCCACTTACTAAGTCTAAACAAGTAGAATTGTTTCGTTACAATACAGTATTCCTTTCCAAGGTCAGGCCACCTTGTGCAAATAAGTGGTGACACTAACGTTAAAACGCAATTAAAAACATCCCCTTTTACAGAACAACTTATGCCAACAGGTCCTAGAATAACTCCTCACAGTAACATAACAACACAAGTGATCTCCGAAATCATTTTACTGTAGTGTTAAAAAATGCACATTTTCAAATCCCTCGACAGCAGGCCTGTGGGTCTGGCTCGCTGTTTCCTAATCTGACCACTCCAAGATAAAGGTATAAAAGCTTAAAATGTGCAACAATCAACCCAGCCTTTTTTTCTTTTTCTATACAGTAAGGCAAGAAATGCAGCCTGTAATGCAAAGTGTTTACAGAAAGAGAAAAGCGGGGTAGCACATTGTCGATTGCATGAGAACGGTTAAGAAAATCAGCAGGTAAGCCACAGTGCAAAGGTGGAACAGGAGCTGCTAGTGTTAATCCTCACGCCAGGCGTCGGTTTGAGCATCGTGTCCCCAACACCGTCGGCACCAAAGGTGGAGACAGCGTCACTGGTGCTTGTCAACTGCAGGTGTGTTCTACTTCCTTGTGTGAAACGGGCGGGAGCAGCAGGGTCACAGATCATACTGTACAGACTGGTATTTTATACTGTTCCAAGGCCAGTAATCAATTTATTTTCTTCATTAAAATAATATACACAGAATGTATTGTTATTCAGTTCCTTCAAAATTTATACATATTTACTTTTTGCTAAAAAGAAAAGGATTAAATGGTATTAAAAAAAAAAAAGGAAGAAGAAAGCTTCTATTAAGCACAAGAGGACAATAAATGGGTGTTTTCTCTGTGCGAGGCCGAGAAGCGAAGCTCTTCGAGTACAAGGCCACCCACACAGTAGGGAACTTTACCTGACAAATGCAAAACAGAAGATAGTTGAGATCAGCAGTCAGGTCACTGGGGAATAAAACGGTACAACAGACGTATGTGAACAATAAAAGATGGAGAAAAGTGAAGATACCATCAAATTAAACCGTACAGCAAGACAAAGCACTGCCCAAAGGGAGATAAAATCATGGAAGATCAGCTCCAATGCTCTGTTTTTAAATCATGTGTTGATGGTGTACCTATCACAAGAACAATCAAGAGGGGGGAAATGTCTAGATTTACCATGCAGGAGAGATTTATTACTCTACTTGCCTTTGATAACCTGATTACATCTAGTCGTTTAGCGGTTTAGTATTGTGTTAAACTGTTTTTTTGACAACAGAGCTGTTTCTCTTTTTCGTTGGCTTTTTTTTTTAATTAAACCCAGTAGATGTACAGAAGACAATGAGGCAGTAAAAAGTACTGCTTCCAACTGACAGAGGTGAAAGGTAAAATGAGGCCCACGGCAGAGAGGTGACGTCACTAGCAGCCGCAGCCTTCTCTCTGGGGTTGGGGTTCGCTGGTTAGCCGGCCTCCCTGCGGAGCTGAAGGTTTATGTTGTACGCCAGACTCGGCAGCATTCAGGTCCAGACTCCCGTCCTGAATGTTCTGGTAGATTTTCTTGGCAGCCTCCAGGAAAGCGTCTTCCACATTCTCTCCCCTACGAGGCAATTGGGGGGCATCCTTACTCGAGAGCTCACGCTTTGCACAACAGAGAAGACAGGAGAGACTGATCTTTTGCTAACCTTTCGTCAACAGCCATGATGTCTTCAACTTAGCCACTGTCATCTAACAGATTACCAGAAGCCTGAGCTAAGGGAACAACATGGGAAAATGTTTTCTGTCGAAAGTATATAGACACAGAACTGCTAGTCTACACCCGTCTGTGTAACCATGTTCCGATCACGAATGTTAGACAGTGACACTTAAACCAGAGAGGCCTTTTCAGTTACAGCCAGTTACCTCTCCACGAGATGAAAGTATCTCCAAGCATGGGACCAAGAAAAGGAGAATCTGGAGAGTAATTAGACAAGCATGACTTGTGCTTTTATCACGTGGAAGGGACAGAGTCTCCTTAGCCATGTTCACAACTGAGTACAGTTCTCCAGTGACAAAACGGAAGTAGTAAAACAAAACGGCTGATTCCTCACAGCTTTCGAGGAATCTAGCCTAGTAAAATAAGAACAATGATGGGTTCGACTGATATGAAAACTAAAAAACTTTTATTATGCTTCTGATTGTTGAAACCTTAAGTATTTCCTTAATAAAGGGAGAAAATTAGAGATTTGTTTTATCTTTTTAAACTGTGATCGTAAGCAATCAACAAGCCGACTAAACTCAGTTGCCAAATAACTCAGCACGATTGTGAAAGTCAAACACTTCAAAAATGCTAACAAAAATGTATTATTAACCTGGGTTATCAGTGGGCATAATAAAAATTTCAAAACGCGAAGCTGCAGAAGGCTATTTTCTTGTTTTTCTTACTTGCCTTCAGCATTATGTACTTATATGTCGTGCACATCTACAGTATAAATTTTGCAGACATACATCGTTGTAAAATGATCCACATTTTAGCCATACTTACGTTTTTGCACTTGCTTCAAGGAACAATAAGCCTAAAAATAAAAATTTGATTACAATTAGGTCATTTCAAACAAACTATCTTCTGTAATATATATTGTGCCATATCCAGCAATATCTGAGTAAAAGTTTCCTACCCGCTTTCAATACTCTTTTCCATAGTATTTGATTAAAGAGTAGGAGTCTGAGGTGGAGGAAATATACAGTATCAAAATCCCGTAATTCTTCAGAAACCCTCCCAAGTATGACCCAAAAAGCCATTAAAATCCTTGAAGAAACCCACCGTTTTCTTCAGCAAACTGTTTGGCTTCTTCATATGTAACATCTCTCTGTGCCTCCAAATCGGCTTTATTTCCTATGAGAATTATTACCTAATTTGTATAAAACAAAGACATCTTAAAATCATGTAAATTAGCCATGACAATCCTAAAATCCAAAAATACAGGATATAAGAAATGGGAAGCCAAGTCCTAGAATTTAACCATCTACAGAGTAAGTTCTCAGAAAGATCTTGCATATCACCTAGGACAGGGCTGACAAACTTTCTATAAAGGGAAGAAAAGCATTTCAGGGGTATGGTCTTTTGTCAACAACCCGTTAGGTTTGAGTGTATGGAGCTGTAAATCACAGCCCCTCAATAAAGGGGGGAGAATGCAAGCATTCAAGAGACCAGGTTCAATCCCCAGCATCACAGCCCTCACTTAGAGAGCGATCGAGAAGTGTAGTTCATAAGCCAAGGCAAAATATCTGCCAATATCCACTTTGGTATCATAGAGAAGAAATTAGGCAAAGTTAAGGCGATTCTGAAAAGGTCTCGGAAAGTAACTGTGCGGTGGCCTTGTGAAGGATCAGCACGGGAGATGATGGATAGCGCTGAAGCAGCAGGCAAGAGCTTCCTTCCCATGCAATTACCCAGGGTTCAATCCCCAGTCCCACAAACGGTCCGCATTATTACTCATCCCTAAGCACAGGCAGAAAGAAGCCTGAGCACAGCCCAGGTGGGACCCAAGCCCCCAAAATACAAAAACTGCACATACATCAATCTGACACCACGAAGCTGGACCCCCACCCCTTCCAAAACGAGGTGATAATAGTTTAAGAATGAATAGTTACAACTCAAAAATATTTCCACCATTCACTTTTTAAAATAATTTTGGTTTTGGGGCCACACCCGGCGGCACTCCAGGTCGACTCCTGGCAGGCTCGGAGGACCATATGGAATGCTGGGGATCAGACCCACGTCAGCCGCATGCCAGGCAAACAAGCTACCCGCTGTGCTATTACTCTAGATCCCACCATTAACTTTTTCAATCAAATTATTGCCCCTGGCTCTCCCATTTCCAAGATACACGATAGCCAACAAATTCATCATTTTGGCATAGATATAACCTGGCCTAACACAGTTATCGAATGAAAGCGCCCGTTGAGGAAGAGAAGGAGTTTTCACATTATCCACTACTCTTTAAGTTTAACATAGCAGGCAACGATATTTTCAAAAGGAAGTTAAGGCTGGTAGTCACGACAGCCACAGGTGCTGTTTGGATGCAAACAGCTTCTCTCCCAATTGCTTACAAGTTTTAAAACCTGCTTCTCACTATCCTTAAGTGACAGTCACAGAAAATACCAGCAACGAAATGAAAGTACTTTTTACTAAAAATAAAAAAAAAAATCAAAGGACACGTATGAAATATTATTTTAGCAGAGCTTTAAAAATGCAATTTTCTGGGACCAGTTCCAACGCTGAGCGTGCAAGGAGGCCTAGATTGATCCCCTGCATCACATGCTCCTATCCCTGTCCCCTCAGCAACCTGTTCCCTCTCCAGGCAAGCACTACTGCTGCGATCAATCTAAAGAAGCCCCTGCCAAGGTATGAACCCCCCAACAGCAAGAGATTTTCTGAGGCTGGGGCAATAGCTCAAGTGGTAGTACCTAGCACATCTGAGACTGAGTTCAATCCCTCAAGCACCAAAATGGGTCCAAGAATTGTACTACCAGGTCAGCACACAGTGGGATTAGTAACTCCCAGGTACCCCAAACCCTTTCTGAAGATGTGGTAAGATATCAAAATATGAATTACAGACACACAGAAACCTGCATTCGTAAAGGTCCTGTACACCTTCCTTCAGAAACTTGCCCAAGAGTAGCAACTTCCAGATTTCACCAATGTTACAGGCTCTCATACTCACTTAAGCACAGTTTGATTTATTATTGCAGGTTGTAGGCCTGTGCCAGTGCAATCAGGACACATCACTGCAAAGAACTGCTTGGTCTTGCTCTCTATGGTTACACTCACACCACTCACACCTCACTATATGTACGTATCACTGTCCCTGGCTACCACAGATCTGTTTCCCATCTCCGCAATGCTGTCCTTTTGTAAATGTTTTATAAATAAATCAGATACAGTAGCTTGAGATTGCGTTTTTAACTGAGATAGATAGATCTAAATTACTGAAAATACGATGTTATGTTTTATTGTTGCTGTTTAGTTTGATTTTGGGTCACATCCAGCGGCGGCGCTCAGGGGTTACTCCTGGCTCTGTGCTCAGGGCTTACTCCTGGCAGGCTTGGGGGACCATGTGGGGTGCCGGAATTTAAACCAGGGTAGGCTTTGTGCCAGGCAAGCACCCAACCGCTGTGCTATCTCTCCGGCCCCAAGATGTTCTATTTCTAACCAATCACCTACCACCAGCGACCTAGACTGTTTCCAGTTTGGAGCTATTGCAAATATAACTTATGAACATTCACTCATAGGTTTGTATGTGCCTCTGTAATGATCTTACTGTTAAAACTACTAGGAAAACTGCAGGCACAATTCCTGATACTGTAGGCCCAGCAAACCATCCTCTGAGCAGAATTAAATCACTGTGCCCTCAAAAGCGCCAAATCTCATCACTGACCACAAATTTGTTGAGCCAAGCTTCTTCCAGGTGCGAAGGGTCCAAAGTGAAGTGAGGCAATGGCCGATTTTCCAGAAATTTCAAGTCAATCACAACACAGCGCCCTTCCTCACTCGTTCCTGGGACTGCCTAGTAGCATTTACCGAAACCTTCCTCCAGCTGTCACCCAGATCAGACACCACAACCTCCTCTGGTCTCTACACAGGACAACATCCGTCCAGGGAGACTAGTGCATTACACTGCTCAGTGTCAAACCCAATTCACTCTTTGCACTGTACTTGTCTATACGGGTTAATCTCTTCCTACCGGATGCACCTTCCGCAAGCCAAGGACCCTCATTTCTCTCTATATGCGGAGTCTCTAGCACGATGGCTACAAGCTTTACACCTGACTTCCTCTAAGAAGCTAGCTTTGTCATTTTTAACTTGCATCTCATGCGGGTAATGGTAGAAAAACTTGCTTTTTTTTTAACACTTGCAATTTTAAGAACCACTAAAGACAAACTGTGCCCATCTTCTCCCAACATAACATTTTATGAAATAAACAGGAATCCCTTTTAAGTTTCGGTCTCCACCTGACATGACATCGCTACTGCTTCTAACTTTCATTTTTTAAACCACAAATGTGAACAAAGACCAAGTATGAGAAGCAAAAGAGGACAGAGCAACAATACAGCTTGCCCACCGCTGACCTGGGTTCGATCCCCAGCATCCCACGTGGTCCCGAGTGCCAGGAGTAATTCCAAATGCATCATCCCCACTAAAATACGCTTTCCCCTTTTCAGTTCAATTTACGTTTTACATTTTCTGGTAATAACTGACTTCACTTACAGTATTTGGGTTGGTGAGATTCCTGGCATCTGTCAACCAGCTGCTTAAGTGGTTGTAAGTACTTCTTCTGTAAAAATTAAAGTTGACATTTGTAACTACCACATACAATTGCCATTTCCAACAGTAAAAGAAACTTCACTGAGTTTTGAAATATTCATTTTAATCGACAGAGCCTAAAATTTTTTTTGCTGAATTGCTCTCCTTGGTACAACAGTTGTGGAATTTAGCCACGTGCCTTTCAAAAGCATAGCAAAACCCATTATTAAACTACTCAATATTCAACATTATGCTTATTACTTACATGTCAGAAGCAAATTATCTATGTTTAAAAGTCTGATCTGATACATTACCTACTTAAATAATCTTTAAAATTTAGAATACATCGACAAAACAAGAAACAACTACAGAAAATTAATGGGAATCAATTTCCAAACGAAAGTACCAACTAAAAAATCTTATTTTCTTTTTCTTTTAATAATTTCTTTACGTAAGCATCATGGTGACAAACATGTTCGCAATTGGATTTCAACCATAAAATGCAAACACCCCCTTCACCAGTGCAACTTTCCCACCACTGTTGTCCATTTCCCTCTCCCTTATTTTCAATCGTTTTTCCAGATTCTCATAACACAAAAAGAAGGCAGAGTATTAATATGTCTAATCAATAA
This sequence comes from Suncus etruscus, assembly GCF_024139225.1. Classification (NCBI taxonomy): domain Eukaryota; kingdom Metazoa; phylum Chordata; class Mammalia; order Eulipotyphla; family Soricidae; genus Suncus; species Suncus etruscus. The sequence goes on along the minus strand of NC_064852.1, from coordinate 1,605,688 downwards.
CACATTCAATAGGAAATATCTGTGCATGTCTATATATTTTTCAGTTAGAAATTAAGAAAGTCATTACGACAAATAGGCTGAACTCATCTTTCCTCAAACCTGTGTACGGTAACTATAAGAGCATAAAAAGAGGCTGTGGGCCCGGAGAGATAGCACAGCGGCGTTTGCCTTGCAAGCAGCCGATCCAGGACCAAAGGTGGTTGGACCAAAGGTGGTTGGTTCGAATCCCGGTGTCCCATATGGTCCCCCGAGCCTGCCAGGAGCTGTTTCTGAGCAGACAGCCAGGAGTCACCCCTGAGCACCGCTGGGTGTGGCCCAAAAACCAAAAAAAAAAAAAAAAAAAAAGAGGCTGTAACATTTTTAAGTATTCCAAATGATTTAAAGAGGTTTTTCTCTCCCCTCCCCTCCGATTGCATTTTACTGTACAGATTGCTGCTTCTGCAATATTTGTGATATAGGAATTATGAGGATACACATTTTTCCTTTGTGCCTGTTTGTGTACACACATTAGGCATTGAGAATTTAAACTTTTTTTTTCCTTTTGGTCCATGTATCTTTGCATCTTTGATAAAGAAACAAATCCTGGTTCACTGTAAGCACTTTTACTGGGGGCTTTGGGGGGGTTGCCCTGCTGGTCTCAGATTACTAATTCTCCCCAAAATATTCAACAGGATGATTGCACAGAATCATTGCTTATGGCCGTGATAGCTTTCTACACTGTATGCATAAATAAATTAAAAGAAAAAAAAGTCATTTAAGTTAGTTAGGGCCAGAGAAAGAAATCAACAGGCTGAGCACGTACACTGCACTTAAGGGGGTCCAGGTTTAATCCCTCGCATCTCATCAGACCCCGAGCATGGAGTTAGAAGTAGCCCCCGCATGCCATGGGATGTGCCCCCCAATTCACATCCTCTCTCACGCCCCATGCCCCCAATAGACCATATGCAGGAGCCTGGAGACTGCTCAAAGCAGCACGCTTGCTTTGCACGCATTTCAATCTCTGGTACAGCAACGTAGGCTGAGTGCGATCCCAGGCCTTCTGGGCACCCCACCCCAGCATCACAACAGAGTGCGTGGCCAAGTAGCAAACACTCAACCAAGAGTGCCCCTGTAAGCTCTGTAATCAATGCACAAATTCCAGAAGCTCCTCAACTTCTTGCAACTGTGCTGCTGTCGGCCACTGCAATGAGACCTCTGGTGATCGCTACAGGGCACTGGCAGAGGCCTCAAGCACTGCTGGGGGCCAGGACACCGCCTCACCTCACTGAAAGGTTGGCGAAGCACTGCCAGGAAGGCTGCTCCCACCCAGGTCTCCTTGAGAGCCAAAATTAATCCAATGTAAACGACTAAAAAGACATTTGGGGACATGATTACAGCTCAGTGGCTGAGCATATATCTCATTTGTGCTGGCACGAAAATAAAGGCCTCTAATGTGCCCAGAAACAAAAAGGACTTTTAATGCATTTGACGAGAAAGTCAAACCCCCAGGTATCAGAAGGTGAGTTTATCCTAACTTTGTACTGTATTTACCAGTATCTAAATAAATAATTCTAGGATTTAAACTCCAATCCATCTCCAATTCCTCCAACCAATAACATTAAATGCACTGACTTCTCTGAATTAGTCAAATAATCCCTAAAATACCTCAGGGGTTACTCCCGGCTATGTGCTCAGAAAGCGCTCCTGGGTGGGGGGAGCATATGGGACGCCGGGGATTGAACCCATGTCCGTCCTAGGTCAGCCGCGTGCAAGGCAAGTGCCCTATTGCTGCACAACCGCTCGGGCCCTAAAATACTTTTCTGATGTAAAATTACAAAACATCGTACTCATGCAATAAGTGAGGAAACAAGCCCAGAGCCACTTATAGAAAGATTTCAGAGCCTGGCCTAGAACCCTTAAAAAGATATCAAGTACCCAAAGTTTCAAATACAGACAAGACAGCCTTATGAATTCATTTCAAAAATTCCAGCTACCAGCACACACATAAATGAGCAACCTTTATCCCCACCAATGCAAACTTTTACTATTCAGGCTCTTTATAATGTACAACATGGTATATATAAGATATGACCTAAATGTTCAAAAAAAAGGTCACATAAGGGGCTAGAGTGATAGTGCAGTGGGTAGGGCATTGGCCTCACTCATGGCCGACCTCGATCAACACACAGCATCCTATATGGTTCCCGAGCACTGCCAGGAGTGATTCCTGATTCAGAGCCAAGAGTAACCCATGAGCACTGCTAGGTGTAGCGCGCGTGCAGTTAGTTACATAAACACTTTCTTCAATGTTCTAAGAAGTTTTACGCAAACAATAATCACTTTGGGGGGAGGGCTGTGTTTGGGTCACATCCGATGTCGCTCAGATTACTCCTGGCAGGCTTGGGGAACCATATGGGATCTGAGAAGTGAATCAGGGTCCGTCCTGTGTTGGCCACGTGCTAGGTCAATGCCTTACTGCTGAATAGTCACATGTTTTTGTAAAGGTGACAAGCATTATCCCTTGCCTCAATATTACTCAAATATATCTATAAAAATCCTTAAAAAGTATACTATTTTTGATAAATCTTTACATTCCAAATCGAGGAGCAAATTAAAAATTGCCACCAGTTTGGCAAATAAAAAAATCCATACATTCTCTGTAAAGTATCGTGATACTATAAATCACTTAACTTGATGGCTATAAGTTATAAATCATTAATGGTTCTGGCAACTGTTTCATTGTTAATTTAAAATTCAGTCAGTTCAAACCTATACAGTACCATTACATAGTCAATAGAGGGTGATATTAGTACTAGAAATATTCCTGACTAGGCCCAGAAGTTAGCTGTACCAAACAAACTGATTTAGCCACACAAACCAAATCAAACCAGTAAGCTAAGTTACCAGTTTATGAAAGTACCCTGCAATGAACAGAATAAAAAGGTAATTAAAGTTGGAACTTGAAGTTCTCAAAGCAAGGACAGTAGTAAGAAAAAGAGTGAGAAAAAAACCCACTATGATTACAATCAAGTCATCACCTTCAAGAAGGCACTTGTCAAATGTCGAGGGTGTTTATTCTTCAGTAACCATTTTACTGAGATATCCCTATAAGCTCATCCGTTTTAAAAATATACAACTTTTAAGGTGTAGTACATTCCAAGTGTACACTAATAATCACTATCTAATACTAGAACATTTTCATTATTTCCAAAGAAACCTGACAACCCCCAGGTAAATGTCCCCTGACAATTCACTTCCCATGAATTGTCTATTCAGGGTATTTCAAATAAATGAAAGGAAGCACAGATATGACCACTTGTGTCTGGCTTTCTTTTGTTTTTGTTTGTTTGTTTTTTTGGCCACACCCATTTGATGCTCAGAAATTGCCCCTGGCTTGGGGGGACCATATGGGACACCGGGGGATCGAACTGTGGTCCTTCCTTGGCTGGCGCTTGCAAGGCAGACACCTTAACTCTAGCGCCACCTCTCCGGCCCCAATGTCTGGCTTTTTTTATTAAGAAAAAGATTTTCAGGTGCATCTACTTTTATCACTTGTATTAGAATTTCTTTCCTTCTAATTGACCAATTAATTATGCTCCACTAAGTGAATTTTCTATATTTATCAGTAAATGACATTTGGGCTAGTTCCAAGACAGATAATTATTGAATTGACAATAAAAGTTACCACAGGTACCTCCTACATTTATTATGTTTATGAGCAAAATATAGGGGCCAAGAGATAGCACAAGAGATAAGTAAGGCAGGCGACTCAGGTTTGAGCCCCAGCATCCCATTTAGTTCCTAGAGCCCGCCAGGACTAATCCCTACCTGCACAGCCACAAGTAAGACCTTAGTACAGCCAGGTACAGCCCAAAAACAAACCAAAAAAAAGTAATAAAATTTAAAAACAAAATGTAGACATGTGTCAAATCATTACTGTGCACAGCACTAGTCTATAGGTGCATGTCTCAGAGGATGTTCCATACAATGGCCAGATGAACTCTCTTCCCATGACACTACTTGTTCACGTGAACTGGCTGAAGTGGAAAGCATGAAAGGTATTTCAACTGTTTGCTCCTGCCTGACACTTCTAAATTCTAAAACTTACTAAAATGTCAAGAATTTTAATTATAATCAGCCACTATCTTTATTCAAAAGCATTTCTTAAAGCATGTTCCTCAATAAAAATAAGCTAAGGAAGCACCAAATTAGACAACAGGAATCAATTTCTTGGCATGTAGAATGCCTCCAGATTCCGAATGCTGCACATTATGCTAAAAGAAAACAGTGAAAATAATTTCCAAAAAAAAAAAAAATGCTCACAAGAGATAGCATGGAGATAAGGTGTTTGCCTTTCATGCCTTTCATTGGTTCAAATTCCGGCATCCCATATGGTCCCCCGTGCCTGCCAGGAGCAATTTCTGAGCTTGGAGCCAGGAGTAACCCCTGAGCATTGTCAGGTGTGACCCAAAAACCAAAAAAAAAAAAAAATGCTCACAAGACTCTTGCCACTTGGTCCTACTCACCCACCCTACCACCACCACCACCCACCATATCCCAGTAACCCGCCCTCAAAGAGAGACAGGAATTGACTGCTTTAAACAGGCACTTTGAACGGTAAACCAGCTCAGGTCTAGTGAAGTGGCACCGTTTTCCATTTCTCAGAAATCAAACCTTTTATGTTACAGTTTTGCTATCTTCTATCAATCAAGTACTTAGTGTTTCCATAAATAGCTCCATTATCAATTTATTCTCAGTGAATAAAGTACTGCAAGCCTTTCCAATCCATTTTAGGAAAAAAAATTGTGTGTTTTTTTGTTTGTTTGTTTTGCTGTTTCTGATCCACACCCAGCAGGGCTCAAGATTTACTCCTGGCTCTAGGCTCAGAAATCACTCCTTGCAGGCTCTGGGGACTCTGGGATGCTGAGGATTGTACCCGGGCCGGCCACATGTAAGGCAAATGTCCTCCTTGCATTTATCCCCGGATATCACTCTGGCCCAAGGAAGAAAAAATCCTAATGATCAATATTCTTTTTTTTTTTTTTTGGTTTTTGGTTTTTGGGTCACACCCGGCAGTGCTCAGGGGTTACTCCTGGCTGTCTGCTCAGAAATAGTTCCTGGCAGGCACGGGGAACCATATGGGACACCAGGATTTGAACCAACCACCTTTGGTCCTGGATCGGTTGCTTGCAAGGCAAACGCCGCTGTGCTATCTCTCCGGGCCCAATGATCAATATTCTAACACCTATAGACACAAACCAAGAATTTTTAAGATCTACAACATTGTATAATGTAAGTACTACTGAATTCCTTACTTAAGTCTTATATTGAAAAGGTGTGAACTTTAATACTAGAGACTGAAAACAGTAATTCCTCAAGACCTTCCTGCTTTCTAAAAAATTAAAAGAACAAAATCTGGCATAAAACATTATTTCCGGGGCCAGAGAGATAGCATGGAGGTAAGGCGTTTGTTTGCCTTGCATGCAGAAGGACAGTGGTTCAGAACCTGGCATCCCATATGGTCCCCCCAAGCCCAACAGGAGTGATTTCTGAGCATAAAGCCAGGAGTGGCCCTCAGTGAAGCCGGTGTGATCCAAAACCCAAAATACAAAAAAAAAAAAAAAAAAAAAAACCATTACTTCTCAAATAATTCAACCAATGCTGCTTTTCTTTCTTCTTTTCTCTCTCTCTCTCTCTCTTCTCTGTCTCTCTGTCTCTGTCTCTGTCTCTGTCTCTGTCTCTCTCTCTCTCTCTCTCTCTCTCTCTCTCTCTCTCTCTCCCTCTTCTTTCTATTCTTTCTCTTTTTTCCCCCCTGGTTCTTGGGTCACACCCAGTGGGGCTCAGGGGTTCATACTGGCTCTGTGCTCAGAAGTTGATCCTGGCAAGTTCAGGAGACCATATGGGATCCCAGGATTTGAACCACCATCTGTACTGGGTCAGTCGCTTGCAAGGCAAACGCCCTACTATTGCCCCATCCCCAATTTTGATTTTCTAAACAGCATCAGTTTCCTACTTTAGCAGCATCAGCATCTCTTTATCTTCCACAATCCCCACTTGTAGAAAAAGAGACCAACATATTATATATCAAATATGCAATAATACAAAGAAAGCATAAAGCCCAAATAATCGATCCCAAGCTGAAGAAGACACAAAGCAAAGAGACAAACTACAGATTTCTGTTTCCAAAGATAAAGGCTAGAAAATCAACTCTCTTACCTAGTGATATCATACACCATAAGTGCTCCGGCAGCTCCTCTGTAGTAGCTTCGTGTGACAGCCCGGAACCTCTCCTGGCCTGCTGTATCCCAAATCTGAAGTTTGATTTTCTGACCACTAACTTCGATTATTCTTGTTCCAAATTCAACACCAATTGTATGAGGACAATCAGCCATAACTGTCAAGAAGAAAAATAGACATAACATTCCAACTCCTAGAAGCTGCAAAAAGCCCTCTGCGAAAAAATTAGTGGATAATCATCAAACTTTTTAATACTCGCATGCTTATATGACTAAAGCTTAACACTTATCAAAATTAACAGAAATCCAGAAATTAAAAGGCTAGGCATACGGACTGGAGAAGTGGCGCTAGAGGTAAGTGCCTTGCAAGCACTAGCCTAGGGTGGTCCCGGTTCAATTCCACACACACCCCCCACACACACACACACCCACATCCCATATGGTCCCCCCAAGCCAAGGGTGATTTCTGAGCGCATAGCCAGGTGTAGGCATATGACTTGACTAAAACGGGTGACAAGACTTATGGACTAAATAATAAACACTTCAACTTTACAAGCCAAAGACCAGTCTGGCACAACTACTTAGCTCTGCAGAAACGCAACCAGTCAACATATAAAATGATCAGAGTTGTGCTCAAACAAATCTTATTAACAGAAGCAGGCAATCCATTTGATTTGGTCCTTTGGCTATTATTTGTTTACTACTTAACTCCCTATTTAAAATTCTGCACAAATTAAAAAACATTTAATAAAAAACTTTTTATAATACTAACATTAATTTAACATCCTGACAACCATTATATATAATAGTCAACAGAGTTAAGACTAGAAATTGCTAGTCAGATTTTATACTGAAAAAGATTACCAGTATCTTAAAATCATCTGATGTAGCGTATACTTATTGCATACTGGCAGACTAGATAGGCTTTACTACAAAGCAAGTTTCCATTTAACTAAACTCTTCTAAATATATGAAGTACGCAAAGATGGATGAATATTTCCATAAAACCTAACAGTAAGCAATAATTTCAACTACATTTAGTCCATCAGCTATATAAAAAAAAAGTGGCCCCCTCCTGTAACATACAAAACAAAGTGTTATACTAGGAATCTTAATCTTATACTTGGTCTTTAGAAAGAACTTCATTTTAAGTGGTCCCATTTATTACAATTTAGTTAACAAGTAATATACAAAGAAAATCTCCCCCACATAAGATAATTCTATAATGAAAAATCAGAAGATAGCAAAAAATACTGTATCTGATACTCCAGTACACTCTGTACTTGTTTCCAAGTCAAACCCGTCAGGATTAGGAGGCTGACTATTCCGGACTCAACCCTGGGAGGTGGTTCCGAGCAGTATTTGGGGCTGTGCAGTGCCAAGGATCAAATCCAGGCTCCTATATGCAATTTATGAGCTCCAGCACATTGAGTAATCTCCCTGGCCCACTGTGTTCATTTTTTAAAAACAGGATTTTTGTCATCAGGAAATCTTAACAGGTAAATCAAATAATATGTGGCATATAAAGTCTAACTGTGCATATTGATCTATTTATTTTACCTGCACTCAATTTTTCTACAATATCTCTAAAGACAAAAATATACGTGTCGGCAATAGTTTTAGCACTTAAAAAAATGAAACATTTTAAAAATAGGTAAATGACAAAACAAAACTTACATTTTTTTTCTGTAAATTGATGAAGCAAGCAAGATTTTCCTACTCCCATGTCCCCTGTGTAAAAAAAAAGAAAGTTTCAAGTGGCAATTCTATTTCTCAATTCTATATTATAATATGTATTGACGGCTATATTTCTCTACTATATATCATCACAAAATTCTGGATATCTTTTATTTAATTGTAAAATATGAACATATATAAAATAAAATGAAACAAAACATGTAAGAAATAAAACGAGTGCTCGCTTCAGCAGCACATATACTAAAATTGGAACGATACAGAGATTGGCATGGCCCCTGCGCAAGGATGACACGCAAATTCGTGAAGCGTTCCATATTTTTAAAAAAATAAATAAAAGAAATAAAACAAAATATATATAAATAAAATAAAAATATCCTGTGGGTCAATATTAATTTCCATGTGTCAACTGACAATCAGATATAATAATTATGCTCATGAAAAGATTTAGCATTAGAAATTTTTAGTCAGATTTTATACTGAAAAGTATTTCTGACATCTTAAAATCATCTGATTTAACATATACTTATTACATACACTGGCAGATTACAGAGTCTACTATAAGACAATTCCCATTTATCGAGGCTCCTCTTTTAAACACTTTAAGCAAGCACAGTGACAGAATTGGGTTGATTATATTACTGATGCCAGCTGCAAAGTAATTAATTTTAATAATGAAAACACTGTGAACGAAGGAAATTACCATACAAAGGAGTGTCCTTGAGACTGACATCAAGATCTATGAAACAAAAAAGAAACCAATGGGGGGCAGGGGGAAACATAGTGAAACAAAACTCAATAAAATAAATTCCTCACCAAGAATACTTTACCCCGTCAGACTGATTCAGATCTGAAAGAACACACAAATTCAAAATAAACAGCAGCTCAGAAATTCCACAGACTCAAATCAATATTAATAGAACTGAAGGGCTACTTCAAGGCAAGACAAACCTCACAATCACACCACATCAATTAAGACAGAGTGCAAAATGGATTAGAAAGTGTAATCCAACATTCTGCAGCCTGCCAGCTCAGAAACTCAAAACCAATCTTTAGAGAAGAACTGAAGGGTCTATTACTTTAAGGAAAGGCAGACCCGAAAACACACCAAATTCCCACAAAAGAATACAATTGTCTCAACCTTAATGGGCTAAATGCATCAGATAAGATACAATACAAAGAGTGGCAAAATGGATTAAAAGCTGAATCCAACATATCACTATTTGCAAGAAGCACATCTGCATAGTCAGCAAACATGGACTCAAAGTCAAGGGCCTGAGGACAATTATTCAAGTAAACAGCTCCCTGATAAAGGCTGGAGTGGCTTATCCTAGTAGCAGACAACATGGACTTTAGGTTTAAAAAGATTAGAAACAGAGATGGACATTTCTTAATAATCAAGGGATATATGTACACCAGGAAGAAATCATACTCCTAAATATATGCAACCAATGAGGGGCCAGCAAAATATTTAAAACAACTGTTGATATATTTAAAGACATCAATAGCAACACAATAACAGGAGGAGACTTCAACACCTCCCTGTCACCCCTTGATAAGTGTGACATTTCTTCTGAAGAAAGAAATGAATAGAGTGGCTTAGTAGATACAAATAGGGTTCTCCATTTCCAAAACCTGGATACACATTCTTCTCCAATGCACATGGGACATTGTCTAAGACAGAAGTCATGCTGGGCCATAAAATATTCCTCCATAAAATCAAGAGGAAAGAAATTTATCAGCTACCTTCTCAGATCATGATGCACTGAAAGTGAATTACAGACGAGAAAAAACTCTAGTACCTGGAAATTAAGCAGCTCACTACTGAAAAAAAAACAGCAGATTGGAGGAAATCAAAAGATTCCTAGATACATGAGAATAAAGATACGAGTTATCAGAATTTGTAGGACAGAGTAAAAGTAGTATTAAAAGGAAATTTTACAGTTTTGCAAGCATTCATCAAGAAGGAAAATAAGGGGCCGGGCGGTGGCGCTAGAGGTAAGGTGCCTGCCTTGCCTGCGCTAACCTTGGACGGACCGCGGTTCGATCCCCCGGTGTCCCATATGGTCCCCCAAGCCAGGAGCAACTTCTGAGCACATAGCCAGGAGTAACCCCTGAGCGTCACTGGGTGTGACCCAAAAACCAAAAAAAAAAAAGAAGGAAAATAAAGCCTACATAAATAACTTAGATGGCAGAAGGAAATAAAGCTCAAAGCAGAAATCAATGAGCTAGAAACCCAAAGAACAATCCAAAATATTAATGAAAGCAAGAGTTGGTTCTTTGGAAAAATAAACAAGATCAAAACTTACTAATTAAGGAAAATTTAATAAACCAAATTAGAAATGAAAAAAGGAGGCTACTCCAGATACTATAGAAATTCTAAGGGTAATCAGAGACTGCTTTGAGAAACTTTATGCCACAAAACAAGAGAACCTAGAAGAAATGGATAAATCCTTGGACCCCTATAACTTTCCAAGGCTGAACAAAGATGATCTGTAATATCTTAACAGACTTACCAATATTGAGGAAATTGAAATGGTAATCAGACCCAGATGGATTCACTAGTGAATTCTTTCAAACCTTTAAAGAGGACCTATTGCCAATCCTTCTCAGGCTCTCACAGGAAACTGAAGTAGCAGAAACACTCCCAAATAGTTTCTATGAAGCTAGCATCACTTTCATACCAAAAGCAGAGATATGCCACCAAAAAGAGAACTACAGGCCAATATCCTTGATGAATACAGATGCAAAGATCCTCAACAAAATTCTAGCAAATAGGATTCAATATCTCATCACTATTGAAAAAAATTAAATTGATAATAAAAAGTCTTCCCAAAAATAAAGGCCCAGGCCCACATGGATTGACTAATGAATTCTTTCAAATCCTTCAAGAGGACCTACTGCCATGATCTTCCAGGAAACTGAAGAAACAGAAACACTGCCAAATAGTTATTGCAAAACTAACATTACCCCGATACTAAAAACAGAAGAGATGCCACAAAAAGAATACAGACCGATATCCCTGATGAATACAGATGCTAAGGTCCTTAACAAATACCTCACAATCAGGATCTAAAGTCTCATCAAGAAGGTCATACACCATGACCAAGTAGAATTCATTCCAGAGATGCAAGGAGGGTTTAACATATGCAAGGCAATCAATGTAATATACCACATCAACAAAAGGAAAAATAAAAATCTTATTTTATCAATAAACACAGAAAAAGCATTAAAAACTCTCAACTAGATGGGAATAGAAGGGACTTTTCTCAATATAGTCAAGGCCATTTACCACAAACTCCTGGCAAATATACTCAATAGAGAAAAACTAAAAAGCCTTTTCTCTAAAAGCTGGCACACCATTCCTATTCAATATAATACTGGAGGTACTGGCCTTAGCATTTAGACTAGGAAAAGATTTCAAGGGCATCCAGATAGAAAAGGATGAAGTCAAGCTCTCACTGTCTGTAGATGACATGATACTATACTAAGAAAATCCTACTTCGGGCTTGGGAGGGTCCCTCTCCCTTCCTGGAGCAGGATTTTTAGCCGGCACGGACGGGCAGCTGGCAGGCCTCCCCATGTGCCAGCGGCCTTTTGGTCCGGCCTAGGGTCAGGGGGGCCCGGACCTGGGTCACCCGACTCCCCTCTCCCCCATTCCTCCGGATCTCCAGGTGGGTTCCTGGAAGGAGTTGACGGGGCACCCTGGGTTTTCCCCACTCCCAGGCCAGGCCCGGACACTGGCCTAGGGTGGGGCTTAGGGGGTGGAGTTTGATCTGGTGGGTGGCAGATAGCTGCTCAGCTATACTCAGGCTGTCACTGGAAATTTCATACCAGTCTACATTTTGCAAACCGCGCGGGGGCATTTGCTCCTCCCAACCATCAGTACCCCAGATTTACCCTTCTTAACTTTAGTAACACATAGTTTTAATCTCTGACCTAAGACATACAGTAGTTCTAACAAATCTCAGAACTATTTAGAAGGACACAAATTGAACACATATTGAACACATATATCTCTTGAATACTTTATGGGTATTTTCTTTAACTGATGTAACTTTCTATATATTTTTCTACCATGATGTTTCTATCCACTTTTCATCTTGTCTTTTCTTTGTAAGCTGTATAGTAAGGATTGTTGTTGGAACTGTCCCTCAGTTTGATGCCTATGATTGAACTATGTCATGGAAATTGCTGGTCTTGTTCCTATTGCCTCCAGATGCACCAATAACGCTTCATGGCATTGATCCTTGTTTGCATAAACACATTAAAATGGGAAAACACCATACATATAGATAAATTCTTATCTAATAAATCTCAGTACAATGTACCTTACACCCTGAACATTGATATAATGACCTGGCACAGGCCTCAGAAGAATGGGCATCCTCCATTCACGCCGGAACCAGGCAAGCTATCTACGAAACATCCAAGGTCTTTTATAGCAACAGCTGGAAGCAGTCCTCTACCAGGAAAGACACTACCAAGGGTCTGACATCGACCCCCTAAAAAGAGACTTCCGTTTACACTGAGAAGACTTGACAACATCAATGACCTGCTCTACAGGACATGGTTCTCTCTAGTGCCCCTTAAGTGTGAGGTGAAATGAGAGCATGCTCTGCACCATCCTGACTGCAATATGGGATATGCAGACTCCAGGATCTATAATACAGAAGCATGATACCAACAACAGAGACTATGTGAGGAATGGAGGTGTATTGCTACTACAGACGATGACTTGAATTGGACAAACTAGTTTGCCTGGAGCCTAGAGTCAGTCCTGTGCCAGGAAACTTCAGGGGTAGGGTCTCCTTGTATTTAGACCATAATTTGTCTTTCCAAGTCCCTTATGTTTTGGTGGGCCTATGCAAACAAATGCCACTTTAATACCGTTTTTTACTAAGTTCCCTTGACGCTAATCCTTAAGAAAAATAACCCACTAAAACTTTTGAGGTTAACTTAAACTAGTAAGCATGTGCATGGAACTAGAGAAATGTACTTTGCCCTCAATGTTTAAGGAGTTACATAAGTCTAATGTCTTTAGATTATATTGTGTGCTGCTAAGAAATAGTATGTACTACAACTGGGGATTTGAGGGACAAAGTAATTGTATTGTACATGGGTTTAGTTTTATTTTTCTTAATGTTCTTTGGCTGGAAGTTCAAGGCTGGGATATCATCGATGGGAATACCGTGAATTTTGTTTATGGGTGATTGGGCTTCCACTGTAACTTTACCCTGTCCTCTTTCTTTGCATCTTTGTTGTCATAATTAAAATAAAAATAATAATTAAAAAAAAAAAAGAAAATCCTAGACTCTACAAAAAGCTTCTAGAAAAAATAGATATATACAGCAAAATGGAAAGCTACAAAATTCATATACATGGGGCTGAAGTAATAACACAGTGGTAGGGCGCTTAAGCGCCTTGCACACAGATGACCCGGGACAGACTCCGGTTCAATCCCCAGCATCCCAAATGAGCCCGGGCCTGCCAGTAGCGATTTCTGAGCAGAGCCAGAAGTAACCCCTGAGCACCGGTGGGTGTGGCCCAAAAAAAAAAAAAAAAAAAACCAAACCAAAAACTAACACACAAAAATCTATGGCTTTGGGGCAGAAGCGGTGGTGCAGCAGTAGAGCATTTGCCTTACACGTGGCTGACCAGGACAGACTGTGGCTCAACCCCCCTGCATCCCATATGGTCCCCCGAACCAAGGAGCAATTTCTAAGCACATAGCCAACCAGGATTAACCTCTGTACGTCACTGGGTGAGGCCCAAAAACCAAAAAGAAAAAGAAAAAACATGGCTTTTTTTATATATGAATAATAAATAATGTTAAAGAAAGTGACATTTAAAAAAAATGCCATTCACAACTGTGCCTCAGAAAACCAAATACTTTGTAGAGTCAAAACTATAAAACACTACAAGAAATAAAAGAGAACACAAAAAATGGAAACACATACCCTGTTCATGGATTGAGAGAATTAACATCATTAAAATGGCAATACTCCCCAAAGCATTATACAGAATTAATGAAATCCCTCTAAAGATATCCATGACATTCTTTTAAGAAATAGGTCTAACACTCCTGAAATTCATTTGGAACAATAAATAAACACCCACAAACAGTTAAAGCAATCCTTAGGAAAAATAAGATGGGAAGCATCACTTTCCCCAACTTTTTTGTACTACAAAGCAATAGTCATTAAAACAGCATACTAATGGAATAAAGACAGACCCTCAGGTCATCGAACAGAATTGAGTATTCAGAAAAAGTCCCCAGACATATAATCAATTAAGCTTTGATAAAGGGGCTAAAAACGCAAAACAGAGCAAGGAAAGCAAAGTGGTGTTGGGAAACTAGTCAACTACATGCAAAAAAGTGATCTCAGACCTCTAACACAATGCACAAAGGTCAAATCAAACTGTATTAAAGACTTTGATAACAGATCTGAAACCATTAGATATGTAGAGCAGGGGTCTCAAACTCAATTTACCTGGGGGCCGCAGGAGGCAAAGCCGGGGTGAGGCAGGACCACATGAGGGATTTCACAAAAAAAAGTCCTCAAACGTCATTATTAACAGTTTTAATTATTTCTTCTGAACATGAATAGAGAACATTGAGTGAAGATCATGAACAGTTCTGAACATGCCATCTTTTGCCTATTCCTTGCTGCCAGAGACTTGACAGCGCTTCTTCTCACAAATCTGAACATTTGGCTTTAGAGAGGAAGCAGTTGAGACCCTCAGTATGGCTTGAAGATGAGCATCATTAAGTCTAGACCTGTACTTTAACTCATTGAAGTTCAATGTGGAGAATACCTTTTCACACAAATATGTGCTCCCAAAAAGGCACATGGTGCGCTTGAACGTTCAGGAAAACTCAGGGAAGCTGGGGGGTAGGGGGGGCATTTCTCTCAAAAATTGCCCATGCATGTCTGCTTTTCCACTAATCTCCCTGAACTTGGCTTTGAGATCAGAGTTGCACTGCAGGTCAATGAGCTCCATTTTGAAACACAGGAGGGGCATCTTGCACATCAAAGGAAAAGGGGTCCACAAAAATTTGGAAAGTGGCTCTGTGCTTTTTGAAGTCTGCAAATCTGTGATCAAATTCCTTCTCTAGCTTAAAAATAGCATCAACATATTTCTCACCACTGAACGGTATGCCTGCATCCACAAGTTCCTTGCATGCTGGGAAATGGCAAAGGTTTGTCTGAGAGAGCTGGGATTTCCATCACACAAGTTTTGTGGAGAATGCTCTCACGTTGTCAGAGGCAGCACTGATAAGCTGCCCTGGGCCTTGTAACATCTTGTTTAGTACATGCAGTTTATGTGTGATGTCAACAAGAAAAGCTAAGTCCATGAGCCATTTGTGATCACTCAACTCAGAAACAGCATTCCCAATCTTCTCCATGAAGGCTTTCACTTCATCTTTTCAGGACATTTCCCCTGCTGAGCCAACGTACCTTGGTGAAATAGAGCACATCTCCATATTCTGACTCCATTTTCTCTAAAAAAGCACAGAACCTCCTGTGCTTTAAGCCCCTGGATCTGATTTGGTTGATACATTTCACAACAACAGCCATCACATTGTCACATGGCAGGCATTACTGCAAAGGGCCTGCTGATGGATAATGCAGTGAAAACCAATGGCCTTCTCTACACCCTCCTCTTCAAGTTTTTTTTGAACAAGTGCCACCAGTCCATTTTTCCTCCCTGTCATCGATGGCGCGCTCCATCGGTTATTATTCCAACAAACCTCTTCCATGGCAAACCTGCATTATCAATGGCACCACACAGATGCCAAAATATCTCATTAGCAGTGGTCTGGCCATGCATTGGAATTATTGTGAGCAGCTCCTCTGTCAATTCAAAATTGCAATCAATCAACACCACGGACATCAATTGTGAGCTGCACAGTGTCTGTTCTATCTGTGCCCTCGTCAAGAGCAACTGAGTATGCATCCAAACATTTGGCTTTCTCACACAGTAGATGATGTCACTTGACATGTCAGAAATGCGCCCTGCCACAGTATTGGCAGAAAGGCTAATTTTGCTAAACTGACCTTTCTTTTCTGGACAGATAATACTTGCACAGCCTCTAACATGCATTTTTTAACAAACTCTCCTTCTGTGAACAGTTTTTCTGCCTTAGCAATCATCTCACTAACCATGTACTAGCTTCGACTGATGCAACATTCTCTTTGGTTGCTTTCTTGAAGAAATCTTGTTGCCTCATTAGACATGCTTTAAGACTGGCAACCCGCTTGGCTCTCTCATTTCCTTGATATTTTGCACATTCCTCAGCATGTTTAGTTGAATAATGGCGTTTCAAGTTGTATTCCTTGTGCACTGCAACTTTCTCTGAGCAAATAAGACACGTGGGGATGCCCCTGTGCTCAACAAAGAAATACTGCGTCTCCCACTTTTCCTGAAATTGTCTGTGCTCGTCACCAATCTTTCTCTTCCCTGCAGGCTTTGATGAAGTCATGATGAAGGTATGACAAAATCTAATTCTGTAATAAACTTCTCTCCCTTAGGCCTCCGATAATGCAAGGGACAGCAGGCAGGAGCAGCGGAAATGACATCTGAGCTAGGTGCAAAGTATTCACGATTATTCGCTTACCGAAAATTCGCAATAAAAAATCGCATTAGTAGGGGCCGGGCGGTGGCGCTGGGCCTGCGCTAGCCTAGGACGGACCGCGGTTCGATCCCCCGGCGTCCCATATGGTTCCCCAAGAAGCCAGGAGCAACTTCTGAGCGCATAGCCAGGAGTAACCCTTGAGCATCACAGGGTGTGGCCCAAAAACCAAAAAAAAAAAAAAAATCACATTAGTGAGGAAAAAATTGCATTAAACATTTGCATGCCCTGAATGGAACTGCTAGGTGTATGCGAATGTTTAATGCGATTTTTTTTCTTACTAATGCGATTTTTACTGCGATTCGAATACTGTGATATTTAAAGGCCGGCCACGGGTCACAAAATGTTGTATGGAGGGTCGCAAACAGCCCGTGGGCCGCGAGTTTGAGACCCCTGATGTAGAGAAAAATGTAGGTAAAACACTCCATGACAGTAAGACTAAGGCCATCTTCAAGGAGGAAACACCACTGTCCAAACAAGCAGAAGCAGAGATACACAAATGGGACATTAAACTGAGAAGCTTTTGCACTTCAAAGAAAGCCACCACTAGATACAAAAGCTACCCATGATTTAGGAGACACTATTCACCCATCCTGATTGATAATGGGTTAGATATCTAAGATACACAAGATAGTAGCAGAAAGCAACAAGAATGGAACATCTATTCCCATGCAAATATTGGCAGGATTGTCCTCAAAATAGCTGGAATTCTGTTTGAGTCTTGCTAGTGATCATGTTTATTTTTTTATTAAAGAATTAGCTCGGGGCCGGGCGGTGGCGCTAAAGGTAAGGTGCCTGCCTTGCCTGCGCTAGCCTTGGACGGACCGCGGTTCGATCCCCTGGTGTCCCATATGGTCCCCCAAGCCAGGAGCAACTTCTGAGCGCATAGCCAGGAGTAACCCCTGAGCGTTACTGGGTGTGGCCCAAAAACCAAAAAAAAAAAAAAAAAAAAAGAATTAGCTCGTTTCTTTTTTGTTTTTTTTTGGTAATGTCCAGGGGTTATTCCTGGCTATGCACTCAGAAATTGTTCCTGGCTTGGGGGACCATATGGGATGCCGGGGTATCGAACTTCAGTCCAAATGCCTTATTGCTAGTGCCATCCCTTCGGGCCCGGTTTAATTAATCTTTTAGATTTCTTTTTATTATTCCAGTTATTGATTTCTGCTCTTAAAAAAATTTTTTTTGGGTTTTGGGGTCACCCGGCAGCACTCAAGGGACCATATGGGATGCTGGGATTCGAACCACTGTCCTTCTGCATGCGAGGCAAACATGCTATCTTTCCAGGCCCCTCTTAAATTTTATTAGTATGTCCTTCTTCCTGCCTGCTTTGGGCTCTTCATTGGTTGTTTTCCAATTTCTCAAGCATTGCAGTCAATGAATGCTTGCAGAGCTCTACATTTTCCCCTTAACTTCTCTTAATACTACTTTTATTGTGTCCAGCAGGTCTAGTAGGCCATGTCCTCACTCTCATTTGTTTCCAGGAATCTTAATTTCTTCTTTCATTTCATTGTTTACTCACTGGTTGTTTAATACTACTGAGCTGTTTCATTTCCAGGTTATTTTAACTTCATTTCTTCACTTCTGTTTGTAATTTACTTCTATTTTCAGTGCATAATATATGTGTATGATATATGTATAATAGGTGTATAATCACGCAGGGGTCCTCAAACTTTGTAAACAGGGGGCCAGTTCACTGTCCCTCAGACCACTGGAGGGTCTGACTATAGTAAAAACAAAACTTATGAACAAATTCTTATGCACACTGCATAGATCTTATTTTGCAATGAAGAAACAAAACAGATACAAATACAATATGTGGCCCGCGGGCCATAGTTTGAGAACCACCAGATTCTAGAATTTATGGAAGTGTTGCTTGTAGCCTAACATATGGTCTATCTTGGAAGTCCCGTGGACACTGAAGAATAAAATGTACCATATTCATCTTTTTTGGGATGCAAAATGCTCTCTCTATATTTATATATGTATGTCTTTTTCAAGTTGATTAGTGATTTGGTTTTAGGTATTTTGCTGGTCCCTCATTAGGTACAGTTTGCTTAGCAGTGTGATTTCTTCCTGATGGACATACCCTTTCTTGATCATTAAAAAATGACCTTTGCTGTCTTTTATAACCTTTTAGCCTGAAGTCCTTATCTTCTGATATGACCACACTAGCTTTTTTTTTTTTGAGGAACTTGTTTGCTTGACAAACTGTCCTTCAGTCTTTGACTTCGAATTGGCATATTTGCTTAGACATTCAAATGTGTTTCTTTTTACCCTTGTGTTGTCTTTTGTTTTTTTAAGTTTAATTGACCGAATTTAACTGAATTCTTTAATTCAAACACTGGTTGGTTTGAATGGGTAGTTCATGTTTTTTTTACAGTCATACAATGTATAACAACCTTCACCAGTGTAATTTCCCGCCACCAATATCCCCAGTTTCCCTTTACCCACCCACTCCCTATTGCCCTCTTCCTTCCCATTTACCCTACCCTGCCTGCCTCTGAGGCAGACATTCCCCCCCTCTTTTTGACACTGTGGTTTGCAATTTTGTTAATGAAGGGGTGACAATCCTGTCACTTTATTCCCTTTGAGCATCCAGTTCTTGTCCAGAGATGCCAGAGAGCCAAGCGGCCTGAGTTGGGCCCACGCTGCTGGGGTCTGCGGAAGTTCTGCAGGCAAGACTCTAAAATACTTTTTTAATAGAGGATCCCAGGGGCCTATGACAAACCCCTAGGCTGGAGAGGAAGAGAGCTGAGAGAGACAGAGGGAGAGAAAGCTGGGTTTGGGATCAGGGTAAGGTCTGATGGGGAGCCAGGTAAAGGGGAAGCAAGTGTTCAGAGTACAGGGAAACCAGTTCAAGAGATGCAGCCAAAATCACTGAAAAAAACTATAGCTCCAGCTGTCTCTTCAAACTGCCACAGCTTCTTCCCACCAGCTTTCTCACATCTCACTAGGGATGGGGCCTTTTATAACCAGCCAAGCTGGGTGGTGCTAGACTTCTGCTGGAGTAATAAGTAATGCAGGACAAGAGCTATCAGTTCCAACTATCACTTTCATAGTAGACCTCCTTTTCTACTCTAACTGCACTTTCCACTCTTTGTGGCAAGCTTCCTACCATGGACTAGTCCTCCTAATCCTGATCTCTGTTGTCTCTGGGTATCATCACCACACTGTCTTTTTTCTCACATCCCACAGATGAATAAAATTATTGTTTATCCATCAATCCCTGACTCATTTCACTTAAGAGTCATAATCTTCATGTCCATCCATGTATAATCAAATTTCATGGCTTCATTTTTTCTAATGGCTGCATATCATTTCTTTGTGCAGATGTAGCAGTTTCTTTATCCATTCATTTGTTGTTGGGCACCTGGGTTGCTTACAGATTTGGCTATTGTAAATAGTGATTGTAAATTGTAAATAATAAATGAACATAAGGGACCGGAGAGATAGCATGGAGGTAAAGCATTTGCCTTGCATGCAGAAGGTCAGTGGTTGGAATCCTGGCATTCCATATGGTGCCCCGAGCCTGCCAGGGGCGATTTCTGAGCGTAGACCAGGAGTAACCCCTAAGCACTGCCAGGTGTGACCCAAAAAAAACAAAAACAAAAATAAATAAATAAATAAAATAAATGACCATAGGAATGCAGAAGGCATTTCTGTATTATATTTTGGTGTTCCTAGGGTATATCCCTAGGGCTGATATTGCTGGGCCACATGGAAGCTCAATTTCCAGCTTTTTGAGGAACTAAATCAGAAACTAAAGAGTAGGAATCACTACGATACCATAGAAATCCAAAGAATCATCAGAAATTACTATGAAAATCTGTATGTCATGAAATAAGAAAACCTAGAGCAAATGGGCAAATTATCAGACCTCCCAAAACTGAACACATGAACAGACTTATCACTATTGAGGAAATCAAAAATCTCCCCAGAAACAAAAGCCCAGGTCCAGATAAATTCTCTAGTGAGTTCTTTCAAATCTTTGCAGACCTACTGCCAATTCTTTTCAGGCTCTTTCAAGAAATCAAACAGAAACACTCCAAAACAGTTTCTATGAAGCAAACATACCCTGACAACAAAGACAGAAACAGTACCCAAAAAAAGGAAATTACAGGCAAATATCCTTGACAAATATAGACCCAAAGATTCTTAAAATAACAGCAAATAGAATCCAACAACTCATCATAAAAATTATCAGTTGAGGGGCCAGAGAGATAGCATGGAGGTAGGGCATTTGCCTTGCATGCAGAAGGAAGATGGTTCCCCAGCCTGCCAGGAGCAATTTCTGAACGTAGTCAGGAGTAACCCCTGAGCACCGCCAGGTGTGACCACCATCCCCAAAAAGTATGAGCTGAGAGTTGGATTTAAACCATAGATGAATTTACCCAAGGACGGTTTAACATATGTAAATCAAAATGATCAGATCAATTGATATAGAGAATGCATTTCACAAGATCCAATACCCAGTAATAATAAAAATTCTCAAAATGGAAACTAAAGAGATTTTTCTCAACATAGTCAAAGGCCAGTGACACAAGCCCACAGCAAACAAAGTCAATGGAGAAAAAGGAAAAGCTTTTCCCTCTAAGATCAAACATGACAAAAGTCGCCCTACTCTCACCACTTCTATTCAATATAGCCCTAGAGTCCTAGCCATAGCAATTTAGCAAAGAAAAAAAAAAAGATATCAAGGATCCAGGTACAAAGGGCTCAAGTTAAGCTCTTAATATTTATAAATGACACGATATTTAGAAAACCCTAAAGGTTCGAGAAACAACTGCTTTTTACAGTAAAGTGGAAGACTATAAAACTAACATGGACAGAAAAGCTTTCCTAACTCAAATAATGAAATAGAAGAGAGGGACATTTTTTTAAATCCTATTTGCAATTATGCCCCAGAGAAATCAAATGCCTAGGAATCAGCTTAACCAGAGCTTTGCGAAAGACATTTGTAGAGAAAACTACAAAATACTGCTTCAAGAAATAAACAAGGAAGGCAGGAAATGAAAATGCATCACCTGCTCATGGAGTGGGAGGATTAACAGCAAAATGGCAATACTCCCCCAACGCATTTTATACAGATTCAATGCAATCCCACTAAGGAAATGCATGCCATTTTTCAAAGAGATCAAACAATCCTGAAATTCATATGAAACAATCACACACAACCCCCAACAACAATGCAATTCTTGGGAAACAGAAGATGGGAGGCACCTCTTTTCACAACTTCAAACTACTTGAGTAATATCAGTAAATCTTCAATAAAGGAGCAAAAAATATGAAGTGGGGCAAAGAAAGCCTCTTCAACAAGTCGTACTGGAAAAACTGGTTGGCCACATGCAATAAATTCCGTCCTAATGACACGCACAGAAATCACATTAAGGGCCCGGAGAGAGAGCACAGTGGCGTTTGCCTTGCAAGCAGCGGATCCAAGACCAAAGGTGGTTGGTTCGAATCCCGGTGTCCCATAGGGTCCCCCGTGCCTGCCAGGAGCTATTTCTGAGCAAGACAGCCAGGAGCAACCTGACACCCTGAGCAACCCCGGGTGTGACCCAAAAACCAAAATAAATAAATAAATAAATATATAAATAAATAAAAATTAAAAATGTTTGATTAAATAACTGGATATTAGACCCGAGTCCACAACATACATAAAGGAAAACAGGCATCTTCAAAGATGAAATGCTGCTGACCATCCAAAGCAGAAGTAAAGATAAACAAATGGGACTACATTAAATTAAGAAGCTTCTCACCTCAAATGAAAACAAGACCAGAATTCAGAGACGGCCTACAGAAATTATTTGCCCACAACTCATCTGATAAAGGATTAATATTCAAGATAATATAAATCTCTCGTAATCCCATAAAAAAGGGTGGGCGAAGAGATGAATAGAAACTTCGTCAAAAAGAAATACAAATGGCCAAAAGGCACATAAAGAAATGCTCCGTGTCACTTAACATCAGGGAGATGCAAATCAAAACAACAAAGATATATCATCTCACGTCACAAAGACTAGCACTCATTAAAAAGAACCACCATTGGGGCCGGAGAGATAACATGGAGGTAAGGCATTTGCCTTTCATGCAGAAGGTCATCAGTTCGAATCCCGGCGTCCCATATGGTCCCCCGTGCCTGCCAGGAGCAATTTCTGAGCATGGAGCCAGGAGTAACCTCTGAGCACTGCCGGATGTGACCCAAAATCCACCAAAAAAAAAGAGAACCACCAGTGATGGTGCAGCTAGAGGGAGGAAAGGGACTCTATTCTCAATCGCTACTGGTGTAAATAGCGACTGTTCAGCCTTTTCGGAAAGCATTCCTCAAAAAAGACTAGAAACTGAACTCCCATTATGACCCAGTAATACCACTTCAAGGTATACAGCTCGGAGCCCAAAACACAACACAGAAAAGGCACGTACACTTCTATGTTCACTGCAGCACTATTCACAATAGCCAAAATCTGGAGACAACCTAAGTGACCCAGAACAAGAGTGAATAAACAGTTTTGGCATAACTACACAATGGAATACTGCAGTGTCAAAAGGGAGCAGGGGGGGTCATGAGATTTGCTGATACAAGAATGGACATGGAGAGTATCAAGCAGGGTAAATGAGGAAAAGGTACATAGAATGATCACACTTGGTCTCCAGATAAAAACAACCACAGTGGAAGAGTAATGCCCACCCAAAGCCTAGAAACAAAAGCCAGGAGGACTGGTCCTTGGCAGCGAGCTAGCAACCTGACAAACAGTAAGGGGCAGGGCATACAGGTCAAAGAAGCCCCACTATGACAATGAGCAGGGAAGGGATCTCTCTGGACAAAAGAAAGTCAAATGTTATGCATGACACCTTTTCACTAAGAGAATTACAAACCAGTAACAGGAAAAAGAAAAGTGTCTGCCAGAGGGACAGGCTATGGGGCAGCGGGAAACAGGAGATACTGGTGGAGGAAAAAGATAGTGGGGAAGGAATGGGTGCTACTGAAACTCAATCAAGAACAACTTTGTAACACAGCATCACACCCAATTCAATACTTTTTAAAATAATAATAATAATAGTAATAAATAACCAACATTTTATCCAGTATTATAACCACACGGACGTATTCAGGGCTCCAAAGCAAAAAGACACATTGTCAGTGCAAAACTAAATCTTATCAAAAGAATTTTTAATTTTGCAGTGAGAAAAAATCATTTCTTCCGAAGCAGTGTACTATTAACACACAAATACTATGCATATTGACCTCATTTGGAGAACAAGAATAAGGTAAATAACTTACCAATAATAATATATTTAAAGATGTAAGAGTAGTTGTATGGTGCAGTTGCCATGGTGGCACTAAAACAAAGAAAAGAGAAAAGGTTGTTGTTACTTAAAGGGAAAATATACAAACACAAGTAACTCAAGATAATTATTTCTGTTCTGACGATATAAAATAAGACATAATGAATATAGACAAAACGTTAAATTAAGAGCACAACCGCATTTCCCAAATTAATCCAATTCACGTGGCTGAGTATTACTTTAACATTCTCATGTGTTATCCAAAAAATACAAAATCATGGACGCCAAAACAATTACAATCAGGAAAAGTAAAAATGCCAAACAAAGGAATCTTTAGAAATTTAATTCAAAACTTAATTCTAAATACCCATTCTCCCTCTGAAGACCTTCTCCCTAGTATTTGATCAAATGAATCATAAGAGTGTACTTGGCCAGAATCACCACTCTGCCTGTGGTCTACCTCACCACTCCTCCATGATTCTCTTCAGGGACACCAATGTGACCAAACTTCAAGTACTCCAGAATCTGGGCTCATCACCAGTTTTTTGGAAGCAAGAACAGGCACCCTCCCCCCAAATCCTCTTTCTTCCTGGAGGCCTGGCGGCAGCTGAGAGCATGTCCCTAAAAGCTACAATATTAGTAATAGTACTTTGAATTGTTAAGCAACAATTCAAAGATATCTAAAATAAGTGAACACAAACTCCAGGGCCCAAACCGGGTAAGGGCCCCACTCAATAAGGTGGGTGCTGATCCCTGTGGTGCATGAGATGCATCTCCCAACCCACGAACCCCAGCACATAACATAGTAAAAGCCACTATACAAGCACTGCATAGAGAATGAAGATGAACTGAAAAGCCTCTCAGATAAGGAGTTTAGAGTATTAAGATGGAGGATGCTCAACTCCAAGCATAGATCGATAGCTGAACAGACCACAATGAGAGAACTCAGAAAACTCCAAACTCAAACAAGCCTGAAAAATTCAGTAGATGAATTGAAAACCTCAATGGAAAGAAAGCCTTTCCAAAGGACTAACAACAGCTGAGGATGAGATGCAGGACAACTCCATACAGCAGATGAGATTAGAAAGGAATCTTAAAGCAAATGATCAGACAATAAATAAACTACTCAAAAAATGTGAAGACATGAAAACAGAAGTCTGAGAAACTCAACAAAAAGAACATAGGAATCATTGGAGTCCCTGTTACTCAGGAAGAGAATATTAAGAAGAGTTGAAAGTGTAAGAGGAAGAGGACGAGGAAGAAGAGGAAGAATAAAAAGAAAAAAGATGAAAAAAGAGAAGGGGGAAGATGAACAAAAGGAGGAAGAAAGAAAAGAGGAAGAAAATGAGAAAAAAGAAGACAAGTAGAAGGGGAGGAAGAGAAGAGGAATAAGAGAAAAAGAATAAAAAAGGAAAATGGACTGAAGTTGTTTTTTTTTTTTTTTTTTTTTTGGTTTTTGGGCCACACCCTGTGACGCTCAGGGGTTACTCCTGGCTATGTGCTCAGAAATCGCCCCTGGCTTGGGGGGACCATATGGGACGCCGGGGGATCGAACCGCGGTCCTTCCTTGGCTAGCGCTTGCAAGGCAGACACCTTACCTCCAGCGCCACCTACCCGGCCCCTGAAGATTTATTTTTAATTTCTTTTCTTATAATAGTGTCCCTCTCTTGAGCTGGAGGCTATAATAGTGTCTGTTTAAGCACTGTGATTATAAACATGTCTGTAGTTGGGTTTCAGTTAAAAAATAAAAAAAATAAAACAAGAAAACTTCATCAGGAAAGATGTGGCTATGAACTACGGCAAAATATTAGACAATCACTTCATATAAAGTATATAAAGTACATTCAACAAAAATGGCTGCCTTTTATGCATTCTAGCTTCCCATGATTTGAGACATTCATGATCAGTCTTTGACATCACTTTTCTTTCAAGAAAGTGAGATTCTCCCTAGGTTAATTAACTCTTGATTCTGAACATCATTAATTACTTGAATCCTTTTTCTAAACATTGGGACTCAAAACTTTTAACAAACTAGTCCTGAGGCAGAAAGATGTTGATTGGCTGCTTATCTGAATCAGATCCCAAACACACAAGGAAAATATCCCAACAAGTTATATCTAAAGGTTCTTAACTTCTTAGCATGCATTCCTCCCAGACATTTTTTGGAATTAGTTGGGGAGAGGGGGATTGTGTCAGGAGAGCCATTAGGGCAGATTAACAGAAAAGCCCCAAGAGGAAACAGGCCTGCAGGTCATGTGAGGGACCCAGGGTGAGGTGCTGCTCAGGGCTAGAGACAAAGGACCACCAAGGCCACCCTTGTGCCACCCACGCGGTACAGGGGATAAAACAGGGGTTGGCACATGCCTTGCCATGCCAACCCACTCTCTATCCCCCAGACCCTCACTAACACTCTTCACCCATTCAAGCTTAGTAATCGTTTTGTCACCTTCAAGTGTCTATTTCTTTCATGATTCTGATTCTCCCAGTTCATTTACCTCTTCCTTTTGGGGGGGCAGAGGGGTTGGTGCACTCCTGGCTGTTCACTCAGGAAATCACCCAGGGGGACATATGGGACTCCGAGGATGGAAGAAACCCAGTGAGTTGCATGCAAGGCAAGCAGCTTACCCACTCACTATACTATCACTCTGGTCCTCTTTTACTTAATGAAAACTTTATCCGTTTCTCTTTTACGCCTTCTTAGTAAGAGCTAAGGCCATTTATTTCTCTTTCCACTTTAATATTAAAGCGGTAACCTCCAACAGTCTCCATTTCTACTTGAAATACTTCCACTATTTAAGAAATTACCTAATTCTAGCTGCTATCTAGTTCTATCTTTGCTAAGTACTACATGGTAGATACTAATATCTACTGTGACAGCTAATTTTGAAAATCTTAATACCCAATTATTAACCAGCAGACTAAGTCCAATAAAAGAAATGGTCACTATTTCAGATTGATCACAAGTACACTGTTTGCCACTTTCACTGCACATTTAATTTTGTAATTAAAGATTTCAAATAAAACCCCTGAAAACAAAGTCAAACCTGTTTCAGTAAGGAAAGGCAGAAAAAAAGGGGCCGAAGAGATGGCATGAAGGTAGACTTTTGCCTTGCATGCAAAAGGGCGGTGGTTCAAATCCCAGCACCCCATACGGTCCCCTGAGCCTGCCAGGAGCGATTTCTGAGCATAGAGCCAGGAGGAACCCCTGAGCACTGCTGGGTGAGACCCAAAAACCAAAACAAACAAACAAAAAAGGCAGAAATTATCTAGTGATGTAGTCATTACTACAATAAAAAACTCTTAAGATATTACTCAGTTCACTGACACACTCAAAATATTTGTGTGAATTTATATTTAAATGGCCCCTTTAAAGTACTAACTCTGCTGAAGCTAGAGAGATAATACAGCAGTCAAGGTGTATAACCCCGCATGTGACAGATAAATCTGAGTTCAATCCCCCGCATCCTATATGGACACTATCCAAGTCACGAGTGGTTCGTGAGCATCTTCAGACCCAGGAGTAAGCCCTAAGCAATGCTGGGTGAGACCCAAAAACAGAAACAATAAAAAAAGGATACTTAATACTAATTTAACAAAGGATTCTTCAACACAAAGCTTGCTACTGTTTAGGTAATTTATTTTCACCTGGCTTTTGCAAAAGGAAAAAATAGTTTCCCTTATCACTTAAGGTCGCTCACATTTTCCTTTGAAAACTCAAAAAAAAACTAAAAAAGGGGCATGGGTATGAAATGCAGCTCAGGGTCACAGTTTATGCCTCAGTCCTGGGTGCTACACAGAAACAAGACAATTTTAATTACAGCGAAAAAGGGTCAGCAATGTCGATCTAGTTCAAACACTCTACAACACGAACCCACTAAGTAATATAATCAGCACTAATTTTTAAAAACCAGTAATACCCTATAGCTGTGCACAATTACTGATAAGATCAACTGCATTTTATTTTACAAAAACCGCACCTATGGGTATGGAGCACACAACCAACCAGGGCCCAATCATTGGCATCCCATATGGCCCCCCACTGCCAGGAATGAACCCCGAGTACAAAGCCAGAAGTAACCCCTGAGCACCAGAGGCGTGGCCCAAAAGTAATTTTCTAAAAAGCATGTGAATAAAAGTGCACATGTAGTAAGATATCCCTTATTATTCTGCGTATCGTATATATTTTATTAACATTTTAATTAAATCACCTTGAGATGCAGTCACAAAATCATTCATGATTGAATTTCAGTCATACAAAGTTCCAACACCCCTGGCTTCATCAGGGTACAGTTCCCACCATCCCACTGGCAGATGTTTTTCTCCTCCCCTGCACTCCTCCTGCCCCTCCTCCTCTCTCTTGTAGGTACTGAGGTTCACCATATTGTTGCAGGAGGGTATCAGGCCTATCTCGTTACCTCCTTCAGCTCCGAGTTCTTATCCAAAATGATCATTTCCAACTAGCATTTAATAACTGATTTCTTACGGGGGGTGGGGGGGAAGCACAGGTATCATTTTGCAAACTAGTTACAAACACAGTTAAAAGTAGTTACACTAGGCAAAATGCTAAATGCTTTTTTTTCTATGCAGTCTCAGGGATAAAGAAAACACCCAACAGGTAAACAACATTCCCTAATCACAGACAGAAGTGGTCAAATCTAGACCAAACCTAGGACTTAATTATTAACTGCAGAGAGGACTCTATCCTTAACCACTAAACCACCAAGAACCCCGTGGGGCTTCTGAACACAAACAAATACTTCTCAATTTACTAACTTGCTTCTAATTGAATTCTGAATAAGCAGTACTAAACAGTACTCAGAGGATGCACTATCACCAGGATTTATAGACATACTAGAATGATAACTCATACTCTACTATGTAGAAGTTTCTGAGGGACGCTAACATTTGTTGAAAGTTAAATTCTTAATCCTCACAATTCTGCAGTCATCAGAATTCTATCATGTAAATGCAAAAGACAGTGAGGTCTGGAAAAATTCACTCGTGTAGCCAATTAGTAAATGGCAGAGCTGGAACCTGAACCACGGCCTGATTCCAAAGAACAAGATTTCCTCTATCTGAAGTAGCCCAATACTGGAAGCATAGAATTGATTAAAAAAATTAAAATTAGGGGCCGGGTAGGTGGCGCTGGAGGTAAGGTGTCTGCCTTGCAAGCGCTAGCCAAGGAAGGACCGCGGTTCGATCCCCCGGCGTCCCATATGGTCCCCCCAAGCCAGGGGCGATTTCTGAGCACATAGCCAGGAGTAACCCCTGAGCGTCAAACGGGTATGGCCCAAAAACCAAAAAAAAAAAAAAAAAAAAAGACTTAAAAAAAATTAAAATTAACAGAGAAAGACAAGTATATCAAAATTTTAGATAAGGGCAAAATGTGGCTCAGGGCTGCATGCACATACAATAAATGAAATTCATTTTAAATTCAGTGTAGGATTTACCATCGGTGCTTATGGAACTTAGCTCTAAACATCCTGTCAAATGCCCCTTAAATGCACACTAAACAGTAATAATTGCTTGGATAGAGCCTTTGTAAGTATTAATTATGCTGATTAATAGAAGTTTTCTCAACCTACCTCTTAAACATGACACTTACCACTATTAAGGTAATGAGCATACTCTGAAATGGAGAATCTACCGATAAACTGCTGTGTATTTTTCTTTACCTGATAAAAGCATGAGGTATTTCCAGACCAGTATGTGTATTAAAATTTATAAGCATTTAAATAGCAATCATCTTTATAAGAAAAATAGAACTGAACAGTCATCAGATACGGAATCACACCTTTCCAAATAAAACTATACAGACATATGTGACCGGTTTTGAAATGTGGGCTACAGAGTAAGACATTTTTAAATCGGAGGGATTGTGTGTTGCCTTATTTGGAGGAATTAGCTGACACTTTCCCTTAGTTTTTGTTTTGGGACCACACCCTGCAGTGCTCTCTCGGCTGACTCGAGGCTCTGCAACCCAGAAATCAATCCTGGCAGTACTGGCTTGGAAACACTACTAGCTGGGAAATAATACCTGTAACTTTAAACGGAAAAAATAAAGGTCCAGATTCTAAATACACATGTGCACAAAATCCCAAATAGCATATAATAAGGAAAAAACACTTTGTGAAAAGTGAACTTACGTTCTTTAAAAAAATAAACTAACAATTGAGCAAAGAATTGGGGGGAGCGGGTGGGCGAAGACCGTATTCCTGAACTGGCCATATAAACACATACTATATTTTCAGTATTTATTCTAAAGTACTTTTTAAAATAGGATCGAGAGCCATAGTACAGTGTGTGGGTGCTGTCTTGAACACAGACAACCCACACTGGTGGGATCCTGACACCCCCAGCGGTTTTCCAGCCTCACCAGTTCTGGAGTAAGACCTGAGAGAAGAGGTGGGTGTTGGCCCCCCACAAAGATAAAATAATCAAAATATAAAGGATGTACGTTTATTTTTAAAGTACTTTTATGTAATTCTGATTTGAAAAAAATACCTCTTCAATCATGGTATGTGTAAATTACTTCCATATTTGCAGCAATATAGAAATCATATGAAGTTAGTCACATGACTCGTCTCAAAAAATATTTAAAATAAAGGAATCTTATAGATCATTTCCTTCCTGTTTCACTTACAAGCTGTGTCTGACTAATCATTCTGCAACTGTATTACTGCTGCTTTATTTGACTTCTTAAAACACAGGCTACTGAAATGTTTATATAACTCGTTCAAGACAACACTGAAAATGAGCCGGAGGGGTAGCATAGCTATCGGGCATTTGCCTTGCATGTGGCCAACCCAGGACGGTCCGGATTCCTGGCATCCCAGGTGGTCCCCCAGTCTTCGATGTCTGAGTGCAGAGCCAGGAGTGACCCCTGAGCGCCGCTGGGTGTGGTTCAACAACCAATCATCAATCAATCATTAAATAAAGTTAAAAGAAAAGCTGAATAAGTGGCCTACTACATTTTCCAAGTTTCCCACAATTAAAATGATCAATTGTTACCTTCAAGTTTTTTTGTTGAACACTTGAGGGCCAAGGTAAGTTGCTTTTTTTATTTCAATATAAAATAAAATCTTAATTGCCAATGTACTAAGCATAAGGCAAATTTTGGCTTTGACCAGAAAAAATCAAATGCTTCCAAGGAACCAAATATATCCCTTGCCTTTATGGAAGTCAAGAACAGAAGCATTTTCTTGTTTGCAAACACACTATGAAAATGCAATGTAAGGAAAAAATGTTCAGAAAGCCAATGATCTAATCTAATAATCTAATCCAAGTGAGGGGTCAACTTCCTTTCCTCAACAGTACAGAAGCGTCTGAAAATAGCACATGCATTTCTGAGCAACCACAGAAGAAAACCTAACTCTCACTTTTGACAAGACACTTGACACTTCATGTAAATTCATATCAATCATTTTAAAATGAATCCTTAGTGTCAGGAGTAAATTTTTCAGCTGATTATGATAAGTCTGAATAAAAATCGCAAGTACCCAATAGTGCACCTGTGTCCATACAAGGAAAAGTTGAGTGAACAAAAGGAAACACAAAACAGGCCAGAGAGGTAATCCAGTGGGTAGGGTGCTTCTCTTGCATGTGTCCAACCTAGGACAGACCCCAGTTCAATCCGGAGCATCCCTAATGGCCCCCTGAGCCCATCTGGAGTGACTCCTGGACAGAGCCAGGAGTGACCTCTGAGCTTTGGGGAGTGGCCGAAGCACCCCCCCCCCCACACACACACACACACACAGCAGAGCACACCACAGCACAGGAAGAGTTACTAGTTGAACTAAGAGTAACCATAGAACTATTTCTGAAAGAATGATATGACGGCTGAGATCTGCTTCAAAACAATGAGTTGGGAAAGGTGCAGAGCACGATCACCGCTGGCTATAGTTAGTCATCGGGCTTCTGAAGGCTCAGTACACGACTTGGTGTCGGCTGAAAATACCTAGAGAGCTTTCAAGTCGTATCGTCTATGCATTCACCATGTCCAGCTCACAGAAACACGTCCAGGTGTCTTAGGAAAGGAAGCCTCTCCCAAGAGCCCTCGAGGTCACGATGTGGCGGAGGCTTCACCCAAAGCCTGGTCAACATTGGATACTGGTGACGAAGGCCGGCCGAGGAAGCCAGGTTCTATCGCCGTGAAAGGGAAATGTTTCGTTCCGAGGGGGCCACACCCGCACCCACTCCGGGCTCAGGGCTGGTGCTTGGGGCCCCAAGGGGTGGGTGGCGGGGGTCCAAAGCCAGACGAGCGCCCCGCCTCTGGAGCCCCGCCGCGCTGCCTACGGCTCCGGGGTTGGGGGCTTCTCCGAGTCCTGCCACCCTCTGGGGCCCAGGAGACCCGCGGCGCCGCGGGGCAGGGCGAGGCCTCAGGCTGGGCCGGGTCCGGGTGTCTGGGTGCGGGCGGCTCCCCGCAAACCCGACGCCCGCAGCCAGCTCGGCCCTGCAGGGGAGGCCGGAGGCTCGGGCGGGCCGGGGCCAAGAGCTCCTCGGGACGGGGAAGGGGCCGGGGGTGCGTGGGCGGCAGCTGCGCCCGGATGGAGGGACGGACGGACAGACGGACGGATGACAGGCAGGACGGCCCGGGCTCCGCCTCGGCCTGCGCGCCAGACGCCGCACGGGCCGGGCCGGGCGCCTGCGGACTCGCCCTCTCCCGGCCGGAGGGAACCAAGGCGGCTGCGCGAGGCGAGGCGAGGCGAGGCGAGGCGAGGCGAGGCGCGGGCCGGGGCGTCCCCGGGCGCAAGATGGCGACGCGGCCTCCCCCAGCGGCCCGAGGGGCGCGGACGGACGGACGGCCGGCCCAGCCCGCCCCGGGAGCGCCTCAGGCCCGCACTTCCGGCCGCGCGCCCCGCGCCCCCTGAGGCCAGGCCAGGCGAGGCGAGGCGAGGCGACGCGAGGCGAGGCGAGGCCCGGGCAAGGCAAGCGGGCGGGCGAGCCACACGCACCTGAGGCGGGCGGCGGGCGGCTGCGGCGTCGAGGCCGAGGGAGGCCGAGGCGGACGCGGCGTTCCTTCCCGCTGGGCGCGTGCGTGGGCGCCGCGAGGCCCGGCCGACGGAGGCCGCGGCGCGCAGGAGCGGCGGGCGGACGAGCGGCGGGCGGGCGGGCGGCGGCTCCCTGGCTCCGCTTCCTCCCTCAGGATCCTCCTCGGGCGGCCAAGATGGCGGCGCGGCGCTGCGCTGCGCTGCGCTGCGCTCCGCTCCGGCTTCCTGTCACCTCGCGAGGGGCCGGGCCACAAAGGAACGGGGCGGCCGCGCGGCTGCGCGCGCAGCTGGCGGAAGCGGAAGTCGCCCGCCGCGCCCCCTCCTTGGGCCACGCCTTTTCCGCCGTCTGCGCGTACGGGATTGGTCGAAGACCATACCGTGTCCCGCCCGCTTCTGTCCTCGCGATATCTGGGGCGACGAGAACTGAGGGATGTGTGTTGAACCGCCGGCGCAGGCGCAGGCTCGCGCCTCTCGGATGGGACTGCGTCTGCGCGAGGCCTGCTGCCTGACCAAGGGAGGATTTGGGAAGTTGCTCTGGGGACTTTTGGAGTTCTGTTTTCTTTTGGAGGGTTATTGGATGGAGGATTGGCCGGGCAACGCTGCGTTCTCTCAGTATTAGATGACTCAGCTTTTTGTCTGTGGGACTGAAGGAAACAGCCAGGGCAAGCTCCTTGCTCCGGGGTGCCAACCTGAGGGAAGCCCAAAGGGGTCGAGCTGCTCCTCTGGCCTCTTGCAGCAGGGAAGGGCCCTTCAGCACTGACTTTCCACCTTTCTTGGCAGGACAGAAATTGGGGCCCTGGTTTTATTTGTGCGCATCTCATCTGCCACTTTTCTTTCTGTCATCCCCCAAAATGGTTCCACATCCATACAGGACCCCAAAGTTACTTTGGATTCTAGGCATTTTTATTTTGTGTCCTTGTGAGTGTACAGACATGCAATTCGCACCCAGCCATCTTCCAGACACAGAGATGATTTGACTGAATTTTATAAAAAAAAAACTTTCTTTCTTCCTCAACCTGACAGTTCACTCTCAGAGACATAGCACAAGGTCTGCTGTGCTTTGACCGCAGCAGGGAGTAGTGCCCCAACTTAACGAGATTGGCCCGAAGTCCCCCCAAAATAACCTAATGCATTTTTATGTACTCCTGAAAGCGATTGGAGCCCTAAGTCCTGCACCCATTATGAGAAGCTAGCCACCACTTCCACCCCCACAGTGACACCCAATGGAAGAACAAGCTTTTCCTCTTCACTTTCAAGACGTTTCGTTTGCTGGCTATGCCCTGGGCAAGTGAGATTTCGAGTAAAGATTTGCAGGGCAATTTGAAATTTTCTTATATTCTGAAACACCTGTGGATCCAGAAAGTCTGCGACTCCCCGCCCTATAATTAACTCCACCCTCCAGCATATCTTTTCATTTCTCAGATTCTCAGTCTTTCATGTTAAATACGTAGAATGATACCTGTCACGTGAGTTCTTCTAAAAATTAGCGAGACAATATATGTCAAATGTTTGAGATACAAGAATTTTATGCCAAGCACAGGAATGCTTAGTACATAGCAAACATAGTGATATTGAAACCTAGCCCTAAACTTCCATCTACACTTCTTTCCCTATATTATTTCATTCTGCTAAGTACAGTTGGATTTTAGTCACAATTTAACATCTTTATTTTTAGTAATAATGTTTATTTAAGCACCATAGTTACAAACATGTTTGTAATTGGGTTTCAGCCATAAAATGTACATCCCCCCCCCTTCATCAGTGCTACTTTCCCACCACCATTGTCCCCTATTCCCTACTTCCCCCCTCCCCTGCCTGTCTTAAGACAAGCATTGTATTTCTCTCTATGCATTGGTAGCTGTTAGTGTAGTTATTTCTCTAACTACACTTACCACTCTGTGATAACCTTGTTATCATGGGCTGGTCCTTCCAGCTCTCATCTCTATTGTCTCTGGGTGCTATTAATACACTGTCTTCTAGTTTTCTATTTAAATCCGATAGATGAGAGAGACTATTCTCTGTTTATCTCTCTCCCGCTTACTTATTTCACTCAACATAATAGTCTCCAAATCCATCCAGGTATAAGCAAATTTAGTGATTTCATTTTTTTTTCTAACAGCTACATAGTATTCCATTGTATAGATGTACCTCAGTTTGCTTAGCCACTCGTCTGTTGAAAACTGTCAACCAGGGGCCCGAGTGGTGGTGCAGTGGTAAGGTATTTGCCTTGCACGCAACTGACCTAGGACAGACCACGGTTCGATCCCCAACACGCATATGGTCCTGGGAGCCAGGAGCAATTTCTGACTGCAGACACCAAGTGTGACCCAAAAACAGAAAAAGAAAAGACAACTGTCAACCAACTGCCCTTACTAGCCCAGGTTATTAGACTTGGTAAGTGAATCGTGCTATTTTTCTCACTTAATTCTTACAATATCTCCATCCATGAAGTCAATACTGAATTTATCCCACTTTATGAATGAGAAGACTGTCAAACGAATCAAGGCAAATAAGTTAAAATTATCAGTGCTGAGAGCCCAACTCAAGTACATATAAATTCCCAACCTCAACACGATTCTGAACTTTAAACTTTTCTTATTTGCACTTGGCACAACTGAAATGTCAATTCCTAATTGTTGCTTAAGTCGGTATGAAAGTCCCTACACTTTGATGCGACATTGAAGAGAAGCATTGCTGTGAATGTAGAGGGCCTCTCTGCTGAACAGTGCAAAATACTGACAATAGAAAAGTCTGTTGTAGGGGCCAGAGTGACGGCGCAGCAGTAGGATGTTTGCCTTGCACACGGCTGACCTGGGACAAACCTGCGATCCATCCCCAGCATCCCAGATGATCCCCCAAGCCAGGAGCCATT
Source organism: Suncus etruscus (assembly GCF_024139225.1). Lineage (NCBI taxonomy): Eukaryota > Metazoa > Chordata > Mammalia > Eulipotyphla > Soricidae > Suncus > Suncus etruscus. Next base: position 1,569,991 of record NC_064852.1, on the reverse strand, counting down.
TCTGAGCACAGAGCCAGGAGTAACCCCTGAGCATCACCGGTTGTGGCTCAAAAACAAACCAAAAAAAAAAAAAAAAAGTCTGTTCTTCTAATAAGCCATAGTTTCCCAAAGATAAAAGAATTTAAGTGTCTGCACACATATATTCATTGCAGCATTACTTACAATAGCCAGAATCTGGAATGCCCTTCAACAGATGAATGGCTAAAGAAATGGGGTACAAAAATAAGAAAGAAAGAAAGAAACTGTGGTACATATACACAATGGAATATTATGCAGCTGACAGGAGAGATGAAGTCATGAGAATTTCCTATACATGGATGGACATGGAAACTCTTATTCTGAGTGAATTAAGTCAGAGGGAAAGAGAGACACAGAATAGTCTCACTCATCTGTGGGATTTAAGAAAAAAAAGATATTATTGTAATAATACCCAGAGACAATAGAGATGAGGGTTAGAAGGACCAGTCACGATATGAAGCTCACCAGAAAGAGTGGTGAGTGCAGTTAGAGAAATAACTATACCAACAACTATCAGGACAATGGTAGTGAGTGAGAGAAATAGAATGCCTGACTCAAATACAGGCGGGGGGGGGGGGGAGGGAAGGAGGGAGCTGGGGGGAGGGCATTGGTGGCGGTAAGGTTGCACAGGTGAAGAGGGTATTCTTTTCTATAACTGAAATCCAACTACAAACATGTTTGTAATCATGGTGCTTAAATAAAGATACACACACACACACACACACACACACACATATATATATATATATATAATTAAAGAAAGAATAATAAGGGCTGTTCTTCAGATGGCAAACACCTATGAGGGTTTCTCATTAACATTTTGTTGTTTTGGATTCACACTTGGCAGTGCTCTGAGCTGTCTGTGCCGAAGAGTCATTCCTGGTAGCATTCGGGGACCATGTGTTGATGCCAGGGATCAAACCCAAGTTGGCCTCATGCAAAGCAAGCATTAACCTGCTATTCTGCCTCTCTGGCCCAGCTAGTTAATATTTTTTTAAAAAATTACATAAAAAGAAAAAAGGACCCATTTTGGACCCTTTCTCCAGAGGATGAAATAATAGCTTCCTATTTGAGTTCTGAGCAAGTTACAAAATACAAATCAAAAAGATGCAGAGAGGGGTCAGAATAATATCACAGGAGTAGAGCATTTGCCTTGCACACAGCTGACCTGAAACAGACCTGGGTTTGATCCCCTGCATCCCATAGAGTCCCCCGCACCTTCCAGAAGCAGTTTCTGAGTGCAGAGCTAGGAGTAATCCCTGAGCACTGTCTAGTGTGGCAAAAAAAAAAAAAGATGCAGAGGGCAGATTCAAAGATCAAAGATCACCTTTTTACTGGCAGGAGCCTTGTTGAATGAACAAATAAAAGTGACTCTCAGCCTAGGACTGTTCCCTTTGCTAAAGGGAGCCACACTGACAAGAGATGCTCTGTCCTTGGATAATACCAGGTTGAGAATGGCCAGGTATTCTGAAATAGCTGAATGAACCCACTTCAACCCATGAGTTGGGCCAGGTACCAAGGTACCAAGGGAAATTTTTTTAAACTTACCCATTGAAATCAGGACTAGAGCAAAAGAATTTTTCTCTTCACCATGGCAAGTTAGGAATTAAACTGAGAACTAGCAAAGGAAGGGGCTGGAGAGAGAGCACAGTATTAGGACATTTGCCGACTGAGTTCAATCTCCAGCAGCCCATATGATCCCCCGAGCCTGCCAGAGCAACTTCTGAGCACAGAGCCAGGAGTAACCCCTGAGCACCACCGGGTGTGCCCTCTCCCCCCAGAAAGAAAGGAAATAGCAGAAGAAATGATCATAATAAAGCTTGCAGATACAAGAAGGACCTGAATTGACCAATCAGAAATAACCCAACACGCTAATGGGATTTGAGGCTCAACCTTGCCTCTCAGTAGCTGCCTAACTTTCGTTAAGTTCCTTGAGGCCTCTAATTCTTCATTTCTTTGCCTCTAATACGAGAAGATAGTAGTTGATGATTCCTAAGGTAGTTGTAGAGAGAAAATGAGGTAAAGCTTCAGAAACCCTGCTAACAGCATGCCTGGCGGTAAAGCCTGCTTGGAACGGGCTCTCTCATGAGCAGCTTCTGAAGCCCTTTCTCCATATAAACAACAGAACAGCTTTATCTGCAATCATGGAATGTGAGGAGAGAGATTAGAGTCAAAATAATCGTGGGAAAGGTAGGCAAGTGGAGGCAAAGAATGGGGCACAGGTAGCTGCAGGCTTGGAAGGTTTGAAAGAGAAACTGGAAGAAAGTTCCCAGTAAAAGGATGAGCCGGATCTTTCTTGTCTGGTATGCACTTCTTGCATGTGGACACACGAACACGCATGTGTACCCCTTACAGTACTTACCTGTTCCCAGGAGAAAATATTACTTGTATGTACCGGTATCTATATTAGATGCAGAAGCTAGGTCTTGCAATGGGACAAGTGAACCCAAAAGCTCACTCTCTTCTCTATACTCTCTCTCTCTCTCTCTCTCTCTCTCTCTCTCTCTCTCTCTCTACTCTCTCTCTCTCTCTCTCTCTCTCTCTCTCTCTCTCACACACACACACACACACACACACACACAGTCTATTTCTTGATTCCAGAATTTAGAGCAGAAGGAAAAGAACTGCTGCTGGATCTTCAAATTTACAAAGGGACACGTATCAATTCTGCTCACACAGCATGGGCCTAAGCAGGACTTCTGACCTCAGGTGGCCAGAGCTGTGGTCTGACATTTTCCATGGTGGCAAGCACAGAACCCATGACCAGGCCTCCCTACCCACCCAAAGACCCCACAGGCCAGAAGGGAGAGTCGATGACAGTAGCTGACTGTCCCCTGTGAAATGGGTGAGCAGTGCATTCGGGGAAGGCTGACTGAGAAGAGGAAAGCATTTTGGTGAAAGTGGACACTCGAATGAAGAGCGTGGAGTGTAAAGTAGCAGAGCTTCAGGAGAGAAGGGGACAGTTGGGAGAGAAGGAGAAGGGTACACAAGGTATCCCCACCAGCCCTCGGTAGTGGAGCTCAGCAGACACAGCCCAGGGCACGTTCAGCACTGGGTCCTCTGAGTGCTTTCACCATCCATCCGAGTCACTCCTCCCTGGCTGATGGCTGCCCTAGAGTTTCCTCCTCCTGTCCATTGAGACCCTCAGGGCCCCCTTAATGTTTCTCTGCACAGCGCAAAGGGTCAGTGGAGCCCTCTGAATCAAGCTACCATTGTGCATATGAGAAACAATGGTTTGAGACATTAACTGATTTGCCCAACAGACACCCAACCAGTACAGCAGAGCTGGGAATGGAAACCAAAGTGAATTCCTGACCAAAGGCTTTTCTCTTTTTCTGGGTTTCTTTTTTTGTTTGTTTTGTTTTGTTTTTGGGGGATCACACCTGGCAGCACTCAGAGGTTACTCCTGGCTCTACACTCAAAAATCGCTCCTGGCAGGCTCGGGGGACCACATGGGATGCTGGAATTCAAACCATCCTTCTGCATGCAAGGCAAATGTTCTACCTCCATGCTATCTCTCTGGCCCCTTGATCAAAGACTTTTCTAAGAATTGGACTGCAACTTTGAAATCATTGCAAGCTGAGACTCAACAAACTCCTAATTTCTCTAGTTCTCTTTGCCTATAAAATACATATGATGCGGGGCCAGAGGTATACTATAGCACAGCGGTAGGCCATTTGCCTTGCACACAGCCAACCCAGGATGAATTTGGATTTCATTTCCGGCATCCCAGATGGTCCCCCGAGCCTGCCAAGAGCTATTTCTGAGTTCAGAGCCAGGAGTAACTCCTGAGTGCCACCAAGTATGGCTCCAAAACTAAAAAAAATAAAAAGATGGACTGGAGACACAATACAATGACTAAGGCTCTTGCCTGGCATGCAGTCCACCCTGGTGTAATATCTCGCACTGCATATGGTTCCCTGAGTGTCACCAGAGGTGTCCTGAACATAGAGCCAGGAGTAATACCTGAGCACCACGAGGAGTGGCTCAATGCCTACCTAGCACCAAATAAATAGAAAACTTAAGTATTTTAATGGTTTCTTTTTATGAATGAAACCCAACTACAAACATGTTTGCAATCATAGTGCTTAAAGAAGATTATTAAGCTGTATCTTTTAATGGTTTTTAATTGGATGTGATGGTTCCTGGCTTATTGGCCTGTTGTGGAGGCTAGAACTAGACATAAAATACCTCTCCACACAAGTGCCACTTGCTCATTTCCACTCCATGCTCATCCACCAGATGTCAGTCGGCTCCCTCCTGGAAGAGGCCACTTTCAAGGCTGATTCTAGGCATTGTTCTGGAATCTCTCTCTTATTGGTGGGGAGCAGGGAATACAGGGAAGCTAGCCCTCTTCTCACAGTGCCTCCAGACAGATTCTGGAGGACATGATTTTGAGTGATGATGATATTGAAACATCTTTACATCCCACACTCCTTGGTCTTGCCAAAGCTCCTTTCCCCTGCAGATTGAGAAGAAAGTCAAGAAGAAAAATAGGTGTGTAGAAGAAAATGTCTTTCCTGCCTCCATATTTATTCCGGATTTGCAGCTTGGGTATCTGACTTGGCCCTAGTCCCAGATAAGAAGGGTGCCATTTTCATTGGCACTGCATTATACCTGGGAGCAAGCAGATCTAAAGTAGAAAAGCAGAGGCCCCCAAAAGAACCTGTTGTATTGATCAATGAACACAGGCCAGCTGGGCTACACTGAAAAATTGGCTGAAACTTTCAGTCAGTCTCTAGGATCACAGGGTTTCAAAACTGAGTGGGAAAACCCTTTGCTACTTCCCTGTTCTCCTATTCAGGTTTCAAAATGCAGCCCAGAGGCCAGAGAGATAGTATAGAGGATAAAGTACTTGCCTTACACACAGTCAACTCAGGTTCAATCCCCAGCATTCCCTCTGGTCCTGCAAGCACTGCCTCGAGTGATTCCTGAATACAGAACCCCACCAGGTGTGACCCCAAAACAAAACAAATGCAGCCCAGGACAGCATCTCCGGTGCTCTCCACAAGGGGGCGCAACAGTTCCATATGGAGCCAGTTTTGCACGTTGGCTTCATTTGTATGTCCCTAGAGCTATGGCTGGCCCCCAGATTGCTTGTCATTGTTTTTTTTTTGGGGGGGGGGGGAGGGGGTGTTCACATCCATCAGTGCTGGACAGGTTACTCCTAGTTGAGTGCTCCAAGGTCACTTTAGATCGTGTTAGAGGGGGGCATAAGGTACCAGGGATCAAACTAGGGCTCTCACATGAAAAGTCTTTGCTCCAATCTTTGAACCATCTCCTTGGTCCTTCAGTTCTTCTTTTCTCCAAATTATGGAGAAAGGGGAACTGGCCAATTTGGAAAACACAGGTGTGAATTGCCCTGGTCCACATATATGTGAATTTGGGGCTGACAGGAGGGCTTGCCCAGATGTGTCCTGGCTCTGTGCTTTGGAATCATTCCTGACAGGGTTTAGGGGATAATATGTGGTACTTGGGATTGAATTGAGGTTGTCAACATGTAAGACAAGTCTTGTATCACCTATATTATTTCTCTGGCCCAAGAACACCTTTCTAAGAAGAATGCATTTGCATTCCTACCATTCTAAGCAAATGTTAGGTGATGGAGCCAGAGAGATGAGGTATCATCTCATATGGTCCTCAGAGAACACCTAAGTGATTTCTGAGTGCACAGTCAGGGGTAATCCATGAGCATTGCCAAGTGTAGCCCCAAAACTAACAATAAATAAATGATTCTAAAAAATGAGCAAATATGGGGCCAGAGCGGTAGTGCAGCGGTAAGGCATTTACCTTGCATGCGACTGACCTAGGACAGACTGACAGACTGACCAGGTGATGTTCAGGGGTTACTCCTGGCTCTGTGCTCAGAAATCGCTCCTGGCTTGGGGGACCATATGGGATGCCGGGGATCAAACCGAGGTCTGTCCTGCATCAGCCGCATGCAAGGCAAACACCCTATTGCTGTGCTATCGCTCTGGCCCCCTGATGATAAATCTTAAAGAAATTTATTGTAAAACAAAATTTTAAGACATTTCACAATTGTATAGGATTATGACCCACAGTTTTAAGCATTAGAGCCTGATCAATTTAATTTCAGATCCTCGTGCATCTTATCTTCACTCAAGTGTGGACTGCTATTGCATAGTTGAGACCCTGTACCATTGCTAGAAATGATTGCGGCATAAGGCCTGAGCCCCACCACTTGGTTGAAGATATATCTCTAGGGGGCGCCCTTCCTTGGTGCTTGTCAATTGTTGCTAGGAGAGCATTTATAACAAGCAGAGTAGGTGAGTTAAACTGTCAAAAATGTACTTTTCTGCATGGCATTTAAATTAATTAAGTTATGCACTTATTACATGTGGGAAGGATTGAGCCATGGTTGAAGCATTCTTGTTTGTGTGTTTTTGTTTTGGAGCCACACCTGCAAGTCTGGCTGTGTGCTCAGGGATCACTCCTGGTAATATTCAGAGGGCCATATGTCATCTCAGGGATCAAATATAGGTCAGATTACACAAAGTGATTGCTTCACACCTGTACTAGCTCTCTGGTCCCATGTTTGGAGAACTATCAAAACTAAGATCTGATCTAATATAAAGAAGTAACTCTCACCAGTCCAAAAGCATGAAGGCCAGTTTCCCTTTGGGAGATGCAACAAGTTGCATATGATACAATCCTACAAAATATCATCCCAGAGAGGACTGAACCTCTTCAGGGAAGGAGAAACAGCCAGAACAAAATGTCATAATATAAAAACCTAAAATAAGGGCTTGAGTACAGGAGGTGGACCTCCTACAGGAGGTAGGACAGATGCCTTGCATGCAGCCAACCCAGATTTGATCCCTAGCCTCCCATATAGTCCCCTGAGCCATATAAGGAGTAATCTATGAACACATCTAAATATGGTTCAAAAACTAAAAAAGCAAGGAAGCAAAAGAACCTAAAAGACCACCAAAATTTCAAAATCTTCCCAGGCTGGCAATAAATACCCCTAGAAACAGACTCTCATCTACATAAATAGCCTCCCAAACCAGGGCACTTCATGGAAAACTGTACCAAAAAAACCACTTTGCTAAGCAAGTTCCATTTTTTAATCACTCTCATCCCAATTTGGGAAGTTTAATCCCTTTTCACTTTATGGAATTCACATTTCTCTCTTATTCTTCTCTCATCTTTCTAAATAAAACTATTTTGGTTCACTATTCATCTCCTTCTGAAATTGATTTTTGTGAGGGTAGGTGACAAATGTAGTATAATCGGAGCCCCAGACTCCAAAGCTAGGATGTGGTGAGACACGCATGGGTCTGGAAGCAAGCATCGATGTAGGAAATAATCCACACAGAGAAAAGGTACAAGAACGGGCTCCGTCAATCCAGCACTCAAGCCAGGAATCCCACCACACAAGCCTTCTGCTCCTAAGAAGGAAAGCAGCTCAGTGGAGGAAGACTGGAAGAATAAGCCTCTTTCTTTCCGAAACCCAGGCTTTTATTCATAAGAACCAGGCCACACCCCAAGGTGGGAGAGGAATACCAAGTAGGGAATAATCTAATAATTCCATTACTAGATCACACCCTTAGGTGGAGCATGAATATTGATTAGGGTGGGCCCAGTAATCCAACATCTCCCCCAATTGACATTATAGAAAAATAAAGTAATTTGCATCTCATGGTTCTAAGAAAAGGGCAGGTACCTCTAAAGATAAAGATAAAGGTTGGGGAAAATAAAGAAGATAAAGGTTGGCAATGTTTTGCATAAGCACAGCAAAACTTGAGAAAATATAAAGAAAACGTTTGGCCTAAAACCAGGGTATCCCTACCCACGAACATCCTGCCATAAGACCAACTACAGTCTCCAGGTACACTCATTTGTCTAACCTCAGTGTCCTCCCTCAAGGCCCCAAAAAGTTTCTCCTCAATCAGTTTTCACTGTCAGGTTAGCGTGTTAAGCCTGGGCTATCCTGGGGCAGGCAAGTATGTGCTAAAACAGTTCCATTCATTCTTAGATGACCTCCAATTTTTCTAGGCCAATCTGCTTTTATAGTCTCCCTGGCAGGTCAGGGTTACCTAGGCTTGACCAATGTAAGGATGAGAATGTCAAGTCAAAATGATGAGCCGAAGGTGGCCTCGGCCTCTCATCCTCAGTAGGAGTGTTGTGGTAGGTAGGGGTCTTTCCTATCCCTCTTCAGGGTTTCTCCAAAACTTTTTTCGATGCTGAGAGCAGAGCCCAGGCTGTGGCCAACTGGGGCAGATGCAGGCTCTGTACTGGTAGAGGGTTGATTCCTCATGTAGGTGCAGAGAACCATGCTAGACCCAAAGTTCAGGGGTATTTGACCAATGTCTAAGTGAATAAAGCCTAAGTCAGTCAGTATGACAAATATTCAGGGTGGAAGGCCCCCTGTAGCAAGAAATTACTGAGTTCTCATCTCTAGTGAATAATGACTCCTCTTAATATCTAATGTTCTCTGATTTTAAATCACCCGTGCAAAAGGAACATACCATAGGATACTATTGGAACCTAAGGTGAAGATAGATAATAAACCAAATAATCCCTAAACTTGTTCTATAAAAAGCACTAAAACTTCAAGGGTACTATTTATATACTATCTTCTAAGAATTCCTACTAGCAAATCTAGTGAGAACGAGGAAAGCTGTAAGTATATAATAAAGTATACAATAAAGAATATACATGTTGAAGAAATCCAGTATATATATCCCTTATAAGTCTTTTGAAATAGTCTGAGTAGAGGATAAATTCTGAATCAGAACTTCAGCTGACAATGCAGTCTTATGAAGTCTGAAAAAATGTCTCACAGCAGTCACGAATTAGGAAATGTCCTAGAGCCGAGGATCTCTCATAAAGCCGAAACCAGTTCTGAACAATAGTCGATGGCAGGGGTCTCAAACTCGCGGACCACGGGCCGTTTGCAGCCCTCCATACAACATTTTGTGGCCCGCGGCCGGCCTTCAAATATCGCAGTATTTGTGATTGTTCGCTTACCGAATATTAGCAATAAAAATCGCATTAGTAAGAAAAAAATCGCATTAAATATTCTCATACCCCGAGCAGTTCCGTTCAGGGTATGCAAATGTTTAATGCTATTTTTGCGATTTTTTTTCTTACTGATGCGATTTTTTTCTCACTAATGCGATTTTTTATTGCGAATATTCGGTAAGCGAATAATCGCGAATACTTTGCACCTAGCGCAGATGTCATTTCCGCTGCTCCTGCCCACTGTCCCTTGCGTTATCGGAGGCCTAAGGGAGAGAAGTTTATTACAGAATTTGATTTTGTCATACCTTCATCATGACTTCATCAAAGCCTGCAGGGAAGAGAAAGATTGATGACGAGCACAGACAATTTCAGGAAAAATGGGAGACGCAGTATTTCTTTGTTGAACACAGGGGTATCCCTACATGTCTTATTTGCTCAGAGAAAGTTGCAGTGCACAAGGAATATAACTTGAAACGCCATTATTCAACTAAACATGCCGAGGAATGTGCAAAATATCAAGGAAATGAGAGCCAAGCAGGTTGCCAGTATTAAAGCAATAAAATTTCTTCAAGAAAGCAACCAAAGAGAATGTTGCATCAGTCAAAGGTAGTTAGATGGTTAGTGAGGTGATTGCTAAGGCAGGGAAACCATTCACAGAAGGAGAGTTTGTTTAAAAATGCATGTTACAGCCTGCAAGTATTATCTGTCCAGAAAAGAAAGGTCAGTTTAGCAAAATCAGCCTTTCTGCCAACACTGTGACAGAGTGCATTTCTGACATGTCAAGTGACATTTATCATCAACTGTGTGAGAAAGCCAAATCTTTTGATGCATACTCAATTGCTCTTGATGAGGGCACAGATAGAACAGACACTGCGCAGCTCACAATTGATGTCCGTGGTGTTGATTGCAATTTTGAATTGACAGAGGAGCTGCTCACAATAATTCCAATGCATAAGCAGACCACCACTAATGAGATATTTTGGCATCTGTGTGATGCCATTGAGAATGCAGGTTTGCCATGGAAGAGGTTTGGAATAATAACCGATGGAGTGCCATTGATGAGAGGGAGGAAAAATGGACTGGTGGCACTTGTTCAAAAAAAACTTGAAGAGGAGGGTGTAGAGAAGGCCATTGCTCTTCACTGCATTATCCATCAGCAGGCCCTTTGCAGTAAATGCCTGCCGTGTGACAATGTGATGGCTGTTGTTGTGAAATGCATCAACCAAATCAGATCCAGGGGTTTAAAGCACAGGAAGTTCCATGCTTTTTTTTTTAGAGGAAATGAAGTCAGAATATGGAGATGTGCTCTATTTCACCAAGGTATGTTGGCTCAGCAGGGGAAAGGTCCTGAAAAGATTTTTTGAGTTGAGAGAAGAAGTGAAAGCCTTCATGGAGAAAGATGGGAATGCTGTTTCTGAGTTGAGTGATCACAAATGGCTCATGGACTTAGCTTTTCTTGTTGACATCACATATAAGCCGAATGTACTAAACAAGATGTTACAAGGCCCAGGGCAGCTTATCAGTGCTGCCCCTGACAACGTGAGAGCATTCTCCACAAAACTTGTGTGATGGAAATCCCAGCTCTCTCAGACAAACCTTTGCCATTTCCCAGCATGCAAGGAACTTGTGGATGCAGGCATACCATTCAGTGGTGAGAAATACGTTGATGCTATTTTTAAGCTAGAAAAGGAACTTGATCACAGGTTTGCAGACTTCAAAAAGCACAGAGCCACTTTCCAAATTTGTGTGGACCCCTTTTCCTTTGATGTGCAAGATGCCCCTCCTGTGCTTCAAATGGAGCTCATTGACCCACAATGCAACTCTGATCTCAAAGCCAAGTTCAGGGAGATTAGTGGAAAAGCAGACATGCGTGGGCAATTTTTTTTGGTGGGGGGGGGTCACACCTGGCAGTGCTCAGGGGTTTTTCCTGGCTCCGTGCTCAGAAATTGCTCCTGGCAGGCACGGGGGACCATATGGGACGCCGGGATTCAAACCGATGACCTTCTGCATGAAAGGTAAATGCCTTACCTCCATGTTATCTCTCCAGCCCCGCATGGGCAATTTTTGAGAGAATTGCCCCTCCCCCCAGCTTCCCTGAGCTTTCCCGAATGTTCAAGCATACCATGTGCCTTTTGGGGAGCACATATTTTTGTGTGATAAGTTATTCTCCACATTGAACTTCAATGAGTCAAAGTACAGGTCTAGACTTAATGATGCTCATCTTCAAGCCATACTGAGGGTCTCAACTGCTTCCTCTCTAAAGCCAAATGTGGTTCAGATTTGTGAGAAGCACTGTCAAGTCTCTGGCAGCAAGGAATAGGCAAAAGATGGCATGTTCAGAACTGTTCATGATCTTCACTCAATGTTCTATTCATGTTCATAAGAAATAATTAAAACTGTTAATAATGACGTTTGAGGACTTTTTTTTTTGTGAAATCCCTTATGCGGCCCTGCTCACCCTGACTTTGCCTCCTGCGGCCCCCAGGTAAATTGAGTTTGAGACCCCTGATCTATTGTGAAATGAAGTGGTAGAAAGTGACCACTAAGAACACCTCAGAACAGCAGTGTGCCTGCCTTCTTTTTTGAGGATGACTCACAGTTTAAAGACTCAAGTGACTCTGACAGCAGCAGCAGCCAGGACGATGACATAAAGCAGGATGAGCCACTGAAGAGGACCACGAACAGTTCACCTGTCAATGGTGCTGCCCTCATCCCGCTTTCCATGCAGTCTGCTGTCTGCAACCAGTCCAGCTTGGCTGATTTATATTGATCCTTCAAACTTACACTTGGAGTGGCACCATAAGCAGCAGTGTGACCACTGTGGCAACAATCGCATTATCTTCTTCCCAGGAAAAAGAAATGCCATATACAAGAAGGAAGGGCTTAATAAATAAAAGCATACAGTATGTATGGTATGTATAATATAGATGAACATTAAACAGATAGGTGGTCACCACACACACACTTACACATAGATGGAAATAAGGGTCGATCCATAGAGAAAATTGACCCAGGTAGAATGTGTCAAAGTGCTATAAAGCCAGCATGTCAGGTGTAAAAGTTTTCTAGTTCCTTGGAGTAATCAACGTTGATAGAGGGGAACTTGGCTGAAAAAAAGGCTTCATGGTTTTAGAACATGCATAGAACATTCTTAAAATAATCATAATGTTCAAGGCTAACATATTAAATGATATGGTGATGAGCATGTAAAAAGAGTCTATGACATTCAGATACCTTATCCAAGGATCTCTATGGAGAGCGACATTGTAAGATACAGGCAGGTAAAATCAAATGGAAAATGAATTATTTAAAATATTTGTTAAGAGGCCGGAGAGATAGCATGGAGGTAGGGTGTTTGCCTTGCATGCTGAAGGATGGTGATTCAAATCCCGGCATCCCATATGGTTCCCCGAGCCTGCCAGGAATAATTTCTGAGTGTAGAGCCAGGAGTAACCCCTGAGCGATGCCCGGTGTGATCCAGAAACCAAAAAAAAAAAAAAAAAAAGAATCTTTTTTTTTTTTTTTTTTGGTTTTTGGGCCACACCCGGCAGTGCTCAGGGGTCACTCCTGGCTGTCTGCTCAGAAACAGCTCCTGGCAGGCACGGGGGACCATATGGGACACCGGGATTCGAAGCAACCACCTTAGATCCTGGATCGGCTGCTTGCAAGGCAAACGCTGCTGTGCTATCTCTCCGGGCCCAAAAATGAATATTTGTTAAGGCATAATGAGCACTATATTAGGAGTCCAATGGAAAATACCACTAATGTGAAACTAGGGCATCCAAACTACAGACTACAGATCCAAACTATGAATCACTGTTAACAAAAGCATGAAAAGATTATTATAAACAATAGAAATTCAGACCCTGAAACATTCTAATAATGAGCACTACAGAGGGAACCCGCATCCTACAACTGTTTTTCTGTTGGTAAAAACATTAGAATTATTGTTGACATCTCTAAAGAGCATTCCATTAGATATATGCTAATTTGAACAGCTGTTTTCATTGCAGCAGGTTTCTTTGAAGTATAAAAAGGAATAGACACTGCTGAAGATTTTACAGATGAGTTAGATATCTGAAACTTCTTGCTCATCAAATTAAAACCAATGTTGTCTTGCCATATTTTTACAATAGATTGTGCAATGAACCGTTTCCATTTCACTATAATGGTTCAAAACAGAAAATAAATTGTATTCTTTGTGGTTGTTCTTAAAGTCCATTTTTTTTTTTGCCTTTTTTTCTTAGAGTCCATAGTGTACTGTGATAGATTAAGGTTTTCTTTTTTTTTTTTTTTTGTTTTTTTTTGGTTTTTGGGCCACACCCTGTGACGCTCAGGGGTTACTCCTGGCTATGCGCTCAGAAGTTGCTCCTGGCTTCTTGGGGGACCATATGGGACGCCGGGGGATCGAACCGCGGTCCGTCCTAGGCTAGCGCAGGCAAGGCAGGCACCTTACCTCCAGCGCCACCGCCCGGCCCCAGATTAAGGTTTTCTAATGGAAAGTCTACATAGGTGTGTAGTTTTTTTCATCTTCTTGCTATCATAGAAGAAGCATTTAAAATGTATTAAGAGCACAGAGAGTAGTTTCAAGATTTCTGTTCTTTTTAAGGAATTCTGCTGTGTGTGTTACAGTGGCTGCAGTAAACCCTAGTATTGTCTTTTAGGTCTTCTTTTAAAAATGCATCAAGGCAACCTTGAAACATGCATTTATCTGTAGATGTCAAAGGCAAGGATAAATGAGTAGAGATCTCCCATGTCTGAGATTCTTGGCGGCTCAAGATGAGGCATTGAATTGTAGATTTAAGCTGGCCTTGGAAAATTATAGCAATAATAGACTCATTAATTGCTTATGCCTCTGCCAAGTTTGTTTTACTGTTTTTGAGTCAAGAATATAATCACTATTTTCTTCTATATGTCTATCTGTCTACTAATTTTGTTCAAGTCTTGATGAAGACCCTCCATCAAGAGTAGAAGTAGTTCATGTAGATCTTGTTGACTCTCCTCTGCAAATTGATTATCATTCCAATGGTCATCTTAAAGTCTTTTTTTTTTTTTTTTTTTGGTGTTTGGGCCACACCCGGCAGTACTCAGGGGTTACTCCTGGCTGTCTGCTCAGAAATAGCTCCTGGCAGGCACGGGGGACCATATGGGACACCGGGATTCGAACCAACCACCTTTGGTCCTGGATCAGCTGCTTGCAAGGCAAACACCACTGTGCTATCTCTCCGGGCCCTAGTCTTTTGAGTTGATATACCTGTGCTGTCCCACCCACAGGCTTTTATAGTCTTACCAAACTCTTACCCCACATTGCCTTTATGTTCCAACAGCTTTGACCTGTTAATGTCCTCCTTATAATGATTATGCTAAAAGTAATCAGTAAAACTTGGAATATTATACAGGCATTGGAGCACTGAGTTCATGTAGCAAGTGTTTCCTAAATTATGAAGTACTGTGAGAGCAGGACAAGTTCCCTTATTTATGGAATCAAGATTCTGGAACTGATCATTCCCACTCCCAATAGTCTGCTTCATTATGTGGTGTCAACTTAATGTCCCAGTTACCTTTTGAGGTCATAGTTTGTTTCCTACTCACATATTGAGTAATTTGTATTGGTTCTGAGGGAATATATACAGACTCATCATGCATTTGTGTCAGTTTTTTTTATTTGTGAGAATCCTGCTTTTGACATAGCATAGTCGGATCCAAAGTTTCTTGGCAGGATTGCCATTTGTAGAAACATAAGCTATCCTTTTCCACGAATGAGGAGATTGCCAGCAATCAATTCATTATTCATTTTTACCCAAATAAGTAAAATAATTGTTTTTTGTACCTGAACATCATCTTTAAAGTGTTTTCCTGCAATTGTATAGGGCTCTCCTTGGGATAAATTTATGAAGTTTAGTGAAAATAAGGTTAAAGATAAAATGTCCATGGATGGCATGCCTCTTTTTCTTTTTCTATATTTTAATAGTTGGGTTTGAGAGTTCTGTGAGCTCTTTCAACTATGGCTTGTCACTGCTGATTATATGAGATGCCAGTGATATGTTTGATTTGACATTCCTTACAAAATGATTGAAATGGTTTTGTTTTGTTTTGTTTTTAATTAATTAATTTTTATTGAAATGTTCTACTGATGTAGGTCGGACCATTGTCTGTCTTAATGAATTGGGGGATGCACATACAGAAAAACATTGAAGCATGAAGGTGAAAACTACTTTAGCTCGTTCTGAAGTTATTGGAACTCCCCATATAAAAAGGAATATGTATCTACCACCACATGAAGATAGGGTTTGGGGGGAAAAATCAATTCGAGTGATATCTATTTGCCACAACTCATTAGTCTATAACCCTCAGGGATTGGCCCAGCTACAAGTATTCTTTTATTCAAGGGTACACAAATGGTACATGTATCGACTATTTCTCTGCCTTGCTTTAGTGGAATATGAGATAGTTAACATGCAACAATGGTCATTTGTTGTACTCTATTGAGGTATTATTATTTCTTCAAGGAATATTTTTGTTTTTGATGTATGCCAAGCCTTTGTCATCCTTATCCATTCTGATGTCCTAATTGTTCCAAATATAACCAACTATAGCCAATCTTTTCAATTGTTTCAAATATAACCAACAAGAGCCAATTTTTTTTTTGTCTTCATGTGTCTCCAAAAACACTGAGCACTTCTTTGTTTCTAGCACAAAGGGATATTCCAGACTTGCCTCTTATTGAACCTAAATATATGCTCTTATCATTAAGCTCCATACAGGGTTCTTAATCGTATTATTATTATTATTATTATTATTATTATTATTTTGGCTTTTGGATCACACCCGGCAGCACTCAGAGGTTACTCTTGGCTCCAGACTCAGAAATCGCTCCTGGCAGGCTCAGGGGAACCATATGGGATTCTGAGATTCGAACCACCATCCTTCTGCATGCAAGGCAAATGCCTTACCTCCATGCTATCTCTCCGGCCCTTAACCTTACTTTTTAAAGAAAAATAAATAAAAAAAATTTGCCTCCTCACGATATTCTAAATCTGAAGAGGCTCAGAACTAACTTCTTCTTTCTTTCTTTCTTTCTTTCTTTCTTTCTTTCTTTCTTTCTTTCTTTCTTTCTTTCTTCCTTCCTTCCTTCCTTCCTTCCTTCCTTCCTTCCTTCCTTCCTTCCTTCCTTCCTTCCTTCCTTCCTTCCTTCCTTCCTTCCTTCCTTCCTTCCTTCCTTCCTTCTTTCTTTCTTTCTTTCTTTCTCACACCAGGAAGCTCTCAGGGGTTACTCCTGGCCCTACACTCTGAAATCACTCCTGGCAGGCTTGGTGGTTCCATATGGGATGCTGGGATTCGAACCACCATCCTTCTGCATGCAAGGTAAATGCTTTACCTTCATGCTATCTTTCCAGCCCCTGGCTCAGAACTTTCTATTCCAAATTCCTAGGAAAGTAGGTAACCCAATAAATCAATCCCTTCTGCAGTGTAGGATGTACTTTATTAAGACATGCAGATGATCCCAATGCCAGTTAAACCCTTTACTGGTGGCTGCACACAGAGTTTGTATATGTAGGAGATATTTGGTCCATAACTTTGAACTTAAGTAATGAGCTGTACATTTCAAGGCTAGTTTACTTATTAATAATCAGTTCATGTAGGCGATAATAGCTTGGATTTCAGAATCAGGAAATATCAAGTTTGTTTTAAGGCTCAAGCACCTTACCCATTGTCTTAGCTCTCTGGCCACTCAAGGTACTTCTTGAGAGACTGAGGTGGAACTATTCAGTGTTTAAAGCTGTGACATATGAACAATGTACCCACCCATACTGCAAACAACTGAGTGAGGAAAACATCCCAAAATCAGTCTAGAACTACTTCTTCAATAATCTAGGACACTATTCCCAAGAAGGAAAAAAGGAGGTCAAATTACAGCAAGTAGAGCATTTGTCTTAAATGTGTCTACCTGGGTTCAATTCCAGATATCTGGCATCCCAGATAGTCCCCTGAACACTGCCAGGAGTGATTCCTGAGTGTGAAGCCAGGAGCACTGCTGGGTGTGACCCAAAACAAAACAAAACAAAAAGGAAAACATAATTCTAAAATTGTATCACTTAAATCACTCATTTAATTGAGAGCTGGAAAATCTGGTAGGTGTTTAGTTTTGGGAGAGGGTTGTTTTTCAGTAGGGAAGGCGCATCTGGTGGTGCTCAAGGCTTACTCTTAGCTCTGTGCTCAGGGATCACTCCTGAAGGGCTCAGACCATATGGGATCGAACCTTGTTTAGCCCCATAAAAGCTAAGCTGCTTACCTGCTGTATACTATTACTCTAGCTCCAGGTAGGTGTGATTTGAATTCTGGGTATCCATGGCCCCTGATATAATAACTCTGCCTGTTTAGGGAAGAAAGACAAAGTGAGGAGACTATCAACAGGGCCTGCCCACCTGTATGTCCTGTAAAGAGAGAGGCATGGGGTATACAAGCAGGATCCTGATGCTGAGAACAGGTCACCCAGCAGGAAAAAGTGGTTACCCCCAGAAGAGGACTCTACATGACCCTCCTACTGTTTTCTAATACCAGTTGCTCCTGAACCAGAGGTGGGGACCATTAAAAGAGCAGTGGATTTGGAGAGCCAGACAGATAGCACAGCAGGTAGGGCACTTGTCTTGCACACAGCCAATCTAGAGGTCTGATCTTGGCATCTCATATCCCCAAGCCTGCCAGGAGTAATTCCTGAGTGCAGAACCAGGAGTAAGCCTTGAGCAATTCAGGGTGTGGCCCCAAAACAAAAAAACAACCAAAAGGAACAGTGGATATCTGTAGGCATTAGCTCATGATTCCTTGTGCTGTGAAGTGAATTCCTTCAGAAGAGGTACAGTGCTGTGTGAAATTTTCTGTCAGGGTCAACAACTTTCTCAGACCTGTGAGATCTTAGGACTGGCAGAGGTGAGGAGGGCAAGAAAAGAAAATCCAAGTGGGAAAAGGACATTTGTATATAAACTGTGTATAGTGCTCACTTCGGCAGCACATATACTAAAATTGGAACAATACAGAGAAGATTAGCATGGCCCCTGTGCAAGGATGACACACAAATTTGTGAAGCGTTCCATATTTTTTTAAAAACAAATTACTATAGTAGAATGCCTGTCTCAAAAACATGCAGGGGATGGGAAGGGGGGAAGGGGTAATGTTGCACTGGTGAAGGGGGGTGTTCGGGTTATGACTGTAACCCAAATATGATCATGTTACTTAAATAAAAAATATATTTAATAAATAAAAAAACATTGTGTATATAGAAACATTCCTGTGAGAATGATCTATTGGCTAATAATGGAGCTAATAATCAGCGGGGCCAGGGCTGCCCAGAGAGAAAAGAACTGTTTCCTTCTCCAGCCTTCTGAAGGAGTCCATAACAGAATAACAAATGGGGAAGCTTCTCCACTGGATGTGTATCTATATCTGTGTCCAAAGATATATTTTTTGGTTTGGGACCACAACTAGCAGCACTCAGGTGTTACTCCTGGCTCTGTGCTCAGAAATTATCCCTGACAGGGTTGGGGACCATAGGGGATGCTGAGGATTAAACTTGGGTCATCTGTGTGCAAGGCAAATGTCCGACCCACTGTGCTATCACTCTGGCCCCAAAATATTTATTTTTTTATTGGTTTTGAGCCACACCCGGTGACGCTCAGGGGTTACTCCTGGCTATGTGCTCAGAAGTCACTCCTGGCTTGGGGGACCATACGGGACTCCGAGGGATGGAATTGTGGTCCGTCCTAGGCTAGTGCTGGCAAGGCAGGCACCTTACCTCTAGTGCCATTATGCCAGCCCCCAAAATATTTATTTTTAAGGACACTAGTCATAATGAGTTGAGGAATACCCCCTCCCCCAAGGTAAGGTCTCAGACAGAAGGCAGCAGAAAGAGTTGCT
This sequence comes from Suncus etruscus, assembly GCF_024139225.1. Lineage (NCBI taxonomy): Eukaryota > Metazoa > Chordata > Mammalia > Eulipotyphla > Soricidae > Suncus > Suncus etruscus. The sequence goes on along the minus strand of NC_064852.1, from coordinate 1,551,073 downwards.
TCCAATCCACTAGGAAACCCATTTCTTCCATAAGAAGAATCCTGACTAGCCTACAACTGCCTAAAAACCATAATAATTGGCAAAAAAACAAGCGACTTACAAAAAGTGGGGAGGTGTCAGAGCTGTACAGTAAGTAAGCCCAAGGAGACCTGAGTTGAATCCCCAGTAGGCCATATGGTTCCCCCACCCTGCCCCAGCCTCACCAGAAGTGATCAGTAGGTGCAGAGCCAGCGCCAGGAGTAAGTCCCGAGTACCAATGGGTATAGCACACACTCATAAAAAGAAAAGGTGGGGAAAGGGAACCAAGAAAAAGTGTCTAATCCATTTTCTAAGGAGACTGGTGTGAGGTGAAAGCACCAGCAATGTTTACCATAAGAGCTATTGGAGGGGCCGAAGAGATAGCACAGCAGTAGGGCGTTTGCCTTGCATGCAGCCAACCCAGGACAGAAGATGGTTTGAATCCCGGCATTCCATATGGTCCACTGAGCTCGCTAGGAGCGATTTCTGAGCACAGACTCAGGAGTAACCCCTGAGCGCAGCCGGGTATGATCAAAATAAATAAATAAATAAATAAATAAATAAATAAATAAATAAATAAATAAATAAATAAATAAATAAATAGAACTATTGGAGAAGAATTAGTCACATGAGTAAAGAAATTTGCATCCCATGACCTCAAGGGTCCTGTACTAGAATTAGTCTTGAGATATGCAGATAAAGTTGTGTTCAGGAAACCCAAACTAATTATGGAGGCTATTTAAGGCAAAAAACAAAGAACAGAAAAACCTGCCTGACAAACTTTTTTTTTTTTTTTTTTTTTGGTTTTTGGGCCACACCCAGCGTTGCTCAGGGGTTACTCCTGGCTGTCTGCTCAGAAATAGCTCCTGGCAGGCACGGGGGACCCTATGGGACACCGGGATTCGAACCAACCACCTTTGGTCCTGGATCGGCTGCTTGCAAGGCAAATGCCGCTGTGCTATCTCTCCGGGCCCACTGACAAACTTTTAAAGCATGCATCTCAACCATCACAAAATGTGCTCCCTGGTCACAAACAAAATGTCTGACTATTTCTGAAACTCGTGTTGATGTCAAGACTATGGCTTGATGGCTGTTGGTGTCATCTGTTCTGCACTGGTTTCACAAAGAAACATAACAATCAGTTTTGGAAGATTTCTTACACTCAGGAAGTCCATTAGATTCATACAATTATGGAAATTACAATCCAAGAGGTACAGTCCTGTCATGAAAGAAGAAATCAATGGATTCTCAAACAGCATAGGGAAATAAAGGATATATATATATATAAAGGGTTGCCAAAAAATACCTATTCAATAATCTTGATCTTAGAAAACTAAAAATGCTGAAGAAGCCCATGTGTGAATTAGGAAAACTCATGGAACTTCAAGTTCTGGGAAAACTACTGAGGCATGAGATCATTAATTGAAGTTGAATTAGTTAATGGATATGAGTCACCAGTGCAAGAATCTGATTATAATTCAGATATCAGAGACTGAAGATTACAGAGGTTAAGGAATTTTTATGCGGCCAAGCACAGTTTAATCCTTGGTTCCCTGAGAACCTACAGGAATGACCACTGGGCACAGGGCCAATAGTAGTCTCTGAGCATCAATAGGTATTGCCCAATGCTATCCTTCTGCAAACAAAACAAAACAAAACAAAACAAAACAAAACTGTTTTTTCAGATTGTATAAGTGAGAAAGAAAAAAAAAGCACTGGCCAAAATTAAGTACCACTGAAATTCAGGAACTCCCTGGGTCCAAGCTTAACTTCTCCGCATTAAGCCCGAGTTTCAATCCTCCTTACTGGTTTCAGCATCTCTCATCTCCCTTTAGGAGTTCCTAGGATTTGGGACCACAACTTATTCAAGAATCTCCAGAGACCAAAAGAAATAATTGATTTAGGCACTGTGTTTCCCAGGCTGCTGTTTCTTGTTCTAGAATTAAATCAAGATTCTTATCACGGTGCCAGTGAGGTGGCGCTAGAGGTAAGGTGTCTGCCTTGCAAACGCTAGCCAAGGAAGGACCGAGGTTCGATCCCCCCGCGTCCCATATGGTCCCCCTAAACCAGGGGCAATTTCTAAATGCTTAGCCAGGAGTAACCCCAGAGCATCAAATAGGTGTGGTCCGAAAAACAAACAAACAAAACAAAAACAAAAACAAAAAACAACAAAAAAAGATTTTTATCACTTTGCTTCTGCCTAGGCTAAATACACAGGGATCTGTCTGAGGGAAAGCTAAGTTCCTGCAATGAAAGAAAAGATAAATTAGCCTTTTCCTTCCTTCAGTGAGTAACTCACGATAGCTACAGCTTTGCTTCTTGATCAGCCATTATTTTCATGTCATTGCCAGAGTTTTGTCCTGCATAGATGCTACTTTGCCCTATATCTAGGTTCCAACAGGAAAAGAGTGAAAGAAGTTTCCAGATGGCTCTGAAGCCAGACCCAACAACAGAACGTGTGATTGTACTTCAATTTCTCTGGGGAGAATTCAGACGTGAGACCGCCTTCACTGAAGTGGATGGTTTAAAAGGGCAACCATGTGCCTGACTACACATCAATTCATAGGGGAAAGGGGGAGAAAGGTTTGGCGAGCAGTTAGTAATCTCTGTCATTTCAAATACAGCATTTGAAAGAACACATATGGTCCGAGTTGTTCTCTTCGGGTTGTCATGTGTGGTCACTGTGAGGGCTAATACCTTGCATTTCTCTGGGATCCTTAAAGCTATACTCAATAATGCATGTGGGGGGGGTACTTGATGCCAGGAATTGAACCAGGGTTTTTCACTTAAAGATATAGTCTAGTATACCTATAGTACAGGTAAATCATCTAAACCTTTAAAGGTATATGTCAAGGGACCAGAATGAGAATATAGTTCAATCTCTAGTATCCTATATGATTCTCCCTAGCATTGCCAGGAGTAATTCCTGAGAGCTGTCAGTGTGGCCCCAAAAGAAAAATAAATAAATAGAGGGACCAGTCAAGGAGCCTGAAAGATAGGACAGTGTGTATGGCACCAATCTGACATGGGTTCAATCCCCAGCATCCCATATAATCCCCTAAACACTGCCAGGTGTGATTCCTATCACAGAACCAGATGCCAGCCCTGAGCACAGAAGAGTGTGACCCAATAAAACAAACCCCAAATAATGGTGTCAGTCAACTTGGATTTGTACCCACCCTGATTGACTCATTTTAACTTGATTAACCTCTATAAAGGCTTTATTTCCAAATAAAGTCGCACTGGGGACATGAAGGGGGCACTAAAGATGATCACATTGGAGAGTCATTGTTGATCTATTATAGTAAGGTCTATTACCCACATCAATTCTTGGGTACTGAAAGCTAAATCATTGCACCAGAAGCAAGCAAGGCAGATGAAGAGAATATGCTGGAAGAGTATTGAATGGCTCCTAGAATTCAAAGAGAATTTGAATGACCAGGCTTACATGTAAGGTGAAACTAGGTAAAAGCCTAAACAAAGGTGTTTCCCCAACTTCACTTCCCAGTAACCTGTTTCGTTGAGATGTAAAAGTTCACTGGGTAGTTACTTTCCTATCTGACTTGACTTTCCCCCTGCTGGTATTGGAGTTGGTTTGAAAAAAGAAAGGAGTCTGGCTTGGGAGAGAGAGAAAGCATATGGCAAAGAGAGGTCATGAAGTAAAAGCAGGCCAACTCCAGTGAATCTTTTGACTGGCTTGGTATTACTTCTCTGCCGCAACCCTGCTTCATCAGACCTAGCTGCATGGGGTTTAAAAACACGGTGCCTGGGGAGGTCTCACTAACTCATGTATATTTTTATTTTACACGTACAGAGAGACAGAAAATAGCCCAAGGCAAAAAGTCACAGACAACTTCATGGGTCCCACATTCTTGACGCTTCTGCTTCTATGTCCTTCTGGTCAAATATCTCTTCTATCAAGACCTAAATTCTGAAGTCACTTGAGTCAACCTGGGGTGGAACCAGGCCTTGTTTAGGGGGCTGTGACTGGGATGAAGAGTCTTAATGGAGCCTCACAGAGTGCTAGAGTGTGGGAGAATTCTTCAATGACAAGAAAGGAGCTACTCCCCAAAGAAGGGAGAGGAATGTGTTGTCCGGGCAAAACCACAGCCATCTGATACACGTTGTGACTCATTTGAAAAAGATTTTCAGCATGAGTAGTTATATTCCTAAATATTTTGGCACTTCAAGGAGCCATCATTTAGTCATCTGAAAAAATGCAGAGCTGTGGAAAAAAAGAAACAGTATGTGACAAAAAGAGCATTCACTCAGGATGGAATCAGGAGAGCAGGATTTGTTTTGGTTTGGGTTTTGTATTTTTAGTCACTGTGAAATGACAAAATTATCCATGATTGAGTTTCAGGCATGCAATGTTTCCCACTAATTCCTTCGCTGATGGTCCCCACCCTGTCCTATTCCCCAGTCCCCTCAAGTGGCATGCTTCTCATGTTCTTGGTTTCCATTGTTTGGGGACATTCATTATTCCATTAGATGAGAGAAATCATTCTGACTAATTTAAGTCTGCATGATACTCTTCAGGTCTCTCTGTTTAGCAGAAAATTGCATAACTTTATATTTTCTAATGGCTGAGCAATTTTTCATTGTGTGTATTTATGACAGTTTCTTTATCCAGTCATCTATTCTTGAGCACTTGGGTGGTTTCCAGATTTTGGCTATTGTGTGCAAATGTCTTTTCTCTGTTTTGTTTTTTGGCGCATGGGTATATTCCAAGAAGTAGATTTGCTGTGTCAAATGGAAGTTTAATTCCTAGATTTTTTAGAAATTTCCCTATTGTTTTCCAAAATGGCAGAGTCACTCAAGATTCCTACCAGCAGTGAATGAATGAGAGTCTCTCTGCCAGCATGCCACTAGCACTAGTTGTCCTTGTTCTTTTCAGTGTGTGCCAATCTCTGTGGTATGAGATGATATCTCATTGTTCTTTTGATTTGCCTCTTCCAGATGATTAGTGATATGGAGCATTTTTATATGCCTTTTGGCCACTTGAATTTCTTCTTTGAGGAAGTTTTTGTTCATCTTTTCTCTCCATATTTTGATGAGGTTGGATTTTGTTCTTGTAAAGTTCTGCCCATGCCTTATACATCTTTGATATTAACCATATATAATTAATATTATTAATTAGTGTTGGGTAAATTTTATTTCTCTTATTCCATGGGCTGTCTTTATATGTTGGTCATCATTTCTTTTGAGGTGCAGAAGTTTATTAATTTAACACAGTTCCCTTTGTTTATCTTTGCTTCCATTTTTTTTTTCGGGCCACACCCATTTGATGCTCAGAGGTTACTCCTGGATAAGTGCTCAGAAATTGTCCCTGGCTTGGGGGGACCATATGGGACACCAGGGGATCGAACCGCGGTCCTTCCTTGGCTAGCACTTGCAAGGCAGACACCTTACCTCTAGTGCCACCATGCCGGCCCCTTTACTTCCACTTTTTTGGTCAATGATGTTTCATCCTTGAAGATAGATGCTTGTAGCTTCAGTGTCGTGAAAAATTCCTTCTATGTGTTATTCTATGTCAGGGGTGGTGAACAAGTTTGACACAAAGAGCCAAAATGTTAAACTGTGAGAGTCAGAGAGCCACACCACGCAGTGACCTGCTAACGCAGACAAACAGTCACACAAAAGCATCTCATTTTAACAATAATCTACTAAACACATATTGCATTTTGCCATTTTGAGTAAGGGTCAAAATCCTGCAGTGATGGTGAGGGTGTGCTGTGTCCTCCACACTAAGAAGTAATGGCCAGATGTGACCCAACATGTGACACACAGTCCCCCCACTCGAGCTGCATGTTCGCCACCCCGTATGAATGTACCTTATGAATTCAGATTTTATATCATGGCAAAGCTTTAATCCATTTTGATTTGACTTGTGCATGACATTAAAAAGAAACTGAATTCATTTTTTGCATGTAAAGGACTAGTTTTTCCAACACCACTTATTGAAAAGGCTTTTCTTGCTTCATTTTACATTTTTTGTTCCTTTAAGACTAACTGATCATATACCTGAGGGTCTGTCTCAAGATCTTCAATCTTATACCATTGACTCGAGGGTCTGTCTTTATTCCAGAACCATGCCATTTAATTGTCACTGCTGTGTAGGAAAGTTTGAAGTGAAAAGTAATACCTCCCATCTTTCTTCCAAGGATTGCTTTAGTACTTCAGGGTGGGGCATCTCCATATGAATTTCAGAAATGTTTGATCTCTTCTTTGAAAAAATTCCATGGTTTTCTATTAGGGACTGCACTGAATATGTACAATGCTTTGGGAAGTATTTGCCATATGATTATATTAATCCTCCCAATCCATGAGCGGGGTGTTTCCATTTTCCTTATATTCACTTTTATTTCTTGAAGTGCTGTAAGCCAATTCCAAGGAACTTGATTTTTTGATGCAAAATTGTGAATGAAAATTTAAAAACGTTTTCTCTCTCTTCTCTTTTATAATTTGCATATAGGAAAGTCATGGACTTTTGTGTATTAATTTGTAATCTACTACTTTATTGCAAAAAATCTGTTGTTTCTAAGAGCTTTTTAATTTATTTTTATTTAATTTATTTTATTTTGGTTTTGGGACCACATCTGGCAGTGCTCAGGGATTCCTCCTGTCTCTGCACTCAGAAATCTCTCCTGGCAGGTACAGGGAACCATATGGGATGCTAGGATTTGAACCATCATCTATCCTGGGTCTGCCGCATGCAAGGCAAACACACTACAGCTGTGCTATCTCTCCAGCCCCTCTATGAGCTTTTTTAATAGAGTCTTTAGAGTTATCCTAGTCATGTTATCTGAAAATAAAGCTTAATTTTTTCCTTTCCTATCTGTGTGCCCTTAGTATATTTTCCTTGGATGTCTTTGTTTTTTCTAAAAACATCTGCAGATGGGATGAGTCTATCCTGAAAGTAGAAGTAACCCCAGAGAAAAATTCTTGGAAATAATATGAATGTTGAATACCGTATCAAGTGACTAACTGGAAATAAAAAGGTATGCATTCTAAATCAATTAGGGAAAGAACCATAGCAGAACCAAAGATGACCCTCAAATGAGTTACGAAGGCAACTCTGCGAAGACTCCACTTTTTCCCCTGTAAATTAGGATAATCAGACCTTCCCACTGCACAAAGCTGCAACAAGGTCACATGAGGGAAAGTGTTTGGAAGTGTTTTATACTTATTTATAAATTATTGTTTGGAAATGTTTTGTTAGACCTTCATGTTAGACCTACACTTGTTTTGATTGTCCAATGACGCCAGGTAAATGCAATAATATCAATAAGAATGCTACCTTTGCTATCATCCTGCATCAGACAAACACCATTTCTTTTTTTTTTATAATTTTTTATTTTTCATTATGAGAACAAAGATGCAAAGAAAGAGGACAAGGTAAAGTTACAGTGGAAGGACAATCACCCATAACATAATTCTCAGAAGTCCCCTTGCTGATATCTTAACTTTGAAATTTCAGCCAAAGAACATTAAGATAAATAAGACAGAATCCATGTACAATTACTTTGTCCCTCAAGTCCCCAGATTGTAACACATTATAATATTTCTTAACAGCACACAAGGCAATCTAAAGCCATAAAACTTACGTAACTCCTTAAACATTAGAGGCATAGTATTTTTCTACATTTCCATGTACATGCATATTAGCTTAAGTTAACCTCAAATTTTAAGTGGGTTCTTTTTAGGGATTAGAGTCAAAGGAGCACAGTAAAAATGGTGTTAGAGTGGCAATTGTTGTTTGCATAGGCCCACCAAAATATGAGGGACATGGAAAGGAATAACCTTGGCCTAAATACAAAGAGACCCGACCCCTGAAGTTTCCTGGCACAAGACCAACTCTAGGCTCCAGGCAAGCTAGATCGTCCAATCCAAGACATTGTCTGTAGTGTCAACACACTTTTATTTTTCACACAGTCTCTGTTGTTGGTATCATGTTTCTGTATTAAAGATCCTGGAATCTGCATATCCTACATTGAAGTCAGGATGTGGAGCACGTCCTCTCCTTTCACCTCACAATCAAAGGGCAATGCAGGGAGCCCTGTCCTGTAAGCAGGTCGTTTTTGTTGTTAAGTTTTCTCAGCGTTAAGGGAATTAATTCTCTTTTGAGCAGGTCGAAGTCTGAGTAGTGTAGAGTCTTCTGTGGTAGAGAATTACTTCCAGGTGATGTTATAGACAAGCCTGGATGTTTCATGGATGGCTTCCCTGGTTCAGGGGTGAATGGAAAATGCCCTTTCTTCTGAGGTCTGTGCCAGGTCGTTATGTCAATGTTCAGGGTGTAAGGTCCCTTTGCACTACAAGATTTGTGTGTTTCAATCTCTATTAGATAGGATCTTATTTGTATGTATAGTATTTTCCCATTTTAATGTGCCTATGCAAAAAAGGAGCAATGCCACGTGGTGTTATTGGCGCATATGGGGGCCATAAGAACAAGTCCAACTGATTCCCATGATAAGGTTCAATCATAAGCATTAAATTGGGTGACTCTTTCACCAAAATTCCTTGTTAAACAGCTCATAAAGAGAAGATAAAAAGTGGTTAGAATCGTCACTGTATAAGACAACATTTAGTAAGAATTATAGCTGTCAGAGAAAAAAAATATTCTAAAGAAATATGTGTCCTGGGGCCGGAGAGATAGCATGGAGGTAAGGCGTTTGCCTTTCATGCAGGAGGTCATCGGTTCGAATCCCAGCGTCCCATATGGTGCCCCGTGCCTGCCAGGAGCAATTTCTGAGCCTGGAGCCAGGAATAATCCCTGAGCACTGCCGGGTGTGACTCAAAAACCACAAAAAAAAAAAAAAAGAAATACGTGTCCATTTTATGTATCTTGAAACAGTTTGGGTTTGTTGCACACAATGCACGGCTTTGGTCTGTGATTAGGATTGTACAGTATGAAGTTAAAAAGAGTAATGTAGGTTAGTGACGTTTGGAGGGGGTTAGAGAGTTAAGGAGTAAAAAAGAGCTTTGTAGGGTTGTGGGATAGGACAAAATACAAAATGAACATTCTGGATACGCAAAACATAACATAAAGATAAGGAATACTCTTAATGCTTAAAGTGCGCGGGGGCATGAGCCCCTGCGCGATTCTGTAGTTTTTAGATGCATAGGGAGGAATTTCTCACCCCTCCCCCCAGGGCCCGATTAACGAGGTGTGGCCCTGAAGACCCGCCTGGTGTGGGGGGGATCTCGGTCCCCTGGACTAAGTGGTCAGCCCAGGGGGCCTGTGGCTAGCTGTCCTGCCCAGAGCCCCCAACATACCAGTCAAACACACCCAGAAATCCTGGCATGCGGAGCAAACACCATTTCTCTTACAAAACTCAGTTATTGATGTTTTGTAAATATTTAACCCCTTGGGGATATAGAAAAGTCTGAGTGCTTTTATATATATATATATATGTATATATATATATACATATATATATATATAGTGCTGAGGGGGGCTGGGGCTGGGAGCACGCCCAAATCATGTGACCAGAGTGAGGGTCATATGACTTTTTCTGCTGTCCCCTGCACCACACCTCAAGCCCAAGTTATCCTTTCCCATCTGCGTAATAAAAAGCATTGCGTTTCCAAACTTTAAAAACCCAAGTTAAAAAAAAACAGGCTGATTTTGATGGCAGGATGGGGCAGGAGTGGTGGGATGGGATGGACTCTGGGAACACTGGTGGAGGGAGGTTGACACTCGTGGTGAAATTGGTGCTAAAACATGGTATGTCTAAAACTCTCAACTATGAATCACTTAGTAAATCACAATGCGTTAAATTTAAAAATATAATAAAAACATGTTGGGAGCTTAAACTTGGAGTTTCTAATGGGTTTGTTTAAATCCTGATGCCAGTGCTACCCAGGACAGCTCATTCCTTCTTTTCCTGGGTTTCAAATTTTATCAGACAGAGAGGACAATGATATTTATACCTAAGGAAAGATGGGAGAATTAAATGTAATAATAAGTCCAAAGTGTCTGGGCCTTGAGGGTCTGTGCAACTCTGAAAATCTAGAATTACATGCCTGAGAAAAGCAAAGGAGGAAGGGAAACAAGAATTGAGCTTCTTACCATAGCTCTTGGGTCAGTGCCATCGCAAATGACACTTCTTACTGCACATAAATCTTGTTGTTCCCAGGGCCTTCTTTAACCTTGGTGACTCACAGCCTCAGACCAGCTGGCTTCTGCTTTCTCTGGAAAGGGGTGGAGAGAGAAGAGCAGGTGTTCCTATACAGAAGGTGCTAACGAAGGCTGGCTTGGGGGCAGAGGTGGGGGGCAGCAGATGGCCCCTGGAACATCCTAACCCAAGGGTTTTGAATTTATAAAATATACATTACACCAATGACCTTTTTTCTACGGTACATTTTGAAATGAGTACCACTGGTAGTCAATTCAAAGCGACGCCTTGCTCCTTCCTTAAGGAATCCTACACTACCCAAGAGCTAATAATGCCTCTTCAGGGAAAATGGAAGGAGGAAAATCTGCTTACTCTCGGCAGTGATGGGGTTAGGTGAGGCCACGTGACACACGGCCAGGCTCATGAGAAATGACACGACATCTGCTTTCAGTTGTACATTGAAAAAGGATCACCCCTCCCCCGGCTAGCTCAAGGGAATTGGATGTATATTTTGCACTCAGGAGTCCTAGATTCCCTTCCCAGGCTCTGCATGATCCACTGAGCACCCATTTCCCTCAAACCTTAGCATGTAAAGGACCTACTGCCTTCTACTTTTAGTGGCATTGAAAAAAAGGGTACCTTCTCCACAAAGGAAGCATTGTCCCAGATCCAATGTGGTTTCCAAGAGCTCTAGCAAGAAATTGCAGCACTATTGACCATAGCCAGACTCTGGAAACAGCCAAGATACCCTTCAACAGATGAATGGCTAAAGGAACTGTGGTACATATACACGATGGAATATTATGCAGCTGTCAGGACAGAAGAATTCATGAAATTTTCCTATACATGGATGAAATTTATTATATTTAAATTTATTATGCTGAGTGAAATAAGTCAGAGAGAAAGAAAGACGCAGAATGGTCTCACTCATCTATGGGCTTTAAGAAAAATGAAAGACATTCTTGCAATAACTTTCAGACACAAAAGAGAAAAGAGCTGGAAGTTACAGCTCATCTCAGGAAGCTCACCACAAACAGGGATGACTTTAGTTAGAGAAATAACTACGTTTTGAACTATCCTAATAATGAGAATGTACGAGGGAAATAGAAAGCCTGTCTAGAGTACAGGCGGGGGTTGGGTGGGGAGGAGGGAGATTTGGGACATTGGTGATGGGAATGTTGCACTGGTAATGGGTGGTGTTCTTTACATGACTGAAACCCAAACACAATCATATATGTAATAAAGTTGTTTAAATAAAAAAAAGAAAGAAAGAAAGAAAGAAAGAAAGAAAGAAAGAAAGAAAGAAAGAAAGAAAGAAAGAAAGAAAGAAAGAAAGAAAGAAAGAAAGAAAGAAAGAAACTACCTCAAATTTGGTAGCTCAAAACAACACAAATATTTCCCTTAAAGTGTAGATGTCATTGGTCTCATTGGTTGAAAGTAAGGTGTTAAGTGACCAATACGACTTCAGGAGGCTCCGGACACAATTTGTTTCTTGACTTTTCTGCTTTGTAGAATGCTGTCCCTCGGTATGTAGTTCTGTCCTCCAACTTTCAAACTTTTCTCATCTTCACATGCTCCTCGCTCCCTTGCGAAATCTCCCTCTGCAGCACTGGGAATATGAATTCACCCAGGAGATACCCCAATTTCAATATTCTTTTTTTTAATTTTAATATTCTTTTCATTTAGGAGAGTAAAGAGTGGGCCCCTTAGTGCTCAGAGCTTATACCAGTTTCTGTACTCATAGATCACTCCTGATGGTGCTTGAGGAATTATATGTGGTTCTGGGGATCAAATTGAAGTTGACCACGTTCAAGGCAAGCTCCTTAACCCTGTTGCTGCCTCTCTAGTCTTAAATGTTATCTATCAGTGGAAACTGATTACGATTTTTGGAAAATGTAAATAAGGCCTCAAAAAACGTTGACACAGAGTTATCTGTGAATATGCTCTCATTTCTCTTAAATAACCAGGAAAGGGATTGCTGAGGCATGTTGTAAATGAATGCCAGTCTTTATAAAGTACTTTCAAACCATATCTTTGTGGGATGGGGCACACCTGGCAGGACTCAAGAGCTATCCCCAGCTCTGTGCTCAGGAATCGCTCCTGGCAGTGTTTGGGGGACCATGTGGTGCTGGGGATTGAATTTGGACCCTCACACACACAGAAAATCACAACCCAAAGGTCCTTTATTGAAGACTGAGTGAATAAATTCTGCTACCTTCTCCAGTGGAGTAAGAATCTTCTCTACTCACAGGGCATCATACCCAGAATATGTTTTGCTTTATTTATTTTATTTACTAATGGTAACAACCAGGATTGCACCAAGGCCATTTATGGTGGTGCTTGAAGACCATTCAGTGCCAGGGATTGAACTTGGATCTAGACTTGTCCTATGCATGCAAAATAATTCACTTCTAGAGAACTCCAGAAAACTGGAGTTCCTGTGGTGTTTGTGTAAATGGAGAGGCTAGAAAGAGTCATTCCCAGGGATGTCAGGATGGGAAGGACTGGGAAAATAGAATAATGGATTTTCTGACTCAATAGAACAGATAGTAGAATTTAGATTGAGTGCAGAGCTTTGGGAGAAGGATAATGGATGATAAAGAGAGATGAAGGATGAAAAATGGTTTTGTTTACTTGCACTGATTAGAGAAAGCAAATGAGCAATGTAGAAGATAAGCCGGGGTTAAGAAACTATGTACACAGTGGACTTACTACTTAGCTACAAGAATAGATTAAATCATGCAATTTGCTCGTGCATGGATGGATTTGGAGAGATGTTTGTCAGGAAAGGGCCAGATACAGAATGATCTTTCTCACATGTTGGTATATAAATATGGTATGGGAATAATGTATGCACAAAAGAAACAAGCTAAAAACTGGTTTTCAATCAGAAACTCACCACAGAGGAGAATGGGAGGTGGTCAGAGGGAGACACTGAGGTGATAGTGGAAGAAATTGGATACTCTGGTGGACGGTGTGGTGCTGCAATTTTTACATATAAAACCATCCCAATACAGTCTGTAACCACAGTGTTTAGAATAAAATGTAAAATAAAATAGTAGTAATTATGCTCAAATATACATATATAGAAAAAATAAGCCTGGGATGGAATTAAAGGGAGATCAAATATACATATATAGAAAAATTAAGCCTGGGATGGAATTAAAGGGAGATGATGTGGTTCTGCTGCCCACTGAGTTCTTGCTACAAAGCATTTGCCTTGCACACAGTTGGTCTGGTCAGCATCTCATAGAGTTTTCCAAGCACTGTCAGGAAGGACCCTTCAGCACAGAGCCAGAAACAAAACAAAACAAAAGGCAAAACAAAGTTAGTTTGTCCTTTTTTGTTTATTTGTTTGTTTTGGGGCCACACCCAGTTGGGCTTAGGGGTTATTCCTGGTTTTGCACTCGGAAATTACTCCTTGCAGGCTTGGGGACCATATGGGATGCCAGGGATCAAACTTGGTTCGATCACATGTGAAACAAAAGCCCTATCTACTGTGCTATCACTCCAGCCCCTCAAGTTCAATTGACATTGCAGTAAGAACCCATCAGGCCAGGTGTATTCAGACATGGCATCCAGGAAGAGGCATATAAATAAGGCCCACATAGTCCCACACAAGGGAACCCTTGCCACAAGGTTGCCTCAAATATGTCTCATGTTGTTCTATTTCTTACCACACATTAGGTGAGAGTCTACCATTTGCACCCATGCAGGCAGCAGTGGCCTTCCTTCAGTGACACTTCTAGATTCCTTCTGCCTCCTCTTTAGTTGCAGAATTTGGAAATTCTGATTTACCCCATATATAGCTGCAGTCTGAAGCCGTTTTTCAGTGCCCTATTGCAATGTCAATTGCAAACTCTTTCCCATTCCAAGGAGAGAGAAGTTTGAGAGCAGAAGTATGTAAGTTTTGGGGGTTTTCCTGGGGGAGGCTGTTGTTCTTTTGTTTAAAGACACAGCCAGAGGTGCTCATGGGTTACTTCTACCACTGCAATCAGGAATCACTCTTGGCAGGCTAAGGAGACCACATGGAATGCCAGAGATTGAATCCTGCTTGGCCATGTGCAAGGCAAACACCCTACCCACTGGGCTATCTCTCCAGCCCTAAGAATTTTTAATTCAATTTTAAGACAGTCATCATCCATAATTGTGGCAATTTCTTATTACTTATTTAATACATAAAATGCAGAAATATGAAATAAATCATGTTCAAACATTCACTGAGAAAGGTGGGAGCCCTTGTCTACAGGCTCAAAAGGAGGCTGTATTTTGCATAGGAACAGTAAAAGTTGGGGGAGGACCCTTTTTTATCCCTTAAAAAAAGTAGGACTTTTTTTTTTTTTGGTCATATGACCAATTACAGGATTCAGGCATTCTAAATTTGTCTAACCTAGGGATTTTCTTCTAGGTCCCAGGAAAAGTTTTCCTCATAGAAGTTGTTGCAGTCAGGATTCTGTAATTAGAGATTTTGGGTTTTCACAGGTCCTATGTTGTAGTCAGGGCATCATGAAGTGTGACCTGGTTTCATTTCACCATCAGGTGGCATGGCATGGAAGCCCAGCCTGGTTGCAAGTTGTTGCTGTTTCCAAGTTGTCATTAGGGTCGTGTAGAAGCCCACCCTGGTGCATGTTGGTACCAGGACAGCACAAAAGTCTTCCCTGGTTGTAGGCCATTGCCTAATGTGGTGCTGATAAAGCCCAGGCCAGTTGATGGGACCCAAGTTTCTGGGGTAAACACCCAATCTCTGAGCAACTGAAGCCTAAGTCAAGTCATCATGACAAATGTTCAGGGTGAAAGGCCCTTCTGCAACATATAAATTTTGGAGTCCCTACCCCTAATAGAAAGAAACTTCTCTCTTACCTAAGATTTCCCTATTTTATTGGGTCCATGGAAAAAAAATGCCACAGGGTACTCTTGATGTTGCAGTGGTCCTCAAATTATGGCCCGCGGGCCACATATTGTATTTGTATCTGTTTTGTTTCTTCATTGCAAAATAAGATATATGCAGTAAGATATATGCATAAGAATTCGTTCATAAGTTTTGTTTTTACTATAGTCAGACCCTCCAATGGTCTGAGGGACAGTGAACTGGCCCCCTGTTTAAAAAGTTTGAGGACCCCCTGGGCCGGAATCTGGGTGGGAGGTACCCCCTCATCTCCCTACTGTCATTCCTCTCCAATAGGGCTGTCTCTTTGGCTTCTACCTCACCAGTGACCTCAATAAACTGCTGTAGGTTTTGAGACCAAGGTTCTCACACAAAGCGCCTCCAGTAGAAGAAAGATGGTGGGCCTCGGCCTCTGGGACGCTACTCAAAGTTTTCAGCTCTCTCCTCTTCACTGCCTGCTTCTGTCCCGCCTGAGGAGACTTCTTCTATCATGGGTGGTGAGGCAGCCAAGCGACCAGACCAGAGCAACATGAAACCATTCAGAACGGTGGTCACAGATGCATGGTGCACAGATGTTCCACTGAAGGGCACACTCAGTCCAATTCAAGGAGGCCGTGATGGTGATTAGCTTCAGGAAGAAAACATTCAATGCCCAAGGACGTACCTTGCAGGATTTTCCATTCGTTGGAAATAGAACATTTAAGAGACTCTGTAGTTGACTGGAACAAAGGGCTCTATTGAAGAGACTTAAGTAGTTACCATATTTTTATGTATTTATTTAGTTAGTTCTGGATGCTTGGCAGTCACTCCTTACTGTTAGTTGTGTTTGGAGGAAGTTACCATAGTTTTAATTCCACAAGAATTTAAATATGGGGGCTGGAGAAATAGCATGGAGGTAAGGCATTTGCCTTTCATGCAGGAGGTCATTGGTTCGAATCCCAGCATCCCATATGGTCCTCCGTGCCTGCCAGGAGCAATTTCTGAGCATGGAGCCAGGAGTAACCCCTGAGCACTGCCGGATGTGACCCAAAAATCACACACACACACAAAAAAAGAATTTAAATATGGGGGCTGGAGAGATAGCATGGAGGTATGGCATTTGCCTTGCATGCAGAAGGTTGGGGGTTCGAATCCCGGCATCCCATATGGTCCCCCGAGCCTGCCAGGAGTGATTTCTGAGTGTAGAGCCAGGAGCAACCCCTGAGCATTGTCGGGTGTGACCAAAAAAACAAAAACAAAAACAAAAAAACAGAATTTAAATGTGCACATGTTATGAAGCGAAGATGGCCACCTTGGCATTTGATTAAAAATGTACTGGGGCAGTCAAAGAGATAGGACAAAGGGTAAAGTGTTTGCCTTGTACCCAGGCTTGATCCCTGGCGCTGCACAGGGCCCCCCAAGCACTGCCAGCAGGGATCTCTGAACCCAGAGTCAAGAGGAAACTTTTTTTTTTTTTTTTGGTTTTCGGGCCACACCCGGCAATGCTTACTCCTGGCTCTGTACTCAGAAATTGCTCCTGGCAGGCTCAGGTCCATCCCAGGTTTGCAGCATGCAAGGAAAATACCTTACTGTTGTGCTATCACTCCAGTCCCAGGAGAAAACTCTTTATCTTTCTTTTTTTTGGGAGGGGGGCATACCTGGAGTACTTAGGACTTACTCCCAGCTCTGTGCTCAGTGATCACTCCTGGTTGTGCTCAGAGGACTAGATATGGTGCTAGGAATCAAACCCAGGTCAGCAGCATGTAAGGCAAGTGCTCTACACCTGTACTATTTCTCCAGCCCTCAGGAGTAAGCGATGAACTCCACTCCCCACCCAAAAAGGAGAACCACATGTACGTTGGTGTTTGCTTCTGATCACTGGTCAGGATTCCTGAAACCTTAGTCATCAGAGTACTAGGAGCATCTTTGGTTTTGCATTTGGCCTTTGACCCCAGTTCTAGATTAATGGTCTAACGTTTCTTGGAATTTGGGTAATAGGAGCACGCATTATTGTCTTGGCAAGTCTCTTGATGGACAGTGAGATAACTTTAGGGTGATCTCTAAGAAAGACTAAGCCACCTTACAAGCTGGACCTTTCAGGCCCACAGGAAGCAGGTAGGGACAGGAGCCTGCGTTAATATTTGATCACACTGTGTGACAAAGCCTTAGTAAAAGTCCAGATCTTCAAGCTCTTTTTTATTTTCCAGTTTATGGGCCACACCCAGCAGCACTCAGGCATGACTCCTTGCTCAGCTCTCAGAAATCACTCCTGGTAGGCTTGGGGGACTATATGGGATGCCTGGGACTGAACCCAGATCGGCCACATGCAAGGCAAATGCCCTACTCACTGTGCTATCGCTCCAAAGTTGGCAGAGCTTCCAGACTGATGATCATGGAGAAATGCCCGGAAGAGGGACAATCTAAAGAGGGCTTGGGAGCTCAGACTCCTTTCCCCAACCCTGCTCTCTGCAGCATCTCCTTCTGTTTGAACCTGAGTTATTCCCTCAAGTATAAAACATTTTATTTTCCTCTTTATTATTATTATTATTATTATTATTATTATTATTATTATTATTATCATGGCATATTATTTTCCTCTTTCCCTTTGTCAATGTTGCTGCTTTGAAGCCTGAGTTACATACATGCTTTGATATGACATTCATGACTGTGGCAATACTTGCATAATTGGGGTTCACAAGAGAGGGATTTCCCTCTTTCTCTAGTGGTGCTGGTTCACACGTGCCTTTGCTAGAGATGGAAGTTGCTTTTGATGCTGGGATCCTAGATGTAAAATAAAAATAATAAATAGAAAATCCACGAATTGGGTGAGGCCGCCCCAGTCACTGTGTTTATAACCCCTCAGGCGGATGGACCTGATTAGCAGAGTAGTGGTGGAGAAATTACACCAGCAGTAAGAAAAGATATTCATTGGAGTCAGCGCCCTTTATTCCTCATGGACTTCCTCTGCCATGTGCTTTTTCTGTCACACAAAGCCAGACTCTACCCACCACAGCGATCCAGGTGGGCTTTTACATACCAAAAGAAGAGATTAGGGAAACAGGAAGTTGGGGAAAGGGCTACACCTAGACAAATCCACTGAACCATTGGACCAGGTTCAAGTCATGCGTGGGATGGGCGTGAACTCACACCTCATGGTTGCAAGGCAGGAGCATTTCAGCCACTGATCCATCTCTGAGTCCTGTACCTTTTCATAATAGGTAACTCAGTAGGTACGTTGGTTACTCTGCTGAGTCCTGTGAGTTGCTCATCAAGCCAGGATAAGGGGTGCTGAGAACCCATGCTTTAAGGGCATACGTAGATCAGAGGTGCTAGAAGCTAAGTCATGTTTGTCATGGAGATGGAGGTGAGAGCAGTTTTGTGTCTAAAAATGCTGTGAGGTCTGATGCTAACACCAGGTAGATGTCAGAATCAAAAGGAAGTATAGAACACTAATTGGTTGGTGGAGGTTGGGGGAAATCCTACAAGTGTCTATATTGGAAAGAAGGTAATAGAAGTTCAATCTACTTTCGATTGGCAGAAGTTCAACCCCCAGAACTATCTACAGATTGTGACTCAGACAGTAAAGCCTTGAGTGATTCCCAGCATTGCAACCAAGTTTGTGGCCCTTAGTGACAATACAGCCTCCACCACATTCTCCACCCCTCTCCGTAACAACACAAAGGGATGGAAGGAGATTCTGCACCAGTAGGAAAGAAGCAGAAGTTGCCCCCATTCCACACCTCAATGGTAGACTAACTCAAACTTCTAAAATATGAAATTTGAAGGCACCAAGGGGGTGATATTTGATCCAAATCTAGCAGGCGAAGGAAGCAGACATTTTGAGAGAGTATCTTAGCCTTACTAATTAACGTAAATTGATATCAATGTCTTACCTATTCATGAAAAGGCTACTCCAGTCATTGGATTTCGGTGCTGATTGTTTTTTAAAGGTTAGCCTTGACCAACTCCATTATGATCTTTTTTTGACACCGGTCAAGCGAGCAGAGTCCAGAGGCAAGCCTTATATTTATTTCAAATAGTGAGGGTAATGGCTATCAAGTGGGTGGCTTGAGAAAGGTTGTTTTGAAGCCCTTTGTTCCCTCTGTTTTCCCATTAGTTCTCTTGAACTATTCCATCCATTTTATTTCTGAGTTTCTCATTGTATACACAGCTCTCTGTGCTAGGCAGAAGGAGCAGCATTATGAACAAAACTTGACCCTTGCCCAGGGCAAGGACTGTGCTGAGAAGTAGATCGAAACACTGATGATTTGAATAGCACAATGTTCTAATTTCTGTTCAACTCAATTCAATCCTCCTCAGTTCAACTTAGTTCAACCCAGTTCTAATTTCAGCTCAATTCATTTCAGTTCAATTCAATGCAGTGAGTGCTTTTGGTGGGGGAGGTCTAGGTCTTTTTTGTTTGTTTGTTTTTTAGGCCACACCCAGCGGTATGCCTGCCTCTGTGCTCAGAGGTGTTCCAGAGATTATATGAGGTGCTTAGATCAAACCCAAGTTAGAAATGCCTTACCCTCAGTGCTCTCTCCAGCCTTCTTGAGGATAATTCATTTTGGAGTTGTGATAAGACCTTTTGTTATTATTATTACTATTATTTTGCTAAGTGAAGTTTTTAACATAATTTTTATAGAGACCAATGTGAATCCCAAGTCTTTCACAGCTGTATTTCAGGCACATTGTGACAGTGAATTAGGGCCATCCCCACCACCAGTGTTGACTTCCCTCCGTCACAGTTTCCAGCATGCCTCCCATACCTCCACCCTTAACCCTGGGAGCAATTCATCTTGAGCTACTTAAATTATGCTTCACCACCCACAATAAGGAACTAAATGGCCTCGAAGACCAAAAGCACAAAAGGAAGTTGTAGAGTTTCTTAAGGTGGGTATGTCTACAGCTCTGGAGATCAGCTGTGTAAGAAGCCAAGAGCTGCCTCTGGGCTAGGCAACAAGAAAGTTGGACAGTCTCCAGAGACCCTGGCACCTGGGCAGGAAACCTGGACTTTATGGTCTGAGGTCAGGGTCAAATTGCAAGAACAGTGCCAGGGAGAAAGAAGAACTCTAGGTGGCCTGCTGGGGTGGGGGCACAGGCTCACTAGGGCCCTGCAGGGCAGCTTCATTCTCAGATTCTGGAAGGAATCAAGGAGTAGAAGAAAGCACCATCAGGGGGGCCAGAGAGATAGCATGGAGGTAAAGTGTTTGCCTTGCATGCAAAAGGTTGGTGGTTTGAATCCTGGCACCCCATATGGTCCCCCAAAGCCTGCCAGGAGCAATTTCTGAGCATAGAGCCAGGAGTAACCCCTGAGCGCTGCCAGGTGTGACCCAAAAACCAAAAAAAGAAGCACCATCGGGGAGCTTCAGTTGACAGCCAGGCATTGGATTGGGTATCTCAGATCAGTGATTTTTTTGATCGAAAAGACAAAACAAACAATCCTGAAGTGCTTGCATTTCTACTATACCCAACCATGTTCAGAGGTCACTCCTGACCTAGTGCTCTGGGGACCATGGAGTGTCTGAAATGGAACCTGTTTCTCCTGTATACAAAAACACACTCCCAGGGATGAAAAGATAGTCCAGGGGTTAAAGTTTTTGCCTTGCATGCAGCTGACCTTTATGATCCTAGTTCTCCTAGGGTCTTCTGAGCACCATTGGTAAAGTCCAGAGCTCAGGATCCAGAAGACCACCAGGGAGACAGACAGTGATGTAAAATGCAAGGGAGTTTGTTCCAGCAGGCTGAGGTCCAACATCTCCTAAGAAATGAGGACCCTGAGAATGGCTCATAGGGCAAGTTTAAAGGGGCACTTAAGCCAGATCCAGGATGCAGTGTCATCTAGCTAGCTATCTGTCCATTGCTGCAGACTCAGGGGGCAGTTGTCATCTGGCCAATGTTAGCCGCTGTTCAGCCTTATATGGGTGTAATTCCTGCAATTTACTCTTAGGGTCTGGTTTCAGGAACTGGCTGTTCTCTGGGCCTAGTTTTTCTACCTTAAACCTGCAGCCTGTCATGGCTACACTTAGGTTCACAGCAAAGCCAGGTTTACAGCAGTTAACTTCCTTAAGCAAGCAAAGCACAGCTGCCAAAGCACTGTTATCTGTAAGCAAAGGCATACTATATTCTTTTTTTGTTTGTTTTGTTTTTGTGGGACACACCCACTTGATGCTCAGGGGTTACTCCTGGCTATGCGCTCAGAAATTGCTCCTGGCTTGGGGGGACCATATAGGATTGAACCGAGATCTGTCCGAGGCTAGCAGATGCCTTACCTCTAGCACCACCACTATATTCTAACATTAACATTGAGGTTACAGTTAATTCTAAATTTTAGATTCTAACACCTACCAAGAATGATCCCTGAGCATGGAACCAGTAGTAAATCCTGAGCACCGCCAGGCATAGCCCCAAAAGAAAAGCAAAATATATAAACAAAATTCTCCAACCCTATCTCATCAGCCCCTTAAAAACATTCATATGGAAAGTAAGAGGGCCTGGCATAAAGTCTAACGTTTCAAAGGATGATCTATTAGAGCTTATGAGAACAAGTACCCTCTGCTTATCTTGAGTTGGAAAAACCAATCTCTAAGCCAGAGCAGCAGGAACAACAGGGTTAAAAAATCCCCTGGTTTTCTGAGTCAACCTTAGTTCTCTTTGAAGCAATTACTTCTGTAATTTGCTGAGGACACAATAGAGGCCCACAGTATGACTGACTTCCCTGGGTTTATTGTAAAAAGAATGAGGCATGGGGTTGGAGTGATAGTGCAGCTGTAGGACATTTGCCTTGCATGAGGTCGACCCAGGAGGGACCCAGTTTGATCCTCGACACGCCATATGGTCCCCCAAGCCTGCCAGGATTGATTTTTGAGCACAGAGCCAGAAGTAACCCCTGACACCACTGGGCGTGCCCGTCCCGCACAAAAAATAAATAAAAGTAAAAGAATGAGGCAGGACAGAGAGTGAACTTGATGCCCTGATTCCCTGATCAAAGCTAATCTGTACTACTGTCAGTGCTGTTACTTCTAAACACAGTGGTAAGTGAAAAAAGAAGTGTTAGGAGGAAAGAGGAGACCAAGAGGACCAGAGGACAGGGAGAAGGGAAAGAAGGAGAAAAAGCAGGAAGGACCTAACTTTGGGCTCCAGCCTCTTGTATCCATCAGCTGTTGGGTGCGTGTCTGCATGAACACATGTTTAGAATCTCCAAATGCCAAAGAAGCTATCGCTTTGCTGGCCCGATTGTGTTTCTACTACAAACTGTGACCCAAGCTGCAGAAAACATCTGAAAGGTCCCTTTTTCCGCATTGTGATCATGCCACTGTAAATGGCGTGGTCCAGTGTACAAAGGACTGTAAACCTCCCACCCCACTGGTGGCCTGCGACAGCTGAAAGCCTTCTGCTCTGCTGAGCCCGGCAGAGTGGGGCTGGGCTTTCAGAAACAGTTGGGCAGATTCATAGAGAACAAAAGTCAGCCTCTGCCTGCTAAATCCCTGGCAGGCGCAAGCTGGGAGGCCAGTGGGGGGCCATTGCTCTGCAACAGTAGCAGCTTGATTCAGCTCTGATGGTTCCTTGGAGCCTCCAGACACTAGACACTTCCCAGCTGTGCAGTCTGGCCAAGTGTCTTCACCTCTCTGAACCCGCTTTTCCTGCTGGGAGCTGGGAGCGAGACTAGTGCCAGCCAGAGACATCTGCTGTTAGCCTTGAAGAAGGTGCCCAGAGCGGGCAACCGTGAATGTGGCTCTCTTCCCCTTGAGCGCGGCTGTCCTCTTGCTGGACTTTTGTGGTCACTGTGAATGCTTGCACATTTTAGTTGCAGCCTCTCTAGAGGTTATACTTCCTCCAAGTGGCAATTGCACATAACCAGATATCTCCCCCGGTAATTATGGAGTTCACACATCCTGGCTGCCATGTGCCGGGGTAATAGCACCTCTGGGCTGGAGGTGAAGGGTGGTGGAAGGGAGTAAGTCTTGGGCTGCAGGGCTGCCAGGAGTGAGGGAATAAGTTTACAGTTTAATGATGCTCAAAGCCAATAAATGAGTCATCCCCTGGGGTTCTGTTCCGGGCTTGTCTTGTTGTGTCTGGCTTCCTCTAGTCTCAGTCCTGTACAATGCAAACCAAATCCATTGCTGTTCCTCTTAATCACCTCCCTGCCTGTTTCTATGGGGACTCTCACCACAATAGTGGTGCTATTTATCACACCCTTCTGTGCCCCAGACCTCCCAGCCAGCACTAGACACCTTTCAGTTCCGGGTTATCCTTTGAGGCAGGCACTATTATCAGATAGTAAACCTCGAGATCCTGTTAGCAGTTTTCTCATGGTCTACCTGTGCTCTCCAGTCTCTCATCACCCCCACCTTAAACTTTTTCTATACTTTCTTCCTATAATGGCCTGCTGACCTTGTTTCCCTGACCACTGACCCTACAAAGATTAAATCCATGACTGACACATCTCCTTCCTAGTTCATGCAAAAAGCCAGGCATGCAGCTGATTCTGGGGAAAGCAGAGAGAAAATAAAAATTATGGATAAAATAGTATACCTGGGGCCAGTGTGGTGGCGCTAGAGGTAAGGTGTCTGCCTTGCCAGCGCTAGCCTAGGACGGACCGCGGTTCGATCCCCCCGCATCCCGTATGGTCCCCCCAAGCCAGGAGCAACTTCTGAGCGCATAGCCAGGAGTAATCCCTGAGCATTACCAGGTGTGGCCCAAAAACAAAAACAAAAACAAAAAAAAAACCCAAAACAGTACACCTAAAATTTTCACGTGGGTATAAATAAAAGAGGACATAAATAGCAAGAGATGCTGAAAATTATGTGTGTGTTTAAGGAGTTTCATGAATTGCTTTTTATTTCTAACACATAGCTGGTTACAATCTCCTAAAATAGCTATGTAATTCTTAAACAACCCCAAAAACCTTCCAGCTAAAAAGCTAGTGAGTTGTCATCAAGCACTCTGTAAATTGTGCGGGACAGGAGAGGGGGCGGAGGGGAAGCCCAACATCAAGGTTGGCTTGATCCGCCATTGAGTCAGAGGCATGAAAAGGGGGTTCTTGCTCCCTTGACTTTTTGTTTTGATCGTTGTGAGACCCAGGACTTTGTGCTTAGACCTGGTTGGTTGCTGCTTACCAAGCTGCACAACCTTTAGCTGGCATCTTAAAACAAAACAAAAAACAAACAGATGGGCCGATTTGTAAAATTGAAGCTAAGATCTAATATGGAGGCTAATTGCAGGACTTCACTGTGTTAGGATCTGGAATCAAAGGACAACTAGAGTAGAGCTGAACAAAACTTTAATCCGCCCACCCACAGATCTCAAACTGACTGGTCAGGGTCCTCTCTAGAAAGAGATGAATCCCACCCAAGGTCATGAATAGGACTATATAGGGAAGGGATATAGGGCGGTTCTAGTTTTTTGATGATCTCCAAATGATTGGTTGTTGTCTAGGGGAACCTTACTACTGCTCCCTTGTGTCCTTCCCTGATAGGCTGCCTGGTATGGCCAAGTAGCTTGGGTGGTGTTAATGGAAATTGGTTTGAGGGAACCTAGCAGCTGGCTGACACCATGTGGTCCTTGTTCAGAACAGAAGAGAATCCTGCCATGTGGCCTTTACAAAAACGGTGTCCCTTCTTGTTCAGAACCCAGAGCTCTGCAATTGAAATTATAAAATTACCAGCAAATATTACAGAGAGTAGAGTGTTTGCCTTGCTTGCAGCTGACTGGGGTTTTATCCCTGGCATCCCATCTGGTTCCCTGAACTCACCGGGATTGATCCCTTGGCCCTGGGCCAGGAAGAAACCTTGAGCACAGCTGGATGTGCCACCCCCCCCAAATGACCAACATACAGCAAATTTCCTCCAATGTCACCCTTGTTACATTGATTTTTTTATTTTATTATTACTAAAGGCATTTGGATCCTCCTTTGATGGGCAACCATAGCAGGGCTGGTAGATAAAATGGCACCAGGGTGTTTTTGTGGTTACTTTGACTTTCTTCCCTGAATGAAGGGGAAGGTATGACCAGTGACTCCCAGGCTGCTCTGCCATAGGCATCTTGCAGGCACAATGACAGAACGGGACCGCCAGGCAGAGTGAAGCAGAAATACACTAATGTTTGGTTTTATGAGTAGGTAGCCAGTGATTGCACAGAACCCATACTTTCCAGTTCTTATTAAAATAATAGGGCAAACACTTTCCTGCATCTGGCATTCAGGAACTAATGGGACTGGCAGCTCTTGAAATGCAAATTGCCACCGAACTCACTCATTTCCTGTCACTTTACTCATGTACTGTTTAATGAATTCACTTACAACTTGCTAAACATCTGCTCAGTTTTAGTGTCTTTTTGACACACAGGATAACTTGGATAAATAAACCCAGCAAAAAACGCTCCTCTTGGAGGACACTCCCAGAAAAGGGGTCTGTGCTCCTTCCACTGGTCTCATGTGGAGGAGAGAAAAATTCACACCTGCTCTCACAAGGGAGAGTTGAGTAGGGGCTTCAAGCTCTATCCAGGCACTTGAGCAGGTGTGCTAAAAATCTTTTTTAAAATTCTATTTTATTGATCTACAGAGTCCTTCATAGTTGAATTTCAGACATAAATGAGCTAGGGACCTTCCCACCACCAGCGTCAACCTCCCTCCACCAATGGTCCCAGAGTGCATCCTTTCCCACCACCCCTTGCCCCCTTGCCTGCCAGTGTACAGGCTCCTTTGAGTTTAGACTGTCAAAGTTTAGGTCCCTGAATTCTATTATTGTTAGCATTGGCTTAGATATTTAGTTCTGTTCTTATTTTTTTCCCCACCAATACATCTGAGACCACTTGGTCCCTGGCCCCCAACCTTTATTTCTTTCTTCTTAGTTTTTTTTTGTTTGGTTGTTTGTTTGTTTGTTTTTTTGGTTTTTGGTTTTTGGGTCACACCCAGCAGCCCTCAGGGGTTACTCCTGGCTCTACGCTCAGAAATTGCTCCTGGCAGGCTCAGGGGACCATATAGGATGCCAGGATTCGAAGCACCATCCTTCTGCATGAAAGACAAACGCCTTTCTTCTTAGTTTTATAGAAAAATGCGGGAATATGTGATGTGGCTTGAGTCAATTAGGTCAATAATAGGCATCTGACCAAGTTAGTATGTGGGTCCTAAGGATTTCAGCTCCCTGCTGATAAAAACCCTGGTGTGGAAAGTCAAGATGGTTCAAGGTGGTTTTCTGACAGGAAGAGCAGTGCTGAGCAGATGAGAAGAGATCAAGGACCAGGCAAATGCATTTTCCCACCATCCTGAGTCCTCAGCAGCTGCTCTGCTCCTCCCAGAGCCCCAGCTGCATCCCGGCTCTCAGGTTTCTTGAGCTATTCCAGGACCTCCTCAGAGCATCTCCTTAATTAAACCCTTTGCACAAAATCTCTGCTCTGCTGTTGGAAACCTGCTATTAAAGATTCGATGCTTGATAAAGGCACATGGGTCCTGGAAAAAAGAGAGAGAGAGAGAGAGAGAGAGAGAGAGAGAGAGAGAGAGAGAGAGAGAGAGAGAGAGAGAGAGAGAGAGAGAGAGAGAGAACAGAGCTTAACGCACTTGCCTGTATGCAGCTGACCCTGGTTCAAATCTTAAAACCATTTATGGTCCCCTAAGTACGTGCCAGCATCACTCCTGAGCAGCTCCTTCTGTGCCCCCAAACCCCAATCACTCCAAAATAAAAAGTGTGAGTCCTGATCCATTCTTCCTTACTTTCCAGCCATCTCACCAATCTAGGCATTTAACATGATCGATTTTTCCTTGAGATGGAAACCATGTTAGCAAGAAAAAAATAGTAAGAGAGAGAGAACCCCTTCAGTCTGAAAGTCAGGATTCAGGGCTCGTAGGCTAACTGGTGTTTTAATCAGGGAGAAAGGAAATAACAGGGATCTAGGAGGTAGGGGGAGTTTCTTGGTTACCCTGCCAGACAGACCCCACTGTGAGAGAAAGGTCAGACAAGATGCAGACACCGCCTCTCACTCCATTGCTTTGATGCATTTTGAAGAAAGGGGATTTCTAATGAATCTGTTTTATCACAGATTAAATGTTTGGGGTCACCTCACATCTAGCACATCTGTGCGAACTGTTGACCCATAGCATGGTGTCATGCTGTCATGTAGCGCTTGGGCAATGCTTACTTACAATGTCACACTTTTCCACTGTTCGTGTATCTGTTTGAGCTGTGATTGGTGGTTTTTGATAAGACTAGAGTTACCCTTCAACAAGAAAACCATTGTGACCGATTGGAGGTTCAGATAAATGTTCCTTGTTTTATTTATTTATTTATTTATTTATTTATTTATTTTAGTAATAAAGTATTTCTATATGTGTGTTGGCCCACATATGCCAGACATGGGCATGTCTACTACCTAGTCCCATCTCTAACCTAGGCATGAACACTGTTGTTTAGACTCAATGCTATTGTACATTTACTGGATGAAAGGAGAGTGTAAGAATAATTTTTAATAGGAAAATCCAAAAAGTTACCTGACCTACTTTTGTGCAATTAGCACCACAGTATCTAAAATATTTACAATATCTCTGAGGTGCACCAGGATATACTGAGCAGCTGTGTAACATATGTTGATGTGTGAAAAGCATGAAGAATTCACCTTGACCTCTCGGAATGTTGATTATCTTTTTATCATTATCACCTTTGCTATTTTTAATTCCCTCCAGAGACAATCTCTGCCATGGATTTCTCTAGAGAAGCAGCTACAAGGTCATGATACAAGCCTCAGCATTCTTGTCCTCAGTCTCCCTGTTGCAGAACTAAAAGGGCAACTGGATGTGCCTCCCCCAAACAACCCGAAATAAATTAAGAGATAAAAGGTAGAACCAGAGTTTCTTCAACGTTTCTTATCCCAATCTCATACTCTCCAGATCTACAGATATAGTCAGAGGTTTCCCTCTCTCTGCCTCAGAGAAGCTGCCAAAGTTAAAAATGACATGCTAGATAATTCTAGGGCCCGTGTATGCCAGAAATGATAATCACAGAGCTCAAAACCAGCCTGTGTTTATACTTTTCTCCCCCTCCCCATTTCCTAGGGGACGGCAGAAGGCCTGGGGTGTGGGGGTGAAAGCAGAGTACAGTAGAGAGAAAGAGAGAGACAGAGACAGAGACAGAGACAGAGAGAGACACAGAGAGGTTTTGAACCTCCATGGAACACTCTACTTTGGTTCTCGGAGAAAGTGGTACTAGGCAGTCTCTCCACCAGGAAGGATAGCAGAGGGTGGCATGGCTGGAGCATGGAAAGCAGCCAAGACTTTGTCAAGACAGGTGTCATCAGCTTGAGGGTCAGCATCCCCAAATCTCATCCCTAATCCCCTAAACTTGGTCTTGGTCTGAAAGCTGTTAATGCCTACCTGGAAGGGATGGATTTGGGGGAACACTAAGAAGCCCGGAACATGGAACAGGGTTCAGAAACTGGGTCCTGTCACTTGGGGAATTGCACCAAGGGAGAACAGGAAGACAAGTTGGGCTGGCATTCCCCTGGCAAGGAAAAACCGGGAGAAATGAGGAAGTGTGTGACTGAACTTTCCCACTATCTAAAACCACACCAGCGCCTCTGCCCTGATGGCCACGGCCAAGCCCTGCACCTCACATGGTATACGTTGCCTGTGACCCAGGCAGATTTGCCCAACGGAACAGGGCAGCTGGGAATGACTTCTGGGTCATGGGATCCCATCTCCTATTGGGCAAGACAATGCAGTCAGTTTTCTCCAATGCATGGGAATACTATTTATTTTGTTTTTTGAAGTGAAACCATTTTTTATTCAGGAAATAAAGGGAGGAAGATGTAACTAAAGATACATGCTCATGAAAATGATCGAGAGACATGGTTTCTGCAAAGTGGAAGAGGCAAGGGCACACCCCAACAGCGAAATGCACCCCAAGAAGATGCGGGGAAAACCAGGTAAGAAAGTTCACATCTCAAGAGGAGATGCAGTTGGGTCCAACACAACAGTCCACTGGGCAGGGAGCTTACTTTCTACTGGCCCTCTGCAGGTGGGCGTGTGGGCTACCTAGATAGGCATTAACAGCTTTCAGACCAAGACCAAGATTAGATCTGGGGGTGCTGACCCTCAAGCTGATGACACCTATATTGACACTCTGTAGGCCCTCCGAGAATGCCACCAAGAGCCCTCCAGAAGTGGTTCTTGAGTTTCTCCAGGCACATGCCAGGAGAATCTTCCATGCAAAGGGATCTTGCACTCATCTTCCCCTGATCACCGGAAATAGTATCTGCCACGAGCCTGGCCAGGACTCAGTTTCTAAGGAATCCACCTACCGCCATTGAGTTCTTTCCTCCTACTCCCCCAGAAACTCCGTTTGAGGATGAGAAAACTGGAACTTTGCTCTGTCAAGTCAAGAACCCAAAGTTACTGGACAAGTAGTAAGCCCAGGGGTCCCCAGTGCTGAGCCAGGGTTCTCATTCATGGGTGGTCACCCAGCAGGGCGTGCCTGTCGAGGTTCTCCTTTCAGAACACGACTCCAGCCGCGGGAGCAGACAGAGCCTCCCCTGGGCTGAGATGGGGACCCACCACCCACATACCAGGGGGGCCCAGAGATGGGGACCCACACCCAAGCACTAGGCGGGCTCAGTGGGCTGAGTTGGGGACCCACCACCCAACCACAAGTGGGGCCCAGAGATGGGGACCCACCACCCAAGCACCAGGGGGGCCCAGAGGTGGGGATCCCCCACCCAAGCGCCAGGGGGGCCCGTGTGCTGAGGTGGGGACCCACCACCCAACCACAAGTGAGGCCCAGAGGTGGGACCCACCACCCAAGCACCAGGGGGTTCTGCTTCCTGACCTCCATCCCTCCCACCCTGGGCCTGCCTGAACGCGGAACCAGGACGCCCGTCCCAGCCTCTCTGGCCCCCTTGCCTGATGCCCTGCTCTGTGCCTCAGTTTCCCCCCGTATGTGTCAGCACTGAGGGGGGCTGGCAACGTGACCCCCAGAGGACCAGCAGATCCAGCTTCAGCTGCAGAAAAGACCAGGCCTCCTCCCTGGGGGTCCAGGATGGAAAAGGCCGCCGCCCCGTCCAGCCCTAAACTCAAGATGCGCCTGCCCTTCCGACAGGCTCCGCCCACCCAAGGCACGCCCACAGGCACGCCCCTTCGCGTAGGCCCCGCCCACCGGGAGGCTGCTCTTCACGATAGGCTCTCCCTCACGACAGGCCACGCCCATCATGTAGGATCCGCCCACTTTCCATCAGCCCCGCCCCTTCCTCGCGAAGGACCACGCCCATCGCGGCCCTGCCACGTCTACAGGCTCCGCCCCTCAGGAAGACCCCGCCCATCCCGAAAGAGGCAGGCTACCTTTATAGGCCCCGCCCCTCTCGGCCGCCCATAGCCCCGCCCCTCCCGGAAGGCCACGCCCTTCCCCTCCCCCGCCACGCCGTCTGTCAGGCTCCACCCAAGCCAGGAAGAGCCAGCCTACCTTGTATAGGCCCCGCCCCTCCCGGAAGGCCCCCGCCCACCTCCCATCAGGCCACGCCCCTTGCGACGGGCTCCCCTCCCTGCAGGCTCCGCCCACTCTCCGCCAGCCAAGCTCCAGCCGTCCTCGAGGCCCCGCCCCTCCGGGAAAGCCACGCCCACCACAGCCCCGCCTCTCGCCCCATCCAGCGGCGCACATCTGCCCGGCCGCAGCCTGCAGTCCAGCGCCGCCGCAGCAGAGAGCAGGTAGGGAGCGCCGGCCGAGCCCGGCGGGAGGGGACCGCGGACCGGCCTGGGGCAGCCGGGGCTGGAGGTCGGGGGCCTCTCGGGCAGGGCCGACTGTCAGGCCGAGCCGGGCTTTGCGGAGGGGACCCCAGGGCGCCCCGATCCCTGGGCCCGCCCCCACCACCCCAGCAGCGACGGTCGCGCCCCTTCCTCCTCCTGGGGTCCCTGGCCCGAGCTCCCGAGCCCCAGGGCGCCCTGGGCGGGGCGGGGACCTGGAGCCAGCCAGCCCGTGCCTTTCTTTGCACCGGGGCGTCTGGTGGGGCCCTGCTGGCTCCCCGGCTTTTTCTGCTGGTCGAACCCTGGTCCAGCTGGGCCCAGGAAGTCTAGACAGGCTGGCTGTGCCGGGCGGTGGCCTAGGGCCTGGGGGGCTTGGCAGTCTGGGGCAGCTGGTGGGTGGACACGGCACATGGGTGTCTCTGCTGCCCGGACCCAACCCTCCTGCCAGCCCCCCAGGCCCCTCCGGGCGCTTTTGGAGGGATCCTTGATGCCCCCCGGGGCCCCAAAGGCCGCCGCTGCCCCGCCCAGCCGCCCGGAGCCTGGCTGCCCGGGAAGGTGCCACCACCCACTTTTCCCTGGCCTCCGGGGACTTTTCTCTGCCTGGATCCTACACATCCTGTTCTCGCAGGACCATATTTCCCACCAGGGGGCTAGTCTGGCCTCAGAGCGCTGCCCACTGAGTGACCCTCGCTTGCTGGGGGCCTGCCCCAGCCCCCGGAGGCTGTGCTGCATTCATTGTCTCCCACCCCACTTTCCCAATGCCCCGTCCCCCCCATCTTCTTCCAGGACCAAGCTGGGGTCCAGGCTGATTTCTAACAGGCTAAGTTAAGTCCAGATTCTTGAGTGTTCTAATCACTAAAGGACTGGACCCCACTTCCCACCCGAGGGTGCTATTGCTCTTTCTTGGAGCTGTCTCCAGGGAGAGGTTAGGAGCAGAGAGGAAAGAGAGTGGGGGTCCAGGGACCTTCAGCGTCTCCTGCAGCTCCCTTTTCTCCCTCAGGGCCTCCCGTTTTTTGAATGCCAGGAAAATGATAAACAGCTGGGCCAGCCAGAGTTGGCAGCCCGTGAGCTGCAGCCGCAAAGGTTTCCATGAGAATGGCAAAGGAGAACTTTGGTCCAGAATTTTCCATGAACTTTTAAAAAAAGCTCTTACGGACTAACACACAGTCTTGGGAAAACTTTCAGCTCCCCAGAGAGTGGGGACAGTGAGAGAGGGGAGCTGCAGGGCTTCCCCCCACTGACGTTTCCTTCCTTGTCTCCTTCCTGACTCACTTTTGGGGGCGTGTTCAGTGCCTGGGACCCAAGAAGTTTGGGTACAGTCAAAACTCTGCTCCTTACAAGCATTGCTGCAATCCTGGTCCCACAGCATATGATGGGATGTTAAGATTTCAACCTATGAGTATTGGGGGAACCAGGCCTTGGAGATGGGTAGTCGGGAGTGGTTCCCAGGAGAGAAAGGAAGCAGGAACAGTTTGTGCAAAGGGACAGAGGTTTTCTTTTGAGCAACCCTGTGGCCAGCCTGGAGGCAGAGAGCAAGATGGTGTGGTGGGAGTGGAGACTATAAATAGAAATGGAAGGAAGGCTTGAATTTGATCCTGAAAGCAAATAGGAGCTGAGAAAAGGGCTTGGACCAGAAAGAACAGTTATTTCACTGATGATGAGCCAGGGATGTGGCGCGGTGGTAGAGGGTATGCCTTGCTCGAGTGGCAGCCTGGGTGTGGCCTGGGCATCACAAGAATACCAGTGAATGCCCCCCACGACTCTCTTTACTCTCTGGCAACGTTTAGATGTAGGGGACACAACAGGAAGGAGCAAAAGAGGAAACAGAGGGGTTGGGAGGAGGACTGGAAGAACTGATCTGATCTAGAGCAGTGGGCAGGGGAGGTAAGAAAGGTACATTCTGGATCTTAGACTCAAAAGCAGGCAAATGGCTTATGTGGACTAAGTTTTATTTATTTATTTATTTATTTACTTATTTATTTATTTATTTTTGGGCCACACCAGTAACACTCAGTGGTTACTCCTAGCTTTGTGCTCAGAAATCACCCCTGGCTTGGGGGACCATATGGGACACCGGGGGATCGAACCGAGGTCCGTCCTAGGTCAGCGTGTGCAAGGCAAATGCCCTACCGCTACGCCATCACTCTGGCCCCTTATTTTGTTGTTGTTTTTGCTAGTTTATTTTTCTTATTGTTTTTGGATCACACATGTTGATGCTCAAGGCTTACTCCTGACTCTGTGCTCAAGGATGACTTCTTGCAGTGCTAGAGGACCATCTGTGGTTCTAGGGATCAAATTGGGCCCAACTGCATGCAAGGCATTTTCTTTTTTTTTATTTTATTTAATTAGTTTATTTATTGATTGAATATTGCCACACCCAGCAGTGCTCAGGGTTAGTCTCTCCTGGCTCTGCACTCAAAAATTGCCCCTGGCAGGCTGGGGACCCATATGGATGCTGGGAATTGAACTGGGTCCCTTCTGGGTCAGCATACATGCAGGGCAAATGCCCCACCACTGTGCCATCTCTCTGACCCCATCAAGGCAATTTCTTAACTAACCCCCCACCTTACGTTATTTGAACTTTGATATGTTTTTCCTTTGTTGTCATGGGTTGAACATAAGAGGCCTGCATACTAACACAGAGCCACATCCCTCTCTCTTCTCTTTTAAACATTATTTTGAAGGAAATAAACACTGATAAACATTCAAGCAGAAAATGGTATGGTGGCTGGTGCGATAGCGCAGCGGGGAGGGTGCCTGCCTTGCATGTGACTAGCCTGAGTTCAGTCTCTGACACCCAGAGACTGCCATGAGTAATCCCTGAGTGCAGACCCAAAAGTAAGCCCTAAGCACAGCAGACTGTCACCCCCCCACAAACAGAGAGACCCTCTTTAGTCCAGGAGAGCACCCTCTTGGCAGGCTGTGTGACTCCATCTTGGCCCCATCCCGGCATGATTCCCTGCTGCCTTCCCATTTTACCCATTCGGTCTGCATCCTCTCCTTTGGGAAGATGCCAGATGATTTTCACATGGTTTGGTCCTCTGCTGTATTGTTGGCCTCTTGTCTTCTTCAAGAAAACTCTACTGCTTACACCTACCATCACTGACTGTAGATTTGTTTATCAGGGAACGCAGGCATGAAAGGACTAGGAAAAACCTATGAGGGGCATGAAGTTGTGATCTTGCCCCCCCCCCCCAGGAGACTCGGGGCGAGTACATCCTAGCTTTCTAGGCCTTCTCAGTTTCTTCCCCAGTAAAGCAGGGAGCTGCTATCTGTCTGATCACATGGTTAAGAAAAATCCTCTTTCTGAGACTTGACAATCTCATGTGATTTTTTTTTCAGTTTACCGTTCTTCATGTTTTAATAACTTACCAACCATTTTTTCATTCAATTGTTTTTCACATATCTGGTAGTGAAAATAGTATTCAAGACTTCAACTGCCAAAAAGTCCCCGAAACAGGCTCTTTCCAAGGGGAAGCCGAACTGAATGAAGGCATGGGACCTTTTGGGGGCATGCTGATACTGGCGGGAGTGGATCTGTTTCTTCTGCTGAGCCCCTTAAGCAAATACTCTCACTGCTTTTTAGCTCCACCGAGGCTTTCCTCTGGCTTGGGCCGATTTGCCCAGTAAAACACACACAGGGTCTGGCTAAGCCCCCAAGGCTGTTTCTTAGAAGGGTTCTTTGCGGCCTCTCAGTTCGTCTGAAGGAATGTGGAGGGAGTGGCAAAGTCCTATGGGTGAGCTATCATGAGATTGGGGATACATTTCACTCCCTCCCCTCTTCCTAGGGCTTTTTTTGGGGGGAAGAGGGAGTTTGGGGTCACACCTAACAGTGCTCAAGGGTCACTCCTGGCAGTGCTTGTGGGAACATATGTGGTGATGGGGATTAAATAGGAGTGGACAGTGTAACGGTGATCACCTTAACCCCTGTCCTATCTCTTTGGCCCCTTAGAGGACTTTTAAAATGTTTACAGATCATAATAAATATGGGTTTTTTGTTTTGTTTTGGTTTTTGGTTTTGTTTTGTTTGGGTTTGGTTTTGGTTTTTGGGCCACACCCGGTGGTGGCACTCAGGGGTTACTCCTGGCTCTGTGCTCAAAAATCGCTCCTGGCAGCTCGGGGGACCATATGGGATGCCAG
Source organism: Suncus etruscus (assembly GCF_024139225.1). Lineage (NCBI taxonomy): Eukaryota > Metazoa > Chordata > Mammalia > Eulipotyphla > Soricidae > Suncus > Suncus etruscus. The sequence continues at coordinate 1,516,212 of NC_064852.1, read as the reverse complement.
GGTTTGAACCAACGTCAGTCCTCGGTCAGCTGCTTGCAAGGCAAACACCTTACTGCTGTGCTATTTCTCTGGCCCCCAGATCATAATAAATGTTTATGATAGAAAATGTAGGAAAATTAAAAAGCGCTGGAATGACTAAAACTGGGGCCAAGGAGATGGTGCAGTGTTAGGGCAATTGCCTTGGGTATGGCTGTCCCTGGTTGGATCTCCAACATCCCACGATGCCCGACAGTTGCTGGATGTTGCAGAGATCCCCTGGAGCAGTACCAGGAGTGGTCTAGGAGCTCCCCTGGTATCCCCTCATTGCAGGACCCAAGCAGCACCGGATCCTTGGGGTACTAATACTGAACTTCTGTCCTCATAGACTGCAAGTTTCTGGGTGTGGTCCCAGATTCTCTAAGCACTGCTTGGGGGGGGGGTCACCCCTTAAAACAAACTCCATATTCTGCCCTACTGAGATGAGATGATCAGTACTAACATTTGGAAGCATTTCCTTCCTGATATTTTACCCCATATAATTATGGTCATGTTGTATTTTAAGTGTGTGTGTGTGTGTGTGTGTGTGTGTGTGTGTGTGTGGTGTTTTGGGAAACAACTTGGCTGTGCTCAGGACTTACTTCTCTGTCTCTGCATTCAGGGATCCCTCCTGCTAGAGCTTGGGGAGCCATATGGAATTCTGGGGATCCATTCCAGATCAACGGCTTGCAAACCCAGCTTCCTACCTACTGTTCTCTCTCTCCAGCCCACATTTGCATGTTCTATTCTGACTTGTTTGGGGTTGCTCTTTAAATTTTATTTTTAGCATTATAACCTAAATGTTTTCTCATATTATCAAGGACTCTAAATTCATTTTTGAAAAGTTTCCACTGTGAACTATTCCTAAGTAGATGAGGCCATATTGGTTTCCATTTAAAATATTGTGGAATGTTGCACTGGTGAAGGGGGCTGGTCTTTTTAATAACCAAAACCCAACTACAAATATGTTTGTAATCATGGTGCTTAAATAAAGATATAAAGAAATATTGTGTTCAACTCTCCAGGGAATGAGAGTGAAATAATACTTTCTATTGGTAAAAATAAAAGTATATTTTGGGTTCTAGGTCAGGCTTGCCATTTTAGTTTTAGGAACCACGTTTGGGGTACTGCTTGGTGAACCCTGTGGTACCAGGGCTAACCATGGTCACACCCAGGGATGCTAGGGTGGGGTGGGAAGCATACAGTGGCAGGATCAAACTGGGGTTCTGCACAAATAAAGTATCTAACCCCGACCTTGTTACATCTCCCTGGCCCCAAGTTTAGTGTTTTTTTTAAACATTTATTTATTTATTTATTTATTTATTTATTTATTTAGGTTTTGGGGCCACATCCGGTGATGCTCAGGGGTTACTCCTGGCTTTGCACTAAGAAATTGCTCCTGGTAGACTCGGGGGACCATCTGGGATGTCGGGGATCAAAGCCAGGTTCGTCCCGGGTCAGCCACATGGAAAGCAAATGCCCTTCCACTGTGCTAGCTCTCCAGCCCCACTTGTAGATTTTTGACTGGTGGGTTTATTTGTCCTTTATGACTCACAAGAGCCTGGGGAGGTTATTCCTGGTATAACTTCAGTTTTATGGGCTCTGTCCCACACTGGGACCTGCTTCTCTTGGAAATCATGTTCAGAGTCTTTTCACTCACTACCCTCTGGCATAGGGTGAGAGTCCCAACTTCGCTTTTTAGTGGTCATATGAAAGAAAAAATGTGAAGGGCCATGCTATTCGTGGCTCCATAATTGGCAATTTTCATAGATTTCAATTTCATTTGCGAGGCATGAGGGCTTCATGTCAGAGCTTTGGAGATATGTGGAATCTCAGGCTCCACCCTCCGGGTTTCTATGTTTAGCAAATGAAAACACCAGGGGATGCCAGTGAAATGTGGGTTTCAGATAATAATAAGCCATTCTTTAGTTTGAGGGCGCCCGCTGTAATATTCATGCATGCTTACACCCCCAAAATATGTTGTCAGTTTTGTTTTTTGGGGAGGCCACACTCAGCTGTGCTTAGGCTTACTCCTGACTCTGCATTCACGGATCAGTGGACCTGGTGGGCTGCTGAGAATTGAACCCAGGTCAGTTGTGTGCAAGGCAAGCAACCTCACCCACTCACTATACGATTGCTCCAGCCATCAACATGCATTGTTGATCTGAAATTCAAGTCTCACTGGCCACTTTATATCACATTTGTGTTTTGGGTTTTTTGTTGTTGTTGTTGTTTGTTTTTGGGGGGGTCACACCCAGCAGCACTCAGGGGTTACTACTGGCTCTGCTCAGAAATCACTCCTAGCAAACTTGGGGGACCATTTGGGATACTGGGGATCGAACCCTGGCCACCATGTGGAAGGAAGACATCCTACCTCTGTGTATCTCTCAAGTCCAAACTTTATATTACATTTGGATCCAGGGAATGAGAGCCTGCATTTTCATAGGGTTTCTCTGGGGTGGGAGTGCCAATTCCAGGCCAAGGAGTGCTGTTTCAGCGCCGGCCACAAAACATAAGAAGGATCTTTCATTGGAATGAATCTGTCCATAGTTGGGAATTCACTGTTTATCAGGAGTCTGCCAGCATTGGCTTCCATCCGCCTGTTGATGTGTCGAGTTTTCTCAAAACTGGCCTCTCTCACGGTGACAGAAGATGGTGAAGACCCCTGACAGTGTCCTTTGCTTTGGCACGAAGTCTAGACCTTGGGCTGAAGATATAGTGCAGAGCATAAGGTACTTGCTGACATGCGGCTCACCTGAGTTCGATCTTCAGCAGCCTGCCTGGACCCCTGAGCCCTGCCGGGAGTGATCCCTAAACACAGAGCTAAGAGATAGCCCTGAGCACTGCAGATCTCCTCTTTGTGCCTCTTTCCATCTATTGGATTTGGCCCTCCTCTCTCCAGCTGTCTGATGGGCCCGCTGTTAGGAGACTCTGGAATCTTAACAGCTCTTGAAATATTTCACAGGCTAATTGTGGGGATGAGGTAAAGCTTTCTTTCGGGGAGAGTGACTCAGTAGGAAGCCATCTGAAGAGGGGGGAAATGCAGCTGAACCCCCAAACATTTGGCTTAGATAAGCATTTCCATTCGAAGTATTACACTCAAGAATGTGGGAATCCTTCTTGTGGCTCTCAAGTCTGCAGAGTTGAACCTAGGGTAGGTCTTGGCCTGTTTTGAAACGCCTCTCCAAGAATGTTTTACATTTTTCCAAAGGTTTAACCCAACAAACAACAACAAAGACCCAGAACCACACAAGGAAGCGCGAGGTCTATAAAGGCTGAAATATTTGTTATCCCACCCTGTCAGTGAGAGTTCAAAATAAACAGTCTCTTGTTGTTCTTTACTGAAGGAAAGGGCTCCAGGCCTACAGCTTGAAATGGAGTGAGGTCGAGAATGGGGTGGAAGGGCATGAGGGTTAGGGCTCTGATGCAACAGGTTGGTATACGGCAGGTAGGGCCTTTGGGTTCAGTCCCTGACATCCCATATGGTCCCCCAGAGCCCTGCCGGGAGTGACCCCTGAATATAGAGTCAGGACCGAGCCATGAGCACCAACATATGTGCCCCCTCCCCAAATACAATTGTGCTGGGGTGGAGAAGCGTGACTTGGGGGAGCTTGGGAGTGGCAATCATCCAGTAACTTGGCTGTCACCTCTCTGAGCTTATGGCTCCCTTCGAACATGAGAAAGAGAGGGGAAGCACGGGTAGAGATCGCTCTTGGTAGTGCTCAGAACAGGGTCACTGTTGTCATTTGGACTTTTCTGGGACTATGGACAGACAGGTGAGAGGCAAGCTCATATGCACAGTCATAGCACACCTGCAAATTCTTCTGAGGAGCTGGGAGCATCTGTGTTTTGTTGTTGTTTGGGTTTTTTGGTTGTTTATTTTTTTTTACTTTTGGTTTTAGGGCTACACCTGGGTGTCCACCCTTCTGCTCCAGGACAAAAGGTTCCTCTTCTACCTGGTTTTTAGGCTGCAAATTCTTCTGAGGAGCTGGGAGTATCTGTGTTTTGTTGTTGTTTGGTTTTTTTGTTGTTTATTTTTTTTTTACTTTTGGTTTTAGGGCTACACCTGGGTGTCCACCCTTCTGCTCCAGGACAAAAGGTTCCTCTTCTACCCGGTTTTTAGGCTGCAAATTCTTCTGAGGAGCTGGGAGTATCTGTGTTTTGCTGTTGTTTGGTTTTTTTGTTGTTTGTTTGTTTTTTTTTTTTACTTTTGGTTTTAGGGCTACACCTGGGTGTCCACCCTTCTGCTCCAGGACAAAAGGTTCCTCTTCTACCCGGTTTTTAGGCTGCAAATTCTTCTGAGGAGCTGGGAGTATCTGTGTTTTGCTGTTGTTTGGTTTTTTTGTTGTTTGTTGTTTTTTTTTTTTTTACTTTTGGTTTTAGGGCTACACCTGGGTGTCCACCCTTCTGCTCCAGGACAAAAGGTTCCTCTTCTACCCGGTTTTTAGGGGTGGGGAATGTCCAGCCTGTGTTTCTTATCAGGCAAAGGAATTCATCTGGTCTGGCCCTACCTATGCTACCGCTACATCGTCATTTAACATTGAACCCAAGAGCAGGCTGACTCATCAGCTAATTCAGTATGGCTTACAAGAATAGAGAGATCCAGATTGTTCTTGATGAAACCAAAGGTTTCCCTGTCCCTGCAGATAGGTTTGGGGTGGAAGTAAGGGTCTTTCTTCTATATGTTCGCAAACTTCCTCCCCAAGGCCAGTTTTTCTGATGCTGGGCAGTTCCATATTCTGCTGTCCAATTATTAAAGATTTCATACCCTCTTTTTTTTTTTTTTTCTTTGGGCCACACCCGGTGACACTCAGGGGTTCCTCCTGGCTATGCGCTCAGAAGTCGCTCCTGCCTTGGGGGACCATATGGGACACCGGGGGATCGAACCACGATCCATCCTAGGCTAGCGCAGGCAAGGCAGGCACCTTACTTCTAGCGCCCCCGCCCGGCCCCCCCTCTTTTTTTTTGTTTTTTTGGGTCACATCCGGTGACACTCAGGGGTTACTCCTGGCTATGCGCTCAGAAATCGCTCCTGGCTTGGGAGTCTGTATGTGACACCGGGGAATTGAACTGTGGTCTGTCCTAGGCTAGCTCGGGCAAGGCAGACGCCTTACTGCTTGTGCCACTGCTCTGGCCCCTGTACCCTCTTTTTTTTTTTTTTTTTGGTTTTTGGGCCACACCCAGCAGTGCTCAGGGGTCACTGCTGACTGTCTGCTCAGAAATAGCTCCTGGCAGGCACGGGGGACCATATGGGACACCGGGGTTCGAACCAACCACCTTTGGTCCTGGATCTGTTCCTTGCAAGGCAAACGCCGCTGTACTATCTCTCCAGCCCCCCAAAAACATACACTTTTTTTGGGGGGGGTTTGTTTTTTGGGTCATACCCGATAGCACTCAGGGGATGACCATTATGTAAAGCTTTTAAAATTATACCAGTATTACTCATGTGTGTGTGTTGTGTGTGTGTTTGTACATACATACATACATACATACATACATACATACATACACACACATATACATAGGGGAGGAGGAGGCAAACAACAGGGCCTGCTGATGGAATGGTGGGAATGATGACCTTTGGCACCGTCATGTCTGGGGTTCATATTTGGAGATGCCCTTTGGCACCTGGGTTAGAAAGTCAGAACTGGGATGAAGGCCTGGAAGGAACCCCTTCCACTTTCAGGATCCATCTCTCAGGTGGGCTTCCCTCAGTGGATCTGGGGACTCTTGCAGCTCTGTCCCGACTCAGGGGGCCCTGGACCCTGTTTTTAAGCCGCTGGAGCCTCCCAGTGCTGAATGCAAGTGGGGCCACGCAGGCCAAGCCTGGGGCCCAACCCAGCCCCGCCTGCAGTCCTGGGAGGGTGCAATGCCCCTTCCGCCCGCAGGTGGCAGCACTTGCGCCCTTAGATCCGCGGGCTGCGGAGGCTCGTGGGCGCGCACGTGAGGATCCCTGCGCAGGCTGGGCACGTGTCCCTGCACGTGAGCGGGCCCGTGTGCTGCCACGTGACCCGCTGGGTTTCCTGGGGAAGAGCAGACCGGCTGCGGACGCGTTTGCAAGCTTGGTGCTTCCATGGGGATGCTGTGAAAGCAGAATAAAAAAGATTGCAATAGGGGGATCAAATGAAAAATGAACTCTACTGCTGATGGGGGCATTGGTGGTGGAAAGGTTGCATGGTGCAACTACAACTATGTTTGCAATCAAAAAGATATTATTACAGCAGAATAAAAAAGGAACGCAATAAGTAGGGGGATCATATTTAAAAAGAAAACAACCTTCCTGCTGATGGGGACATTGGTGGTGGAAGGTTGCACTGGTGCAACTCCAAAGGTTTGCAATCGTAGTGCTTAAATAAAGATACTATTTTATTTATTTTTTGGTTTTTGGGCCACACCCAGCAATGCTCAGGAGTTCCTTCTGGCTCTGCCATCAGAAATCACTCCTGCCAAGCACCAGGGATCATATGGGATGTCGGGGATTGAACCCAGGTCTGTCCTGGGTTGGCTGCGTGCAAGGCAAATGCCCTACTGTCATTCTGGCCCCTCAATTTTTATTGTTGTATCTTTAGGTAGTTAACAATAATGTTAAAGTTTGGTTTTTATTGTTGTTGTTGTTGTTGTTGTTGTTGTTGTTTTGGGTTACACCAGCAGTGCTCAGGGATTCCTCCTGGCTCTGCACTCAGAAATCACTCCTGGCAGGTATGGGTACCATATGGGATGCTGGGGATTGAACCTGGTCCTTCCCAGATCTGCCACATGCATGGTAAATGCCCTACCACTGTGCTGTCATTCCGGACCCAGAATAGGCTCGTTTGGGTCGTGATCCCAGGAACCCACAGATACGCATTTGGAGTCTTGGGGTCTCTTGGAGTTTGCAGAAACTGGTGTGGGCAAAGGCCTGATGACAGTTGGCTGTCCTCTAGCTCTTGAGTGTAGGGGCCTGGGACTCTAAAAAGTAGAAATCTGGTGAAGATGGGCCTGTCCCCCAAAATGGACAAGGGGCGCCTGGAGGGCTGGCCTGCACAGTCCCTTGGGGGCCTTCGTCGGCTGGTTCCTCTGATTCTCTGTCCAATGAGCGTAGACCTCTTGCATGAGAATCTGCTGGTCTTGCTTGAGTGAGCGAGAGGCCCCGAGCTTCTGAAGCAAAACGTCAGCAGAGAACAGAGTGCACAGCGAGGGTGAACATATAAAATAAACCCCAATACTGCTCAGTCCCCAAACTGCGCAGGTAGAGGGTGAGTTAGGAGATAGTCACCAGGGTGCAGACATTCATAATCGTAACAGACATGTGCCCTTTACTCAGCCTTTAAGGGATTTCTCATCTGACCCTTAAATGACTGTATGGGGGCCGGAGTGGTAGCACAACAGTAGGGTGTTTGCCTTGCATGTGGCCTATCCAGACGGACCTTGGCTCCATCCCCGGCAGCCCATACAGTCCCCCGAGCCTGCCAGGAGTGATTTCTGAGCACAGAGCCAGGAGGAACCCCTGGCCAGGTGTGGCCCAAAACAAACAAACAGAAAATGGCCATCTGGGGCAGGTGCCCGAGATTCCTCCCTTGTGGAGAAGGACTGACTCAGAGGGTCCAGTTACACTTTAGCTACATGAAGGGCCATTTTGGTCCAATTCCTCTGGAATCCCGAGCAACAGCTCTGAAGTTCCCCCAGGGCTAACTTAACCATGTCCTGAGGGATGGGCCTTACTGACAAATGGCCCTTGAGGCTGGATTCCCAGAGGTCTGAGGTCCCACTCAAAGGAGGTGAGATTTCTGCTGGCTCTGCCTCCAACAAGCTATCCACACAAACAGTGCTTCTTTGGGCCTGATATGCCAGAGCTGAGGGTTGAAGGGGTGTCTGACTCACAGAAGACTTGGGTGGTCCAAGTACCTTCAAGTGTACCAGAAAGAGAGGGCCGGAGAGATAGCACAGCAACGGGGCATTTGCCTTGCATGAGGCCAACCCGGGATAGACCCAGGTTTGATCCCTGGCATCCTATAGGGTCCCCCGAGCTTGCCAGGAGCAATTTATGAGCCAGAGCCAGGAATAGCTCAAGTGCCACCAGGTGTGGCCTAAAAACCAAAAATTGGTAAAAGATAAAAAAGAAAAAAAGAAAAAGAGGGGCTTGTGATTTGGTACTAGGGAAAATGGGGGGAAATGAGCAGATGATCTGGAAGTCCCCTTGCTGACCACCTTGACCCTTATCCACAGGAGGTGCTGACAACTACGTGGTACGTGATCTCATCTTGCTCCCCGAATCACCCCAGAGCCGCCCTCTCCAGCCTCACAGCCCTGCAAGGTAGGTGGAACATCAGTGCAAAACTCCCAGAGGCCCAGGAGCCCAGCTCTGCCTGTGGCCTCATCTCCCCGAACCCACCTTTCAGAGAGGAGCCCATGGGGAGGAGGTGAGCCTGGGTGCGGTGCCAGGGATCCCGACGTGGCTTACCCTCTCCTGTGCCTCCCTCCCTCTTCAGAGTGTGGGTTCCCAGCTGGGAACTGGGGCTCTGGACAGGTGAGAAGGGCCTGGGTGTGACCCAAGGAGGAGGAGGAGGTGGAGGAGGAGGTGAATTGGGTGAGTCACCACCAGGAAGGTATATGAGTCATGCCCGCATGCATATTAGGTTCCCAAGTGAGAGAGAACCTTTCCTGGCCTGGAAAGCTGGACAGACCATCTCCCACCCAATCCTCATCTGTCACTGCTCTCAGTTTCTCTGGTCGTAAAGAGGGCACGTGGCACTCCCACCCACCTAGCAAGGTGGTCCCAATGCCTATGTCTAGTCATGGACAGTCGACAGGAACAGCTGGGGGCTGTGGAAGAGGAAGGGCCAATAATGGGAAGTGGGGCCAAAGAGTTAACACAGTGGTAGGGCATTTGTCTTGCATGCAACCGACTGGGAGGGACCCGGGTTCGATCTCTGGCATTCCATATGGTCTCCTGAGACTGCCAGGAGGGATTTCTGAGTGCAGAGTCAGGAGTAACCCCTAAGTTCTGCCGGGTGTGTCCCCAAAACAAACAAAATTATATATACATATATTGGGAAGTAACCTAGCCTCATGCAGGAACAGAAGTGGATTCATCATTAGCCCAGAGTGGTGACTGGAAAACACCCTCTGGCTGATGACTTAAGCTCAAAGGGGAAGGAGTGACCTGTAGGGGGCCTTCACACCCCTGCAGTGAGTTATGCCCAGCTGGTGTGGGGGCGGAGGGACTCCCCACGTAAAAAGGAGCAAAGATTGTGGCTTCCCTTGGTCATGTTGAGGGTGAAAGGATCAGCACGAGGTATGGGAAGCATTTCTGTGGGCCAGCCAGAGCTGTTCCTCTTCTCCCTGAGCGCACTTGACAAGAGCCTTTTCATGGTCTCCTGACTGCGTTGTCTTCCAAACGGGCTTCCTCAACGATCTAACAGGCCTAACGGGGTCTTTGGAAGGTCTGCTGGCAGAGGGGAGTCCCTGCACAGAGTGGGGTCCCCTACAGGGTTCTGTTGTTTTTTCACTTTGACTTTGTTTTGCTTAGTTTTGGGGTCATACCCAGTGGTTCTCAGGAGTTACTCCTGGGTCTGTGATCAGAACTCATGACTGGGAGTTGTTGGGGGGGCATATGATATGCTGGGGATTGAACCCAGGTAGGCTACTTGCAAGGCCAGCACCCTATCAGCCAGCTGTACTATCACTGGGCCCCTATGTTTCTGCACTGAGTCCTGACAAGTCCCCAAAGCCAGGCTGCCTCTGAGGGACCAGCCACCTAGATGGTGCCTCTCTGAGGCTCTCCAGGAAGGAGCCCCAGGGAGCAAGCCATCTCCTGGATTCCACACTTGGGTGAAGCCCTCAGGACCCACTGAATCCTCTTCACCGAATACTGTTTCTTCCTCCCTGCACTCTTCAAGTGGTCCCACCTTACCACCCTTTCCGCTGGACTTGAGTTCAACCCAGGAGGCCCCAGTGGCCTCTCCAGGTTAGAACCCCAGTGGCTTGTATTCCCACCTCACAAGCCACCTTCCTCGCTGCAAGTGGATGGGCCAGAGCAATAGAACAGCAGTAGGGCGTTGCCTTGGATAAGGCCCCAGGTTTGATCCTTGGCATCCCATATGGTTCCCTGAGCCAGTCAGGAGCCATTTCTGAGTTCGGAGCGCCGCCAGGTGGGGCCCAAAAAACAAAACAAGACAGAAATGCTGCAAGTGGGATGGGAAAATTACCTGAGGCTTCTAGCACCCCTTGGATGGCTCCAGCGTTTGGCATTGTCCCTGGGAAACTCCCTTTTGCTGCTTCTCTTTTCAGCTTAGTACCAATTTCCTTGACCACCTTCTTCATCCATTTATAATTATTATTTCATTTTTATCACTTTATTTAAATAATAAAACGATGTTTTCAGAGTTGTTTACAGTACAGCTACTTCTGGCATTCTGTGTTTCAACACTAGTCCCACCACCAGTGTAATATTCTCTCTGTCCCCAGTTTCCCACCCACTATGACCCCCAAACCTGCCTCTTTGGCAAGCACGAAATAATTTATTTTCTATTGATTGGTATAAGTAAAAGGCTAGCTAATGGAATTATTGAAAAATATTCAAGTATGTTTGTTTTATTTTTGGTTTGGTTTTTGGGCTACACCCGACAGACAGCACTCAGGGATTCCTCCTGGCTTTGCACTCAGAAATCACTCCTGGCAGGCTCAGGGGATCGTATGGGATGCTGGGATTCCAACCACCATCTGCCCTAGATCTTCTGTGTGCAAGGCAAATGCCCTATTGCTGTGTTATCACTCCAGCCCTAAATAATACTCAAGTAAAAGAAAATTTGTGACGTCATTACTCTGTGGGGTCCTTCAAACTCTGAGGGTTTACTGAGCTGTTTGCTGCTTTGAGCATTCCGTGTTGTTCTCTTAAATGAGATGGGTTGGCCTTTGTTACTTTCCCCTTTAATTTAGTGAGTTCATACTGGGTTTTTGCATTGAGGATTCTGGGGTGTCACTCCAGGAGCCCCAGATCTACAGAAATGGGTCCATGGCTGTGGGATGTGGGTATGGCTGTTAGGGCTTCTGGGGCTGGGGGTTTGTGGAGAGGCTGCCTGCCTCCCCTCTAAGAGGATCCCAGGCTTTTCAGCCCCAAACCTGTGTCTCTGGAGTTTGTGTCTGCTTGGTGTCTCCACCGACATTAGTCACGCAGTAGTGAAGTTGGGCCTCTGCCATGGCGATGGCTATGGAGTACAGATGCCACTGCTGGCACTCATCTTCTCAGTCAGAACCCTGTTATTTTGCCACTGACTAGCAGCATAATCCTGACCTCCTTTTTAGGAATTCACTTTCATTCGTTCACTCACATACATAACATTCACATCACAGATGATGGTCCTGATCCGGACGTTGGATAATTAGCAAGTACAAGATTTTCCCTCTATTTGTGGGTCTTACACGGAGTTGTTCGACACACAGAAAATTTATTCTTTCTCTAGTGGTGACAGATATGAACTTTGGGAACTGGTTGTGTGGTTGTGGTTGTGAGGAGATCTTGCCTGGGGAGGTGCAGGAGGCCTCTCTTAAGTGGGGAGTAGAAGGCTGGGGAACAAGGGTTAGAGGATCTCCCCCAAACCCCAGGCAGAGGGACTAGTGTACACTGGGCTTATTTGCAGAGTTTAGGAGAAGCCTGGGGTAAAAAGAGGGGAAGGATCCTCAAGGCAGGTACTGCCATGTCACCAGGGCTTGCCTTAGAGTTGAGACTTGAACACTTTTGGAAGTTTGCACAGATGCTCAGAGCCACTGGGGTCATGCCTAGTGGTTCCAGGGCCATGTGTTGCTGGGGATCAAGCCCTGGGCCTCCCACATGAAGGCAAATGCGTTATCAGTTGAGCCATGTGTCTGATCCAACCTTTGCAAAAGGCATGGGGTGACTTATAAACAGTATAGGGGCTGAAGTGATAGCATAGTGGTAGGGCATTTGCCTGGCACTCGGTAGACCCAGGACAGACCCGGGTTCGATTCTCGGCATCCCATATGGTCCCCCGAGCCTGCCAGGAATGATTTCTGAGCGCAGAACCAGGAGTAACCCCTGAGTACCGCCAGGTGTGGCCCGAAACCAAAACAAACAAACAAACAAAAAAAAAACAGAAAAAATAAACAGTTTTGGGGGCTAAGGCCACTTCTGGTTTGATGCTTGCGCTCGGGCCCAGAGATATACCTGGTAGGACTCCAGACTCCAAGTGGTGCTGGAGACTGAACTCTGAGGCTGGCATGTATCTGGGGTGCCCCTGACCCCTATTGTGGGTGTTGGTGTAGGAAAGACTCAGGCCCAGATGGCCGACGTAGAGCCCTCACAAGAGACAGCCCTGGGTTCCCTCCAGGCAATCCCAGGGGTGCATTTTTTGGTCACCTCTTATTAAGGCATGCTGGTGCTGGGTGCTGGGCATTGTCTCTGGGAAATTTCTCAGCCTTGTTTGCCCTTGCTGTCATTTCTCACTGACTAGGCCCAGACCTTCTTGCCAACCTGCTGGGCAGGCCAGAGGAGGCGAATCCAAACCACACCCCACCCTGTGAAATCTCTTCTGTTCTGGAGGAGATTTGTAGTGGCTATGACCCCATGTTGTGTCTCTAAGGGCTGGGCTTTTGGAGCCAGTGGGTGAGGGGGGACTTTTCTTCTCCCCAAGTCAAGACAGCATCAGGCTGAGAAGGACATGTTGGCATTTGGACAGGGAAGGGATGAGAACCAAGGCTGGTTACTTGAAGCTACTGTGGTTGGGACCAGTGAGCACTGCAGTTGAGAAATAGCAGGAGAGAAGCCTTGAATGCCAGATCCAATCTTCCAGGTTCCAGGGAATAAAGGGCACTTGAGCAGAGATATAATTGGCTGGATGGACTTCAGGGACAATCGAGCTGTAGAAGACAGAAACAGGGTGTGGACGGGAGGGACAATGCCAAACTTCTGGGTCATTGGGGACCTCTCTGTCCCCTGCCCTTGTTGGGACCATCCACCATTAACAGTGTGTCTTAAGACGCCTCGCTGTTTTAAACTCCAACCCTGGAGTTTGCTTGTACCAGGGGCATCTCTCTAGCTTTGGTTTGCCCCTGGATGATGATAATTTCTTCCCTTTCAGTCTCTGTTTCTTCACCTGTGGAATGAGAGTGATGGTTAACCAAGAACAGTGGTGTTGCCAGGGTTGGCTCGCTGGCTCTGTTTTGTATTCTGCTGTTGGAGGATGCCCAGGGTCTCTTGTCTCTTGTTTTCTCTCTCTCTCTCTTCTCTCTCTCTGTCTCTCTTCCCCCCCTCTCTCTGTCTCTTTCTTTCCCTCCCCCTAGGGTCCTTCCCTGTGACCCTAAAAACTATAATTTGAACTGGGGACAAGTTTCCGGCAGCACTGACAGATGATACCTCCTGTGGAATGCTGAAGGAATCAGAGACTTTCGCATTCCTCGTTCAGCCCAAGGCTGGTCTGTCCTGCTTTTTATGACAATGATACATGGGCAAGTTTGAGAACTTGGACATCATTCCATGAGCATCTTCATTTGCTACCAGAGGGATCTGGTGCCCGAAAAGGGAGAGTATCATATCTCAGCTCACTCAGTCCTTTCGTTAGCAGGAATCCAACTTTTTCTTTGCTCCCTGGCCCAGGTATTTATCACAACTCAAATTCATTAATTGCCCGTCATTAAAAATAAAAATCCCTAGTTGAATCAAGGACAAGGAACAATGGACTGGACATCTAGGGGTCGGGCCTTCCCCAGACAATTCCAAGGAGCATCCTGCAGGGAGGAATTCCCCCTGCCCTGATTGACGTTTTGGGAAACTGAGCGGCACCTCTTGCAGGATCCCGAGAGAGGAAACAGCAAAGGAAACCAGGCATTTTAGTCCTGGGTCAGATGGAGGAGGAGCAGTGGTTTCCTGAGGAAGCTTGGGTTTTCAGTGGAGTCGAGAAGGTCTGTTTCTGGCCTGGTTGCATGCCCACGTGTAGTTGGCAGAGTTGGTTGCTAATGATGACTAGTCGGTACACTCATCAATAAATACAAGTTGCTTTAAGTGCCCCATGGACATGCTAGGGCCAGAATGATAGTGCAGTGGATAGGGAGCTTGCCTTGCACATAGCCAGGCCAAGTGTGATCCTTGGTATCCAATCCATTATTCCTCCAAGCCCTCCAGGAGTGTGATTCCTGAGTGCAGAGCCAGGAACAACCTCCTGAGCCTAGCCGGGTGTGTCCCCTCCCCCCAAAACTCCAATAAGCAAAAAGAGAAAAAAACATTCGGACATAATGGTTCTGTGACTGTCCCTTCCCTACCGAAGCAACAATGAGTTGTGCTCACTTGGTCTGTTCTTGTGCCACAGTAGTTGGCGACCTGTTCATCTTTGTCTGGCTCTTAGGATGGTCATTCTGAGATTCTGTCTCTAATTTCCGCTCCTACCTCTAATTTTCCCACTCCAGAACTAGGTTGTGGTCCGACTGAATGCCAGCATGGTTCTGATCTCAACCCCAGCCATAACTCCCCAAACTTCCCAGCACTGGGCGTGCCTCTGAGCCTTTTCTTTGCTGTTCCTTCCTCCTTGAGATGCTGTCCCCAGCCCCAAAGGCAAACTTCAGGATGTAATTGGGATTCAGAAAGCTTTACAGGAACCTTGGAGGCTACTCCCACGTGTGCTCTCCTGCTATGTGGGTGATCCCACCAGATCTTCGGGGCTTCCTATTGGCCTATTGGACCTGTTGCAGAGAGAGAAAGATATTGTCACTCATCCAACATGTTTGATGGGAAATGATCAATAGGCCATTCAGTAATTTTGGAGGGGATGAAGGAATCTCCCTAGCTCTGATCGGGGTTCTGAGGACTTCCTCAGTCCATATCCAGAAATGCTCCAAGTATCAGTTTTCAACCTCTGGATCTTGTGTGTCCAAGGCAGGTGCTCCAGCGCTTTGTTCTCTCTCCCCTGGCCCAGTTCATGTTAAATGTATGTATGAGAGGAAGACCGGTGCTGGGTAATCCCCACACAAGCCCACATCTGTGCTCCTGCTTTTACTGCCTTGGGCCTCAGGTGGCTTGTCTGTGAGTGGTTGAGAACGTACCTCATTGCCTGGCCTGTCCCCCTATGACCCTCCATGTGCTTGTTTACAGATGGGGACACTGGGACTGAGAACAGGCACCAGCCTTTTCTGGGGCCCCACTGAAACTGGCCACCAGACAATGGGCCCCTTCCTGGGGTCCCGCTCCACCTTTGTTCTCCCCTAGTCTGGCTCTTCTCCCCCTGGGCTTATTCTGTTCCCCAAGATCAGGGGAAGCTTTGTTTGGGGATTGTTTTTCCTAAGAAGTTTACTCCACAATGCCAGGGGATGACTCAGAGGCCTGAGTCACCAGGAGGTCCTGGAGAGGAGGCGGTGAAGGAGGAGGGTAAGGAGAGAAGGGACAAGGGAGGGGGCCCCCTTTCTTGCACTCTCACTGCCAGAGCTAGTAAGTCTGCTTTACCCGTCCTCTGCCCTCTAACCATAAGTGGGTCTTGGAGTCTCAAAAGGCTCTTGTGTTTTCTCCTTCCCTCCGTGGTTGCCACGTGCCTGGCTGGTGCACTCACTGGTTGTGCTGCTCATGGGGGCCGGAGGTTGCACACTTGAGGTGCTGGGGTGGGGCTGGGGGTCCCCAGCAGTGCCTTTATTGCAGTCAGCTCAGGGCTGATCTAGGGAACTCATAGAAGTAAGACAGGTATTGTCCCAAAGGAGCCACTGAGAGGTCTGTTTCTGAGCCCAGTGCTTTTGGGATGTGTGTCTCAGGCAGGACCTGGTCTCTGTGAGTCTTCTTGACTTATTTTCAAGGAAGGTCTTTTGGAGTGGGCACTGCCCAGGGTCCACAGTTGGCAGTTGTTGGTCTTGCAATGCAGGTTAGATGGTTCAATGCTCAGTTCTGAAGAGGGTCGTGCTGGGGGAGGGGGAAACAGAGTCACACCCAGCAGTTGTGTTGGGTTGTGGGGTGATGTTCAGTGCCAGAGATTAAACTCAGGGTTTTGTGCATGTAAAACACACACTCCTGGGCCAGAGCGATAACACAGCGGTAAGACGTTTGCCTTGCGTGTGGCCAACACAGGACGGACCCTAGTTTGATTCCTGGCATCCCATATGGTCCCCCGAGCCTACCAGGAGCGACTTCTGAGCGCAAGGTCTGGAACCCCTGATTGCCACTGGCTGTGACCCAAAAACAAAAACAAAAACAAAACAAAACAAAACACACACACTCCTGGGTCCCAAGTCCCAGGGAACAATAATTTCTGCTTCTTTTATGTATGCAGACTTCATGCCAAATATTGCACGCCACCCTAATGTATTAAACCTTACTCAGTTCCTACAACGTTTCTGGGGAGACAGTGTAATAGCCTTCATTTTGCAGAGGAGACGACTTAGGCTGAGAGAGAAGGTACAACTTGTTCAAAGTCCAGAGTTGGGAAGGCTTTAAACACAGATTTGGGGCCAAAAAGAGCACAAAGGTTAGCTACTTGCCTTGCATAAGGCTGCAACAATGGTTTGAAGCCCGGCACCAAATGTGGTCCTCTGAGTAACACCAAGTAGGACCCTGAACACTACCGGGTCTGGCAAAACAGAACGAGATAGAGTGATAGCATACTAGGTAGGACATTTGTCTTACACATAGTCAACCGGTGTTCCATCCCCAGTGCCTCATATGGTCCCCTGAACTCTATTAGGAGTAATTCCTGAGTGCAGCAGAGCCAGAAGTAACCCCAAAGTATCTCCAGGTGTGGCTTAAAAACAAACAGACAAAGGGAGCCAGAGCAATACGATAGCATAACACTAGGTGTTCGTCTTGCACACAGCCAACCTGGGACCGACCCAGGTTCGATTCCCAGCATCGCATATGGTCCCCCGAGCCTGCCAGGAATGATTTCTGAGCACAGAGCCAGGAGTAACCCCTGAGTGCCGCCAGGTGTGGCCCCAAAACAAAACAAAACAAACAAAAATGAAATGAACCTTTTATTTAAATTATTTAAATATTATTTATGCCTTCTGGAATAGTTCTTTCTCTCCTGCCTAGAAAGCCTTCCTCTGTGCAGCACCAAGCTTCAGTGCATGTAGGCTCTGTGGAGGGATTGGGACCTTCTCAGCCCCGACCTCCTAGCTCTTCTCTCTGTGCCACTGGCCTGCAGCCACAGCACTGCACGTGGCTCTCCATGCTGTGGCTGATGTCTGTGCCTGCACCCCCCCACCCCCCCGTGTGTGGGATAAGGGGTTGAGGGGGGCTGGGAGACAGCTGTCGGCAGCCCCAGCTGCAAGCCTGCTTTTACGCCTCCCTCCCAGGGCCAGATTGAGCGCTGGCAGGAAGAGCTCTTGGCGAGACCCCACACCCCACACTGGCAGCTCCCAGGGCACGGGGTGAGCAAATGGTGGAGCCAGCTCTCTGCGAACTTCCTCTGGCTTCTGGCGCTAGGGCTCTGCGGAGTTGGCCTTCTGGATGTGGCTTACACACTGTCTCCCCGATGGCTGCCCACCTCCAGGACAAACTGGGCTGGCTGAGAAGGCCAACTGGCCCTCCCAGGGAGCCTTGTCATGCCACAAGGGGTCTAGGTGGAAGGAGGCCTGGAGCTGAGTCCTGGGTTCCTCCTTGCTTGGCTGGTTCTGACAGTGTGACATCCAGAAACACATTCTTGACTTGGCATTATCAGGTCCAAGGAGAGGACCGAGGGACAGATCTGTATCAGCCCCCTGTGGGGTGACACACCCCAACAGTCTCTCTGGAGCTTCTCACTAGCTTGCACCTCTTTCTATTTGAAAAGCTCAGGTGAGGATCAGAGAGAGACACGGAACCCAGGCTGAACTTGGGATCCCACTATAGGGTCTAACTTTTCTTTCTTTTGATTTTTTTATTTTTTATTTTTTTGGGTCATACCTGGTTATGCTTAGGGGTTATGCACTCAGAAATCACTCCTGATTTGAGGACCATATGGGATGCCGGGGGATACAACCATGGTCCATCCTGGGTCAGCCACATGCAAGGCAAACACCCTTCTGCTGTGCTATCGCTCTGGCGCCTAAGGGGTCTAACTTTTCTTCTGGGCTCTCCCAGAGTATGTCCAGTTGGATTGGCATCTGGCAGAGACCAGATGGTTACGGAAAGAGGGGGCTTGCTTTTGAGGAGCTTCTACCATTCGACTATGAGCCTCCCCCAACCCCTGATAATAAGGTTTCATTCTCATGTGTTGGGTGGGGGAACTCCCAAGTATTCGAGGGCCACTCCTGGCTGCACTTGGTCACCCTGAATAAAAGCCTCAGGGTGCCTCAGTTGTTCAGGACTGGTGGTATGCGTGCTAGGGGCTGACATCTCAGTGTTTGGGGCCCTAAGATGCCAGAATTGAGCTCAGGACCTGGAGCGTGAAGGTCTACACCCCTGACCTGCCTGGCCTGTCTTCCATTTTGTTCCTTTTTCCATTTTTTTTGTTCTTGGGCCACACCCAGGTGCTCAGGGGTTAGGAATCACTCCTGGCAGTGCTCAGGGGTTCTCAGTGCTCGGGGATCATTCTCTGTGGTGCTCAGTCGTCCCTGCAGTGCCAGGGATCAAACCTGGTCTTCCTTCATGCAGTGCCCATTCTCAGCCCTTCGGGACATATCCCCAGCCTTCTGTTCTCTAGATGAGGAAACTGAGGCCCAGATCGCAGAAACCCAGGCTCACCGACTGTGTTTTTTGTGCCTATCGAATGCCCCGGACCACCCAGAGGCCACTGCGGTTCCACTGGGTTTCATAACTGCTGTTTACTGCCCGTCGTCCCAATGAGCCAAAGGGTGGGTGTCTCAGGAGGGCCAAGACAACCGAGGAGCCAAAATGAGGAGCCAAAATGCAACAGGCTATGAGAAAGAGCTCCCCAGGAGTGGACGGCTGCCCGGGGAAATCCAGAACCACAGAGTTGGGGGGCAGAGTAGAGAACACGGTGGCTCTGCCAGGCCTGGCTACAGTCCTTTGTACATCGTGGTCCAGGGCGGGGGCGAGTCTGCTTCTTGGTCTCCGGCCACTCCCCCGGGGGACCTGGAGTGACGCGGAGCTAAGTTTGTGGTTAAGGCAGGGATAGGGCCAGGGGTTGGGACTGCACTCTGGGCGGTGTTGCCCCTTCTTTGTTGATTCTGAGAAGCTACCTCTATGTACCTGGCACAGGGCAGGAACCAGGTACACCCAAGATCAGAGCCTGAGATCCCAGTGGGCCCAAGGAGGGTAGAGATAAGACCAGAGGTTGGCATGGAAGGCTGTGTGTGGCACACATCAGAGAAACATGACGAAGCATGCAGAATCACGCAGAGCATCCTGGCAAAGCACCGTCCCTGCCACTGCTGCTCACCACAGTGGTCTCCGCCTGGGGTTCTTCCTAGGACATGCCTCTGAACTGGGGGCCCCAGTGAGGATTTTGGGGGTTCTCCTGATTAGCCTCTTCCCCTGGCTACGGTGTGGGGGTGTGGTGGGACAGGTGACACCAAGATTCCTGGCTGCCAGCCGGGCTGCATTGGGCTTTGACTGGTGGCCCTTTGCCTGGAATAGACTCTGTTGCTCTCTGCCCTGCCAGAATGTGCCAGAAGCTTCCCACACCAGCGTGGGATGGAGCCAGTCCAGATGTGCCTCCCTCCAGCTCTGGGCAAGGGTCTCTGAGCAACTCCCAGCTGTAAAAGGAGGCACTTGGGCCCAGATCCCCTGCTTCTGTGCAAGGGCCCAAGATTGATCTCCCCTCTCCTGGGTTCCATCTCCCCTCCTGGGAATGTCTGGGCCCAGTGCTAAGGTGACACCTGACAGCTGGCTGGGGTCCTGGATGGCCTGATTCTCACCAGGGACCATGGTCTGATGGCCCATTTCACAGATCTAAACCCTGAGGCTCAGAGACATTGGCTTCTAGATATGGTTGCTGGGACTGGAGCTGGGCCCCGTGTTGCAGACGGAGACTCCGAAGCCAGGCGAGGGACCAGGACTTGCCCCGAGTCACCCAGGAAGTCAGGGGCAGGGCCGGGCCTACTGGGGCCTCTTCCTTTCCTATCTGTGAGCCTTCACTGGTGCCCGCTGCCCTTACTTGCCTGCATGCAGACACCCTCAGTCAGGGCTCGGGGGGGCTGTAGGCTCGTGCTGCTCCCTCACTGTCTCCAAGGCAAAGAGCTGGAGCGAGGAGATAGAACTCCCAGAGTGCCCCAGCTCTATAGAAGGCAAAACCGAGGGCTTATGTGATCATTAACTAGTGGGTCCAGACTAGAGTTGGGGACCCGGATTCCTGGGCCAAGGCCGAGTCCCAGCGGCCCTTCGTTACTCAGCAACCACTGGTGGGGGCCAGGGACCCTCAAGGTGGTGGGTGGCCTGGCTTCAACTCTAGAATGGCAGCTCAGGGAAGTTTCTTTTCCTTCCTGTTTGTACTTTCCATCACTTTAGCTTCTCTTTTGTGTTTGTTTGTTTTGTTTTGTTTTTCGATCACACCCGGTGGTGCTCAGGGGTTCCTCCTGGCTCTACGCCCAGAAATCAGTCACTCCTGGCAGGCTCGGGGGACCATCTGGGATGCTGGGGATGGAACCTGGGGCCGTCCTGGGTTGGCCACGTGCAAGCAAACACCTTACCACTGTGCTATCACTCCGGCCCCTATTTTAGCTTCTTAAAGACCTTTTTCTAGGTTCTGTACTGTCTGCAAAAGGCTGGACAGAGTGTCTGGGTTGCCTGTGGGAGCAATGGGTTTGATCCCCCGAGACTCAGGTTCCCTTGAGAATTGCTCGGTGCCGCCCTGCAAGCTCCCGAGCACCACCGGGTACAGCCCTGGAGGGCCCCAGTACTGTGGCTCTTTGGCACAGCGTTTTTGGGTCCCTGAATCAAACTGCCAATAGATCGGTTGAAAATTTCTGATGGGGATCCAGGGACGCTTGAACACTACTTGGGGGTCCCCCAAAAGGAACAAGTATATCACATCCAGAGCTGGAAATGCAGCTGACCTCCTCCCCTGCAAACAATATGGTTTGACTGCATGAGTCCGATTATATGAGGGTTTTCTTGTAAACAGATGACATCAACTTGTGTTTCTTGTAAATATAATACATGCATTTGTTGCTTATCATCTTCCTCCCCTTATTTTCTTTCTTTTATTTTTGCTTTTCTTGATCACTTTCCTCTTTCTTCCTTCCTTTCCTCTTTCTTTCTATTATACCTTTCCTCTCTTCCTTTTTCTTCTTTCTCTTTCTTTCTTTCTTTCTTTCTTTCTTTCTTTCTTTCTTTCTTTCTTTCTTTCTTTCTTTCTTTCTTTCTTTCTTTCTTTCTTTCTTTCTTTCTTTCTTTCTTTCTTTCTTTCTTTCTTTCTTTCTTTCCTTCTCCCTTTCTTCCTTCTCTCCCTCCTTTCTTCCTTCTCTCCCTCCTTCCTTCCTTCTCTCCCTCCCCTCCCTCCCTCCTTCTTTTCCTTCCTTTCTTCCTTCCTCCCTTCCTTCCTCCCTCCCTCCCTTCCTTCCTTCCTTCCTTCCTCCTTTCCTCCCTCCCTCTCTTCCTTCCTTCCTTCCTTCCTTCCTTCCTTCCTTCCTCCTTCCCTCTTTCCCTCCCTCCCTCTCTCCCTCCCTTCCTTCCTTCCTTCCTTCCTTCCTTCCTCCTTCCCTCTTTCCCTCCCTCCCTCTCTCCCTCCCTTCCTTCCTTCCTTCCTTCCTTCCTTCCTTCCTTCCTTCCTTCCTTCCTTCCTTCCTTCCTTCCTTCCTTCCTTCCTTCCTTCCTTCCCTTCTTCCTTTCCTTCCTTCTTTGATTGAATTGAGGACCTCATATATGCAAGGCAAATTCTCTACTGCTAAGCCCCATCTCTGGTTTTCTTCTTATTTTCTTCCTTCTGTTTGATTTTCCCTTCTTCCTTGCTTGTCCGAGCAGAGCGTAGGATGTAGGATGCAAACAGCCTAGCCCTTCGCCTTCTCCCTCTCTTGATGCTCTTGGCAAGCTTTCCAGTTGACAGCAGGTGGCCGTCATCAAGTCAGGGGAGTCAACAGCTAAACCAGAATTTGGCCTGCAGAGTATCTGTCCCTCATTCCCACATTGTTCAAGTTCATTATAACTTTGAGCCCTTCTGCAAGTTGTTTTTATTTTATTTTTATGCTGTTGGGGCCATGGCCAGCTGTGTTCAGGTATTAATCCTGACTCTGAGCTCAGGGCTCAGTCCTGGAGGACTTGAGGGAACATGTGGGAGCCAGGAATCAAATCTGGGTCAACACTGTGCAAGGCAAGTGCCTTACCATAGTACTATTACTCTGGCCCATGCTTTTATTTTCTTATCAAGGAAATTGAGGCTTGGCACCCTGTGTTTGTTCCCTTACCATCTCACTCCCATCTCAGCACTTCTAACTGGCAGCAGCCCTGAGCTGTCCAAGCGAGGGTCCCAACTAGACCCAGACTGCCAGACTTCAGATCCTGAACCTGGCCACCTGCAGTCTTACCCCTTCTGGGTAATGGACTGTCCTAAGTTCATTACCACCACCCTGACCCCCACCATCCCATCCATAGGGATGTGCTGTCTTTGTGTGACAAGGGGAAACATTTTAATCATAAAGCAACTGGACTATTCTTGCAGGACATGCAGAGTGTGGAAAATGCTTGCTGACCCAATGCTAGGAAGGGGCAACTTGCAGAGAGCCCCCCCCCCATAAAAACACACACACACACACACAGAGTCCCAATTTGTGTATACACCCCTGGAAACACACCCCTGCTGCATGCCAGCTCTTGTGCTTGTCTCCACCCAGGGTGAAGGGGCAGCCTCGCCCTGTACTGGTCGGTCCCTTTGGGAACCCCGATGTCTCCAAAATCCAGGCCAGATCCCCGCCCCTGCCAGGCCCCACCGGGGCGGGCCCAGCTAGAGCAGGATGGGCCTCAGCTACTTAAACCCCGGGCCCAGGAGGCTGCAGCTGTCGCCCTGGTCTCCCACTGCAGCAGCCGAGATGGCCCCGCACCTCCCCACGTGCGCCCTGCTGTGCGCACTGGTCCTGGGACAGCTGTCACCACCTGCCAGCTCTGCCACCGCTGCCCAGGCGCGGCCACCCCAGGGGCGGGTGAGTGTCGGGGGACCCCGGAGTAACTTTCTATTATGTAAGTTCTTGCAGATACAGCGCTAGGAAAAAGGGGAGTAATTCAGGTCTAGCATGGAAAAACTGTTTTGTTGCTTTGTAAGTATCTTGGCGCTGCTTGGGGGGACTCGGGGCAAGAGGGTGGGCGCCTTGGATCCTGCCTGGCTCCCTCCTGACAGGCTAACTTGGCCGGGCCCAGGGCCCCAGATCGCTTTGCCCTTTGGCCTCTGACTTCCTACCACCTGATTTTGTTCTTTTCCTCGCCCTGGTCTAATTTCTCCTCCCCGTGACAGCTTGTTTGCCGCTGTTTCAGATTTCTTTCTCTCTCATTCTCTGATTACAGTGGCTATTGATTTATTCTTCTCTGGGCACTCGGCCCCTAACTCCCTTCTCTCACACCTGCTTGCAGAATCCCCCCAGACTAAGTCTGATTTCGCAGGCTTCTGCTCCAGATGTGTTTTGCAACCTGAGTGCCTGTTCCTACAGGATCCAGCTAACTCCCCTCTCCCGGACCCCTTCTCTAGTTCCAGTGCATGGCTGACAACTGACCCCCATCCCAGCCTCCACTCACCTCTCTCCACCAGGCTCCTGCAGACCCTTCCCTTTCCCGAGAAAGGGAACTTGGGGTGTAGTCTTGGGGGGTGTGGGGGAGGCATGAGAGAGGAGACAGGCAGCAAAGGAGATCACTTGGGCTCGGTCACCTC
Source organism: Suncus etruscus (assembly GCF_024139225.1). NCBI lineage: Eukaryota > Metazoa > Chordata > Mammalia > Eulipotyphla > Soricidae > Suncus > Suncus etruscus. The sequence goes on along the minus strand of NC_064852.1, from coordinate 1,492,498 downwards.
TGGTTTTTTCTGGGTGTTCAACTGAGGGTGGGTGGGTAGGAAAGCTTCCCACTTTCCAGGGGCAAATAGGCTGTATGACCTTGGGCCAGCCTCCTGTCCTCTGGGCATCAGTTTTCCTAGCCACACAATGGGCTGGGATAAAGGCCTCTTGGAGGACCTTTATAGTGATAGGAGCCCCTTTAGGAAGCTACGCCCCAGATTTATGATTGTCATTTCATGGTGACCGTTTGATGATGAAACCCTCTGTGTTCCCTCTCCTGCCCCCCATTTTCCCCTCGGGAGTAGAGTCTGGTTTACCCACTCCTGGAGGGGTTTGGGGTGGAAGCGGGAGGAGGAGATTAGCCTCAACTCAGGGCAGACAGGGAGAGCCGGAGATGCCAGTGAGACCCTCTGGATGCCGGAGCCCCCCTCCCTCACGCTGGGGTTCCTCCCTGCGGGGACTCTGGCCTCTGCTCAGCCTCTGCCCACTCTCTTGCAGGCCAGCACTATGGAGCACCCCGAGTTCCTCAAGGCGGGCAAACAGCCCGGCCTGCAGATCTGGCGTGTGGAGAAGTTTGACCTGGTACCCGTACCCCAAAACCTGTACGGCGAGTTCTTCACGGGCGACGCCTACGTCCTGCTGAAGACGGTGCAGCTGCGGAACGGGAACCTGCAGTATGACCTCCACTATTGGCTGGGTGAGCACCCCAGCTTCCCTGCACGACACACACCTTCTAGGTGGGACCCCAGGAAGCGTCCGTGGGTGCTGAGGGTCTGTGGAGCCGAATGTAGGTGCCAGACCTGGAGCCGCCTGAGGATAGATTACATGATGCTACTGGGCCTTGAGGAGTGCTCTGAAATGGGGTGCAATGGGGACCCGACCCCTTCTTCCATGGCTTCCCTGGCCCAGCTCCACCTCAACCCTGGAGCCTGGAGTCTGCCTCACACTCATCCCTTCCCTAGCCTCAGTTTCCCACTCTGCGTACTGAGCCCCTGTTTCTCCCCAGCTGTGGTTCTGCAACAGGACAGTAGAGTGTGAGACTGGGGGAGGTGAGAGTGGGGTGACAGAGAGGGATCAGACGGACGAGTGATGTCAGGCTGGGCAGTGTATATGTGTGTATGTGGGGGGGGGATCTCAGGCTCATGCTGCCCCTCCCTGGGCCCCCCCCAGGCAATGAGTGCACGCAGGACGAGAGCGGGGCGGCCGCCATCTTCACTGTGCAGCTGGACGACTACCTGAATGGCCGCGCCGTGCAGCACCGCGAGGTCCAAGGCTTCGAGTCCACCACATTCCTCGGCTACTTCAAGAATGGCCTCAAGTACAAGGTGGGTCCTGGGCAACGGGGCCCATTGCTCCACCTGGTGGGGCGAAGGAGGCACACCCTGGCTTTGGATCCTGGCAGCTCTTCCTTCCAGAGCCTCTGGTTTCTGTTTCTTTGTTCCTTTGAAAAATCTCAGACAGGGCGGCCGGAGAGATAGCATGCCTTTCATGCAGAAGGTCGGTGGTTCGAATCCAGGCACCCCAGATGGTCTCCCAAGCCTGCCAGGAGTGATTTCTGAGCAGAGAGCCAGGAGTCACCCCTGAGTGCTGTCAGGTGTGACCCAAAAACAAAAACAAAAAAATCTCAGACAGGGGCCAGAGCAATAGAACAGTGGTAGGACATTTGCCTTGCATGCAGACCATCCAGGACAGACGGTAGTTTGAATCCTGGCATCCCATATTGTCCTTCGTGCCTGCCAGGAGTGATTTCTGAGCACAGAGCCAGGAGTGACTCCTGAGCACCACTGGGTGTGACCCCAAAGCAAAAAACAGACAGACAGATATCTCAGAAAGCTACAACTTATTACACACTGCTCACGCCAGGGTTTCAGCACACAGCGTTCCAACATCACTTCTGCCAGTGGATCCCCGTCGAACTCACTTCCCGCAGCCCTGCCATGGTCAGCTCCGTTCTGAAGGCCGCTTCTCAGACTCTGATGCCTTTACGCATTTATTCCCCTCCTTTTTTATATCCCACATGTGAAAGAGTCACACTGTGCCCGTCCCCCTCCTTCTGACTAACTTCACTCAACATAATACTCTTTGGCAATAGTCTTGTCAGCAGCCAATTGCCTGATTTTTTTTTTGTTTTTAGCTGAACCATCAGTATTCCACTGTGTATGTGAACCCTAGTTTTTGAATCCCCTCATCTGTGTTCGGACACTTGGGCTGTTTCCAGATTGGGGCTGCTGGGAATAGTGCTGCATATAGGAAGTAGCTGCTTTTTTCTTTCCTTTTTTAAGGAACTTCAGATACTTTTTATTGACACTCAGAAAGATGTGAGGGGAGAGAAAGAAAGTATGTTTCAAGGAAAAACACAGGCTTCTCCCGAGTGGGCAAAGAAAAACCAAAGAGACCTAGAGAAAAGTCAGCAATATCACACACACACACACACACACATACTATATGCTAAAGGAAGAATACGGGCTTGAAGAACATGCCACAAAACTTTTCTGAAGGGAGATTTTTTTTTTTTTTTGGTTTTTGGGTCACACCCGGCAGCGCTCAGGGGTTCCTCCTGGCTCTATGCTCAGAAATCACTCCTGGTAGGCATGGGAGACCATATGGGATGCCGGGATACGAACCACCATCCTTCTGCATGCAAAGCAAACACCTTACCTCCATGCTATCTCTCTGGCCTCAAGATTTTTGTTTTAAAATTTCTTTTAATTGAATCATGAGATACAGAATTGAAAAATTGGTGGTTGAGTTTCATTTGTACAGCATTCCAACACCATCCATCCCTTCACTAGTGTCTATTTCCCGTCACAAAATTTTCCCAGTTTTACTCCCATCCCCACCTGACCCCCAGCCTAACTCTATGGCAAACATTTTTAAGGAGAGATTTTGGGGTTCTAATTTTAAACCGGAGAAAAGGCCACTCCTCCCATTCATATAATATTTCTCTCTCCAGCAGTGACAAGGGCACTATAGCTGCAAACCCAGCCCCTCACTTGCTCATAGGGCTATTTCTATATCTCTGGGTGTTACGCTCTGGGAGGGTCCCCTGCCTGGAGGAACTTGGGTTCCTGCTGCTACACTGAAAGAGGCAGAGCAGGGTGAGACCCCAGCTTGAGCGAAGGTGCTTTCTACCATCACTGGAGTCTCATTTGAGGCCCCTTTGAGGATTGATTAGGTATTTAAAGCCACCTTCATCATATTCCTCTTCCTATTTATGGGCACCCCCTTTAACTTGAATTCTAAAGCATCTGGGCCAGCCCAGAGCTCTTCCCTCCAACCTCTAGCTGAGTTGAGGGGTGAGTGAGCAGAGGTAAGCTGGAATCCCTGAAGGCTGCTCCTGGAAGCCACTGAGGCTCCTAAGCTTCCCTCTCTGCTCTGATCACTTGAGAGCCTGCTGGACTTGCCTTACAGGCCTAGGGTGAGGATTTGGGCAAAGTCTGGTTGCCTTGGAAGGGCTCAGAGAAAGCCATAGTCTTGCCAAACTGGGATCCAAAACTGGTATGCGTAGTCTAGATCTCTGATTTTTAGGGAGGGGACACTGAGGCACAGAGTGGGTCAGCAACTGGCCTGGGGGTCGCATCTTGGATCAGCCATTGTCTCTCTCTGCATCTCAAATGTGAGCCTGCCTGCCCAGAAGAGGTGTGGATGGAGGGTGATTAGAAAGTGCCACAGAGGGGCCAGAGAGATAGCACAGTGGTAGGGCATTTGCCTTGAACGTTGCTGACACAGAACAGACAGTGGTTTGATTCCCAGCATCCCATTATGGTCCCCCCACCCCCACCCCGAGCTTGCCAGGGGCGATTTCTGAGTGCAGAGCCAGGAGTAACCCCTGAGTGCTGTCGGGTGTGACCCAAAAACCAAAAAAAGAAAAGTGCCACAGAGGGATAACAAAGAGCTGGGTGTGCCCTAGAATCAGGCACCAGCTTCCCCAGAGGGTGGGGCACTATTGCCTGCGACCTGTACTGCACCCTCTGCTGGCCAGTCTGCTGGACACAGAACCCAGCTCTGTCTTCTTCCTCTCTGTGCCTTCCTGGACACTTAAAGGAGGGGTGGCCAGACTGGAGGAAGAGGAAGAAAGACCCCTTGAATAGGATTCCTGAAGACCCCAAAGCCGCCCTCCCTACCCTCCACTATATCGGGTGACCTGCTTGTGCCTCCCGGGACTCAGTCCCCGCCTGCTGCCACACAACAAACATTTATCAAGCCCTGGAACCTGTGGCTCCTGACTGTGGCTGTGTAAACAGCAGCAATCTGAGTCAAGATCAAATCCCACTGGGACTGTCCCAGGATGTTTTGTTTGGTGAGGGATACCCAGGGCTGGGCTGCCACCCTGGGCCTGGATTTGGGGCTCTGTCTTGACAGATGGTGTTTCCGAAGGCCAGCCTGTGTTTTGCACCTTCTGGAAATGCGCTGACTGCCTCCACCCTGGCAGGCATAGAAAGACAAGGAGCAAGGCTGATGTAGAAGATCTGGGCTGCCCCAGGCAGGTGTGGGGAGGACAGATGAGCCTGAAATCCTGGAAAGAATAGCCAGGGACCTGAGACCCCCACTGACTTGAGAGTCACTGCTCTGTGCAGAATCTCTTGACCCTCCCCCCATTCCCTATCCCCCGCTTCCCTGCACCTCTTTTTTTTTCACTTTAATTATTTATCAATTGATTGATTGATTGATTTTTGGCCACACCTGGTGGCGCTCAGGAATTACTCCTGACTCTGTCCATATGAGATGCCGGGAATCGAGCCATGTTCCTCCCAGGTTGGCTGCGTGCAAGTAAATGTCCTACCTCTGTGCTATCTCTCCGGCCCCTCCATGCAACTCTTTATCTTGACTCCCAGAAGGGGGTACTGAGTCCTGGAAGCTCCTGATCTAGGGACCCATTGGGAGACTCACAGTCCTGCCCATTCTTATTCCCATTTCTCAGAAAAAGAACCCCCAGAGTTTAGAGACTGGAGGGGACCATCCTGAATCGATGCAGTTTATTTTGTCTTATCCATAGTTTGTTTTGTTTTGTTTGGGGGCCACATGGTGATGCTCAGGGGTTACACTTGGAATCACTTGGGTTACTCAGGAATCACTCTTGATGGTGCCCAAGAGACCATATGGGAGACCAGGGATCAAACCCAGGTTGTCTGTGTGTAAGGCAATTGCCCTACCAGCTGTACTGTACAGCTGCTCTGACTCAAGAAAAGGATTTTAAAGTGACGTAGAGCATGTGCTGACACGTTTGAAGGCCTGAGTTTGATCCTGGCCCTATATACGCCCAAACCTCGACACTGCTGGGGTGGAGCTGGGTAGGGCTCTGCACTCCGCCATAGTGACTCCTATTTTTTTTTTCTTGGTTTTTGGACCACACCCGTTGACACTCAGGGATTACTCCTGGCTATGTGCTCAGAAACCACTCGTGGCTTGGGGAATCATATGGGATGCCAGGGGATCGAACCGTCATTCATCCTAGGCTAGCGCAGGCAAGGCAGACAGACACCTTGCCCCTTTGTCACCGCACCGGCCCTGACTCCTTTTTTTTAAAGGGAAAATTGTAAATTATTATAGACTTGGTTTCTCTTCAAGAATAGCATAAATTCGTTGTCAAATATCAGATGTTATAGGAAGAGAGGTTTTAGGAAAGACATTTTCCCTTGTAATAAAGTTCTGATCTCTAGGAGGGGCAACGGTGGCTGAGAGAAAGAATCTTCTGGAAGGTCACACCTGGCCCACCAGCCAGAATTTCCTCCAATCTTCCTATCTCCTCCTCCTTGAATCCTGCACATCTCCCCTGCATTGGTTTTGTTCCTCCCCCCAAAACTGACTCTGTTCCCTCCCTGCTGTCTCCCCAGAAAGGAGGCGTGGCCTCGGGCTTCAAGCATGTGGTGCCCAATGAGGTGTCGGTGCAGAGACTCCTACAGGTCAAAGGGCGGCGTGTGCCCCGAGCCATGGAGGTGCCCGTGTCCTGGGACAGCTTCAACAACGGCGACTGCTTCATCCTGGACCTGGGCAATGTGAGTTCTGTTCCCCTCGCAGGGGTGGCGGATTCAGGCTCATGGGGGCTTAGTGGACACCGGGTACCAGAGGTACCTGGGAACTAGAGGTGCCTGGGCCTCAGTGTCCTCCTGTCCTCTCCCAGTCAGTAACCCTCTCACCTCGGTCATCAGTTGCTCAGCTCTGTCCCTTCTGTTTTGGAACCTGCACAAGTAGGACCAACAGTGTCCTCCTTTCCTGGCTCAGCACAGACCTTGTCATGTGCAGGCTGGTGCGAGGCTAATAAGGTTTCTCCCAGACAGCTGTGCCACCACTTACTGTCCTTTCTGCTGTCCAAGGCCTTGGTGGCTTCTAGTTTGGGGGACTGTGGCACGCACTATCTCCCCACTGGTTCCATAGCCCCAAATATGTCCCCACACCATCAGGCAGACAGACATGTGTGTCCTGTCAGGGGAGGCAGGAGGGAGGTGGTCCCTATGAAGGTGTCACACATAATGTCCTGTCTTGCCCCCACCCCTGCCCTGGGGCACAGTTCACTTCTCTGTGTTTGAGCACACACTCTTGGATCCCAGTGGGACATGCAGACATCTCCAGGGGTTTCCACACTCCCCTCTCGCATGGTCCCTGGGCGGGCTCATGCCGGGTTCTGCCTTTCAGGACATCTACCAGTGGTGCGGCTCTGCGTGCAACAACTTCGAGAGGCTGAAGGCCACGCAGGTGTCCAGGGGCATCAGGGACAACGAGCGGAATGGACGCGCCCGTGTGCATGTGTCTGAGGAGGGCAGAGAGCCAGAGGCGATGCTCCAGGTACCACTAGTGGGCCACATCCCAGGGTACTGTTGTGTGTGTGTGGGGTGGGGGTTATGGCATCCAGGACCATCTCCCGTGCTGTGGGCTGTTCTGGGGAACTTGGGTTACCTACCAGGGTGGCTCTTTTTAGGAGGTACCAAAAAGAGCCCAAATGCTCAGATTCCGGGCTAGGATCCCAGGGCCGGTGTGCGTGGGGAACCACACCTACCAGCAGGGGGCGCCAGCGAGTTGAGAACTGGCATCCTGGCATCTCCTAGCATCTTGGCTCCTGCCAGCCTGCGGCAGAAGCCCCTCCTGCAGTACAAGATGATGGGAACCTCGCCCCCTTTCTGCTTCTGACCATCTCTGCTAGTCTCTGCCCCCTCAGTCAAGTGCTTGATGGCACTGATAGCTGTTGCACTTTGGGAGATAGCAATAGAGGTAACAGGCCACAGAGAAAGGAGGAGGCCCAGAAGTGTGCTCCAGGCTGTCTGGCTTCTGCTGTTCTCGGGGCGTGACAGGGTGTGGGATAGTTCCAACTTTTTGCGGGGAATAGAAGTTGATTCTAAAAAAAAATAAAAAATAAAAACTTAAAAAAATAGATCAACTTAAAAAAAAGTTGGTTCTCTTGGAAGAATCCTGGCTACCACCATAGATTGGTCTGAGGCAGCAGAGGGGATGGGGCACGGAGGAAAGTAGCTGGAGGGAACCTGGAATGGAGGCGTGAGAACAGAGTCTGCAGTCCCAGAAATCTGTGTTCAGATCCTATTTTAGCTGACAGGGAAAGTCACTTTGATTCTCCAGTGGTGGTTCCTTCCTTGCGAAAAGAGCATGATAGGGTCTCTGAGGATGTGTAAGGAATGGCTGGGAGCTCTTTATTGGGGGGGGGGAAACACCTGGTGGTGCTGAGGGGTTCCTCCTGCCTCTACGCTCAGAAATCAGTCCTGATGGTGCTCAGGAGACCATATGGGATGTGGGGATCAAACCTGGGTCTGTCCCAAGCCAGCAGTTTGCAAGGCAAATGCCCTACTGGTATACTATCGCTCCAGCCCCTGGCTGGGAGCTCTTAAAGACACAGCTTTGGGGTGTGTGCCATTTGGAGAAAGCCTTAAGAGTCTGTGATTCTGTGCCCTGAAAGCTGAAGAGAAGGGTCCAAGGAGCTCCAGACACAGGTGACAGGCAGGCCTGAGGAAGTTCACCACTTAGGAACCAATCGAGCCTAACGCAGGAGCTTTTCAGAGGGGCCCTGTTCTTAGCTCAAGCACCCGGGATGTGTGTATATGCATACAGGAGCAGGTCTGTGCTTGCGTGTTTGCATATGTGTGCATGGCCCATGTCTGCCTGGCCAGGAGCCAGGCCCCTGCTGATGATGGCGGCTGCAGCGAGCTCATAGCCTCACTCCTCCCTCTCCTGCCTCCCCTGCAGGTCCTGGGCCCCAAGCCCACTCTTCCCGAAGGGACGAGCGATGACACCCAGGTGGACGCGAGCAACCGCAAGCTGGCCAAGCTCTACAAGGTCAGTCTCGGTTGGGAGGTAGGAGGGTGGGTTTTCTGTGACTGCCACCAGCTATATGACATCTTCCGCCAAGCGAGTGAAGTCCATGGGAGCTGGGGTCATGGGGCGGCTCAGCTTCCATAATGTGCGATGGACACACATCTCCCTTTTGTCTTCCTACGTGGAGGAGGAGAGAAGGGAACCGTTGGAGACACCTCTGGGCCATATTCATTGGGCTGTGGATAGCACAGACACGTGGTCTGTAAAGTGGGGACAAGGGCAGTTGGGGGAGTCCACACTGCAGGGTTTCTGGTTGGTACTTTTGGGATCATCAGAGCTTCCATCTTTGTTTTCTAAGCACGGTGGGGTCCTGCGTTCTTTCCTCATAGTTATGGTTGTAGAGTGATTTTTTTTTAACTTGATTGATCGATTGATTGATTTTTGGGTCACACCGACGGTACTCAGGAGTTACTCTTGGCTCTACACTCAGAAATTGCCCCCAGCAAGTTGTAGGACCATATGGGATGCCAGGAACCCACTCGGGTGCAAGCAAGTCAAACACCCTACCCTGTGCTATCTCTCTGGCTCCCTGTAGTGTGATGTTTTTAATGCCCCATGCTGGCGTTCTCTGACTAAGAGAAATGGCTAGTTTGCCTCTACTGCCTCCTGGTCTTTGACTTGGATTCTGTCTCTCACCCGGGCGCCATCAATGTGACTTCTGGCTCCTAAAGCCTCCGACTCTGCCTCCTGCGGCCTTGTAGTCCCTGTCTCGGCCTTCTAGAACTGCACAGAGAAAACTCAGCAAGTGTGTTAGGAAAAGACTGGAAATGGGGGTGTGGCTGGGTTCTTGAGGGACTCAGTCCTCGCTTCCTCCTGACTTTAAGTCCGAATGAGGCTGATCTTGAGCTCAGAAACTTGCAGTTGAGTTTGGGACAAAAGCCCAGCTCAGCCCCTGACAGCACAGGCATGTGGTCTATAAAGTGGGGAGAAGTGTTGTATTAATTATTCATTATAGAGTCGGAGTGTGGATGGCGAAGCCTTTTCCGGCCTGGCCCAGTGTCTGCAGCCCCTTCGGCCGGCGGGTCTGTAGTTGCAGGGTGATGGCGAAGAAATGATCCACAGGCAGTTAGATGAAGTTTCAGGAGACATCCGGCTTTTATTACAAGGCCCTAATCACCATGTGCTTTTTTCACATGGCCTCTAAGCCGAGCAGCCTCTTTCCTGCTGCTCTGCATCCATCCTGGGTCTGCTCTCTCTCCTTGCTGTCACCTTTCTTCTCGCCCCGCCCCCCAGGCAACCCCTAAATTACCAACCACAGACCCCTCCCAGCTGTGGGTGGGTCTGACCATCCAGGTGAGATTAGCATATGGCATTGGGGAGGAGTAACAGCCCCAACTGTGACCTCAGTTTTTGTGGTTAGATAGTAAACTTTCTTTTTTTTTTTTTTTGGTTTTTGGGTCACACCCGGCAGTGCTCAGGGGTTACTCCTGGCTCTATGCTCAGAAATCTCTCCTGGCAGGCACGGGGGACCATATGGGACGCCGGGATTTGAACCACGGACCTTCTGCATGAAAGGCAAACACCTTACCTCCATGCTATCTCTCCGGCCCCAGATAGTAAACTTTCACTGAAAGAACACATCATTTTTATACTGGTTATAAAAATCACACGTGCTAGGGTTGCCAAGGTCATGTACATGCTTCCAGAATCATGTAAAAAAGTAGTCCTGGTAGTTTCATAATTAGGGTTTAGTCTGCTGGTTTAATCATGAACGCAACATAAATCAGTTGTTAAAATCAATTGTTTAGGGGCCAGAGAGATAGCACAGTGGTAGGGCATTTGCCTTGCACGCGGTTGACCCGGGATGGACCCGGGTTCAATTCCAAGCATCCCATATGGTCCCCTGAGCCTGCAAGAAGCAACTTCTGAGTGCAGAGCCAGGAGTAAATCCTGAGCACGACCGGGTATAGCCCCCCCAAAAATCCTCCCCCAGTTCAATTGTTTGGTTATGACTTCTTTTGCTTCCTTTTCAAACCCACACTCAGCACTTCCTGGGGGCTTCTCCTGGCTTGGTGCTAAGAGGTTGTTTCCAGCCATGATCAGGGGACCATGGGGTTACCAGAGATGGAATCCTGGGCTCCTGTGTTATATGAAGATCATTATGCTTCAGTCCGATGAGGAGTGGTGTGTGTGTGTGTGTGTGTGTGTGTGTGTGTGTGTGTGTGTGTGTGTGTGTGTGTGTGTGTGTGTGTGTTGGTGGGAATCAAACCCAGGCTCCCACAAATGCAGAGCTGAGGGCTAAGTCACCTCTTCTGCCCCTGGTTCCCGATTGGTTGTGCAACCACTGACTTTAATCTGAATCTCATCCGGGTCATTGCACAGGACTCTTTCCTCCTATTCATTCGTTGTTGTTGTTGTTTCCTTCCCACTTGGGAGTGTTCAGGGGCCATTCCCAGCATATTTCTTGTCGTCAGTTTTGAATGTGTTTGTGGAGGAGGGACCATGTGGCACCAAGATCCAAACCAGAGTTGCAACTTTTGGAGCTGTCTCCTTGAATTTGAGTCTCATTTCAGTGAACGATTCACTTTTCTCTTTCTTTTTTAAAGTTTATTTATTTACTTATTTAGTTTTAATTTTTGGGTTTTGGTCCATACTATACTCAGGGAACCCCATACTCAGGAGTTCCTTTTGCCCTGTGCTCAGAAATCGCTTCTGGCAGGCTTGGGGGACCATATAGGATGCCAGGGATTGAACCCAGGTCTGTCCTGGGTCACCCAAGTGCAAGGCAAACACTCTACCTCTGTGCTATCTCTCTGGCCCTCCTTCTTTTCTCTTTTGATCTTTGGACCACCCTTGGCAGTACTCAGGGCTTATTCCTGACTCTGTGCTCAGGGGTTACTCCTGAGAGCTTGAGAGAGCACCTGAGAGGTGCCGGGGATTGAATCCTGGTTAGCTGTGTGCCAGACGAACATCTTAGCTGCTGTACTATGGCTCTGGCCTCTGTTCATTTCTTTTCCTCTGTCCCTACATCTCTGCATGTCATCCCACTACCACTGAGACCCAGGTGCAGTTTCCTTATTACTGTGTGTATGGGGGGGGGTGCAGGGATGTCTCACAGAGGCACCCACAGAGCTGAGAAGGAAAGAGAAAGACTGAATATGTCTCCCAGTTTGCGGATACATGCCTAGTGCTCTGTGCAATTTTCCTGGGAGGTTGATGATGAACTCTGTGAGATCGATTCATTCATGAATGCATCCTCGCCCTTGCCCCCAGGTCTCCAACAGCGCAGGATCCATGGCAGTGTCCCTGGTGGCCGACGAGAACCCCTTCACCCAGGGGGCCTTGGCCTCAGAGGACTGCTTCATCCTGGACCATGGCAGGAATGGGAAGATCTTCGTCTGGAAAGGTACCAGCCAAAGCCCCGAACCATATTTGCTTCCCAGTGAAGCTGGGGTGACCCTGGTGGCCCCAGCAGTAGAATCATTGGGTCTGGCTAAGAAACAGCAGGAGTGGCCCCTGAAATCCCTGAGCCTTGCTGAGGATGCTCCCACAAATGTTTTATGGACAGCATGGGGTCCAATGATGCTGAGGGGATTGTTTCTCACAGGAATTTGAAGTGCCTTGCATTGTCTGTTGAGATCTTTCTTGAGAACACTGGAGTAATCTGGGGAAGGGGATGCTCAGGCTCCAAGGGCCCCTGTGGGGCTTTTCTTGTAGGGACCTGTTGGAAAATGTGCGTCCAGGCTTTTCGGAGACATACCTTGGGCATCCTTTTTCGGTGCCTCCCTGGCCAAGGCAGAGGGAGAAGGAGAGAAAAAGACTTGGCCAGTCCTCTGGATATCTCTGCCTTCCAGGCCCTCAGCTTTGCCTTGGAAGGGTTGGGCCTGGCACCAGCTGATGAGGAAGATTATCAGGGGTTCAGGGTGGAGCCAACCTCAGAGTGTGCAGTGGGAGGAGTACCCTGCTGTGGACAGATGACCTGGGGAAGGGGGAGCTGAATATCAGTCAAGCTTTCTCCACTTTCAGCAAGCCTGACCCGTTCTTCCTTCTAGAAGTGTAAAAGCATATGAGGTAACAGTGGTCTCTTACAAGGGCTGTAGTGTCCACACACAAACTCAATAAGTGGGGACCAAAGGAAACCATGGCTACTGGCCTCCACCAGGCCCCCTGGCTGGACCCTGGGGACTCACAAAGTGGTCAGCTTTGAAGGTTTCTGGCCTCCCAATCTGAGATGAGAGTGGAAAATGGCCCCTCTTGGTCTTGGAACCTGAAAGTCAGACCCAGCATTGACCCGAGTCCCCCTCCGCCATCTTCTCTGGCTGCCCACAGGCAGACAAGCCAACATGGAGGAGAGAAGGGCTGCCCTCAAGACTGCCTCTGACTTTATCTCCAAGATGGGCTACCCCAAGCACACTCAGGTGAGCCTGGAGGCCCATGGGCTGGAGAGCGGGGCCTGGGTCAACCTCCTCCCTGTTCCCTACCTGCCCAGTGGATCTGGTCCAGAAACCCCAGTTTTTGAGCCCTCATCTGATTTCTTATCACTCCTTCCAGGTTTCTGTCCTTCCGGAGGGGGGTGAGACCCCACTTTTCAAGCAATTCTTCAAGAACTGGCGGGACCCCGACCAGACAGACGGCCCAGGCCTGGCCTACCTCTCCAGTCACATCGCCAATGTGGAGCGGGTGCCCTTCGACGTGTCCACCCTGCACACCTCCACGGCTATGGCCGCCCAGCATGCCATGGATGATGATGGCACAGGCCAGAAGCAGGTGCATGGAGTGGGGCGTGGGGCCCAGGACCCAGAACCCGGGTGCTTCTCCGAGGGCTCACTCTGAGTGGGTGAAAGTCTTTATCGGTCTGAATTTATATGGCCTGCATATATTGAGCACCCACTGTGTACACAGTCCTCTGCCAAGTTTCCAAACAACCTTGACGTCTTGTCTAAGGGGATAGACTTGATCTTCCCTTAAAGGGGGGCAGACATGAAACATGCTCCACTCTGTAGTTTAGAAATTCCCCATGAAGAGAATTTCTATATTTGAAAAGAAGGCAGGAAGGTGAAGATGAGACACCTCCCCCTGACCCACACCACCAAGCTGGTGGTGAAGAGTTTAGGGGAAAGGAGGCCACTTGAAAGAGAGAAAGAGATGTGAAAAAGGCGGTCAGGCAGGCCAGTGGGGTCCAGAAAAGTCTGGAGGCTGGTTCCACTTCCGGTAGACATCGATTCCATTCCATAGGAGGAGGAACCTCCTCTTTATTAATTTGGCCTTTTTTTTTTTTTTTTTTTTGGTTTTTGGGTCACACCCGGCAACGCTCAGGGGTTATTCCTGGCTCTATGCTCAGAAATTGCTCCTGGCAGGCTTGGAGGACCATATGGGATGCCAGGATTCGAACCACCAACCTTCTGCATGAAAGGCAAACACCTTACCTCCATGCTATCTCTCCGGCCCCAATTTGGCCTTTTCTGCCACCTATTTGCTCTGCAGGAGGAGACCATGATAAAACATTCAGGGTAGATTCATGTGTAAAAGCCTTATTTTTTAGTTTTTTTTAGCCTGTTTGAACCTCACTTTTCTCACCTGTAAAATGGGGAGGTGGGGTGACTCCACCCCATTAACCTTTCAGAATTTTCCACCTCTCGATCCTGGGGTCCTATTTCCCTGTGTTTGGAGGGCAGTGACTCACATAATCACAAGGGGGCGCTGTAGAGCTTGTGGAAAATCTATAAAAAATCTATAAAATTCAGCAGTGGATTCCCTTAGGTGCTGGTAATTAAGAACACATCATCATTCAGTTACTAAGAGCATCTGCTGCCCACAGAGTGAATGGCTGGGGCCAGGATCTTACAATGCTTGCATTAGCCCTCCAGGTTAGGGATTCTTGCATGTTAATTTTGTAGCCTGCCACTTCGCTATATACATCCATTGATTCATATTCATAGATTCATAGATTTATATATGGATCTATTGTTTCTAGAAGCTTTTTGGTAGAGTCTTTAGGGTTTTCTAGATCTATTATCATGTCATCTGCAAACAGTGAGAGCTTGACTTCTTCCTTTCCTGTCTGGGTTCCCTTGATACCTTTTTCTTGCCTAAGTGCTATGGCAGGAACTTCCAGCACTATGTTGACTAGGAGTGGTGAGAGAGGTGAGAGAGGAAAGGCTTTTATCTTCTCCTTTGAGTATAAATTTTGCCATGAGCTTGTGGTAAATGGCCTTGACTATATTGACAAAAGTTCCTTCCATTCCCATCCTGTTGAGAATGGAATCTTACCAAGAATGGAGGTTGGGCCTTATCAAATGCTTTCTCCACAGCTATTGAAATGATCATATGGTTTTTATTTTTCCTTTTGTCGATATGATGGATTATGTTGATTGATGTATGATGTTATACCATCATTGCATTCCTGGAATGAAACCTGCATGTATGATCTTGATGAGGCGTTGGATCCTATTTGGAGGGCAGGGATTCTTAATAATTTCATTTTCAGTTGAGCAGCAGAGGCTCTGACAGGCTAAGCAGTAGGACTGCTTTGATACAGATAAACGTTGATAAATGCCCAGATGGGGACTTTTAGATACAATAACTAAAATCATGTTTTAGTTTTTATTTATTTATTTTTTTGGGCCACACCCGGTGGTGCTCAGGGGTTACTCCTGGCTGTCTGCTCAGAAATAGCTCCTGGCAGGCACGGGGGACCATATGGGACTCCGGGATTCGAACCAACCACCTTAGGTCCTGGATCGGCTACTTGCACCGATGTGCTATATCTCCGGGCCCTAAAATCATGTTTTAAAATGTCACTACGTAGCTGCCCAGCCCTGGGTGCATCTCTCTCAATCCCAGAATGAGAGTCCTAGCTTTGAATCCTGGTGGCCCTGTCATTTGGGGGTAAGATTTCACTCCCAATCCTTTGAAACTGGTGGAGTCAGTGAAACTAAAGCTGTCCCCCGGGGAGTGAGTGGGGGGCAGGGTTGCCAGCTGTGTCTGAGCGAAGCTTTGCCCTTGCAGATCTGGAGAATTGAAGGCTCCGACAAGGTGCCTGTGGACCCATCCACCTATGGGCAGTTCTATGGCGGCGACAGCTACATCATTCTGTACAACTACCATCACGGCAACCGGCAGGGGCAGATCATTTACAACTGGTAAGTTTGGAGGCTCGTGGGGTTGCTGGCTGGGTCCTGAGCATGGTCACAGGTGGGGAGTGGAGCTGGGTGAAATCTGCCATACTCTGACAGAAAAGGCTTTTCCCCTTGGGAACCCCACATGTCTTCTTTATCAAAACCACTTTCAAACAATTCTGAACATCTGCATGTGCACAAGGGGACATGGTGGTCCGGTAGCGGCCTTCCTCACATCTTGCCCCAATCCTAGAGGGTGAGAGCTGTGCGCATACCTGTTTTTCCCCCAATGGCACTTCTAATGAAAAATACCATTTTCAACTAAATGTTCATCATGAGCTTCAGTGCTCTAACACTTTAAGAATATAAAAAATTATTGTGCATTAAAAATAGATGAAGTCTCCTCTTTTTTGTTGTTGTTTCTTGGGCCATGCCTGGCAGCACTCAGGGGTTCCTCCTGGGTCTGCGCTCAGGAATTGCTTCTGGCAGGCTCGGGATAATATGGATTGCCAGGAATTGTACCCGTGACTGTCCTGGGTTGGCCGTGTGTAAGACAAACACCCTACCACTGTGCTATCACTCTGGTCCCTCAAAGTCTCATCTTTTAAAATAGAGAATAGCCTCTGCCTAGCTAAAAAGCTCTTGTGTAATGCACTTAGGATGAGGAAGTTCACTGACATAAAAAATTAAAAATTGTCTGTACCCATTAATGCTCTAGGGCTATTATTCCTAGCAGTGCTCAGGGGACTCTGGGGTGCTGAGGAGCAAACCCAGGGCTCCTCCATGCAAAGCATGAGCACCATGCTCAGCCCCAAGTCTCTTGGATTTTCTCAGATGCGGACAGGGTGGCCTGATGCTGAGCCGGGGTGTGGCCTGTGGGCTTGCTTCTTCCTCCTGAGCACCTTGGGAGAGGCAGCTGGGGTTTGCTCAGAGAAGGGACAGAGCCAGCCTGGGGGCACTGAGTCCTTCACACTTCCTCTTGAGCACCAGAAGAAACTCTCTGGGTTTAGTATCGTTGTCTGTACTCTGGAGATTTGTGGTTTCTCAGGCCCCAAATAAGGGACTTAGGACCAGTGGGCACATCAATGTTGAGTGTCACTTCCTCTAATAGGCAGGGTGCCCAGTCCACCCAGGATGAGGTCGCTGCATCTGCCATCCTGACTGCCCAGCTGGATGAGGAACTGGGAGGAACCCCTGTCCAGGTGAGCATGGCCCAAGGCCCCCAGGGTAAGACTAGATGTTTTGTACATCTGGTCACCCACCCACTCACTTACCCATCCAATCCATCTACCCATTCATCCATCCATCCACCCATCCACCCACCCATCTATCCATCCATTGATCCATCCATCCATCCATTCATCCACCCATCCGTCCGTTTGTCCGCCCATCCATCTGTCTGTCCATCTATCCACCTGTATGTTCATCTACTCATCCAAGAAGCACCTAGGAGGACACGGACACACACACCCCTGGTATCCAATACCAAGACTGCAGCCTTAAATGCACAGAACTACGTCTGCCTGATGGGTTTAGTTTCTTGAGTAGGGAAAGATTTAGCAACCACACCCCCATGGACATGTAAATGGATGTACACAGTATGTGAGGAAAAATGGAGAGAGTAATGGGAGAGGCAGCCTAGGGTATGACTCAGAATGAACAGAGCCAGTCTGTGGGCTTGGAATCCATGTCTGGGTGACCTTGACCAAGCCACTTAGCCTCACCTCACCTCACTCTTCCTCTTTTCACATACTGGCTTATTACACCAACTCATAGCATGAAGGTGGGGTTAAGAGTTGACTTTTGAAAAAAAAATTCTGGAAAGTGAAGTCTGTGCGGTCCTTAGTACATCCCTTAAAGGTGTAGGTGTTGTGTGTGTGTGTGTGTGTGTGTGTGTGTGTGTGTGTGTGTGTGTGTGTGTGTGTGATCTGATGTCACAGATACCAGTTCAGATCTAATTGAGAGGAAGGGAATTATTCCTGGATCCAGCTCAAGTGCTGGTGGGCGCTGTGAACTTGTGAACTGGGTGCCCTAGGAGGTGGGTCCTGACAGCAACCGTAGGGGCAGCCTCAGGTGCCTCACCAAGAGTCCTGAGAGGTTAGAGGCTGAGCCTGGATTCTCCCTGCCAGGGACTCTGAGCTCTGTGCCAGTAGGGGCTGCTTTAAAGGAGACCCCAGCGCCCCAACACAGAGTGACTAGTTGGGGTGAAAGAAGAGTGAAAGACGGGCACACAGGTGATCGAGCCTTGCAGAGGCCTCCTTGACTCCCCTACCCCAACCCCAACTCCCTAAGCAGCCAAGGGCCGTGAGGGACTCTCCAGGTCTGACACCCTTTTCTCACCACGACTCACTGTCGAACCCAAGGCTGACCTCATGCTCCTGCAGAAAGTTGCCTCCTGCTGCCCAGTGAGGGAGGAGAGGCAGATGGGGATCCCACAGTTCTTAACTGACGTAGGGTCACACGCAAGTTCTCACTGGAGGAAAGAAAAGGGAGAGAGAGCGCAGGGGCCTTCTTGTCAAGTCCATTTGTCTGCAGACCCTGCTTCTCTGCACAGATACACACAGACACATGAATACATACAGACACAGGCACACAGTTACACATAGATGTTTACACACACAAATGCATCCACACAGACACACAAATACGCAGACACACAGAAACACATGGCAGGATGCTCTTTTCTGGAGCTGAGGAGGGGGAAAGAAAGCCTGCAGCCACAGAACTAATGCCCCCCCTCCCTACCTCCCACTCTCTGCCAGAGCCGCGTGGTCCAAGGCAAGGAGCCTGCCCACCTCATGAGCCTGTTCGGCGGGAAGCCCATGATCATCTACAAGGGGGGCACCTCCCGCGAGGGCGGTCAGTCGGCCCCTGCCAGCACCCGCCTCTTCCAGGTCCGGGCCACCAGCTCAGGAGCCACCCGCGCCGTGGAGGTAAAGTTCGGTCCCCGGGGTCCTGCCCCGGCCCCCCTGGAGGAAACGCTCAGTCCCTGTGGCCCTGTCTCCAGCCCCCAAGAAGGGAAGATTTATGTCTCTTCCTGCTCTGCAGCAGGACTGAAGTCTCAGATGGGCTTTTATTGCCAAGATGCCCAGTGTTCCTTACATTCCTCCCATGATGGGCAGCTCACTCCTTCCCAGAAAGTGCCTCCAGGCCACATCCCACTTGGCCACTCTTCCCCTCAGACTGCAGGAGTGCGGAAGCACCCTTCCTGGGTCCTGGGTGCCCTCCTTGTGTGAATACAGCCCAGGCTTCCAGAATTTCCATGGAGCATCAGCAAGGCAGGGCATCAGCCTGGCCCTTCTCTTTTTGTTTTGTTTTGTTTTGTTTTGTTTTTGTTTGGTTTGGGGGCCACGCCTGGCAGTGCTCAGGGGTTACTCCTGGCTCTACACTCAGAAATCACTCCTGGCATTGTCAGGGAACTGTATTGGATGCCAGGGATTGAACCTGGGTCCGTCCCAGGTCTGTAGCGTGCAAGGCAAATGCCCTACTGCTGTGCTATCACTCCAGCCACTGGCCCTTTTGTGCGCAGAGCCTGTGCCCTCTGAGTCCCCACCCGAGCACCTCCCCTGGGCTGTGTGGCAGGGGTTCGAGGCCCAGGCCTGACTCTCACTCGTTGCTTCTCACCCTCGCAGATTATGGCCAAGGCAGGCGCACTCAACTCCAACGATGCCTTTGTCCTCAAGACCCCCTCGGCCGCCTACTTGTGGGTAGGGACAGGAGCCAGCGAGGCGGAGAAGAAGGGGGCCGAGGAGCTCCTCAGGGTGCTGCAGGCCCAGCCGGTGCAGGTGGCAGAAGGCAGCGAACCAGGTAGGAGCCGGGGGGTGGGGGGGCAGAAAGACTGAGCACTTGGGGGGGTGGTTCCTGCCAGCTCCTGGCTTCTGCCTTCTCCCCACTCCCAGCCTCACTCCTGCCTTCCCTAGAAGTGTACTGAGTGGGAGAGGCTCAGAGAGAAGGACACCCCTGAGAGAGGGAAGGAGGGCGGCTGCAGGAGGGGTCCCTTGGTAGGGAGTGACACCTCCACGTGTGTCTCGATTTTTGAATCTCCGTGGACAGAAAGGCTACTGAGGGCTCTGTGTTCAGAGCATCGATCGGAAATAGGTTCTTTGTTGTTGTTTTGTTTTTTTGTTGTTGGTGGGGGGGGCACACTTAGCCATGCTCAGGTGTTACTCCTACCTCTGTGCTCAGGAGTTATTCCTGACTCTGCTCGGGGAATCACTCCTGATTGGCTTGGAGTGACCAATATGGGATCCTGGGGTTTGAACCCATGTTATTGAATACTTGCAAGGAAGCAAATACAGCCTTCTAGGGGTATTATGTCTCAGCCCCCAAAATAACTTATATTTTCCCCGCTGGTTTATGGGAATTCACCAGTGGGTGCTCAGGGCTTAATCCTGGTGCTGCACTCTGGCATCACTCCTGGCTGGCCAGAAATCGCTTCTTCGGCCTCAGTCTTTCTGCTCTTGCTGAGCCCTTGATCGGGTTCCTTCCAGCTGTAAAATGACAGCAGGGCCAGAGCAGCTTTTAGGGTGATGGACCTGCTGGGTGTGTACCCCAGTTCTGTGATGTACACTGAAGGCTTGAGGTGTGAGTGTGGGGAGGAGATGAGGGGTTATTTTGTTCATTGCACTCCATTTTCTTTTTCTTGTTTTTGGTTTTTGGGTCATACCCAGTGGTGCTCAGGGTTACTCCTGGCTCTGTGCTCAGAAATCGCTCCTGGCAGGCTTGACCATATGGGATGCCAGGGGTCAAACCTGGGTCCATCCCAGGTTGGCTACATGCAAGGCAAACACCTTACCACTCTGCTATCACTCTGGCACCATGTTTCCCATTTTCATGGATCTCCATGTGGCAGCAGAATTCTGGGATCCACATCACCTAAACTTTCCAGCCACTCACTAGCCATGTGGCTTGGGGCAAATTGATCCCCATTTCTGAGACTCAATCAGTAGTGCCTTTATTGAGGGGGGCAACCTTAGCCGCCTCCTGCCGTGCTGCCTGGAGCCAGACTCCTGACTGTGTGTCTCTTGCCAAGTCCACCCTCTCTGGGTTTGTTTCTTTCCTCACCTTCCAAGCCCCTGGGTCCACTTTGGACCCCCAGGATTTTCACAAGGGTGGGGATTGAGAGCCATGGGTTTTGCCAGCATAGGACACATGGATCTGGTGTACGTGTATGTGTGTGTGTGTGTGTGTGTGTGTGTGTGTGTGTGTGTGAGCTCAGGGGGTTCTGCCAGTCATAGGCTTGGTGGTTTCCTTTCACAGACAGCTTCTGGGAGGCCCTGGGTGGGAAGGCCACCTACCGCACGTCGCCAAGACTGAAGGACAAGAAGATAGATGCCCACCCCCCACGCCTCTTCGCCTGTTCCAACAAGATCGGACGCTTTGTGGTGAGTCCCCGAGGTGGTCACAAGCCTGACTTCAGGGCCAGGGTGCAGAGAAAAGGGTCCCCGAGGGTGAGCTTGAAGGGGGCTCATCGTGGAGAATGGTGCCCTGTAGTGGCCAGAGCCCAGAGCGGGTGGGCGACCCCCGAGGCCTTCCCTCACCTCCCTTTGCCTCCCCAGATCGAAGAGGTCCCTGGCGAGCTCATGCAGGAAGACCTGGCCACCGATGACGTCATGCTCCTGGACACCTGGGACCAGGTAAGGTGCTGGTTGGTGTTGGCTGCACCCCTGGGGCCACCGGGCTTGGCGGGGGCATGACCAGTTTTCCTGCTCTCAGACTCAGGAGCTGCCAGGCAGGGTGTGGCTGGGAAAGTCCTGGGGCTGCCTGCCCGCTACTTCCCCTTTCTGGGCCTTGGTTTCTCACCCTCGAATGGCAGGGATGGGCCTGAGCTTGTCTGCTCTGGCCAGGGGAGAGGTGGATGAAGTCACTTGCCACTACCTGGGAACAGGATAGGCATGTAAGCCCAGTGACTAACTGGCACTCTCGCAAGCCCTCAACTGGAGTGTTGGAGAAGCCTCTCCAGTTATCTCAGCTTTAGCCCCCTCTAGAGGGCTGGTGTGTGGGATTTGGCCAGGAGAAATGCCTCCACATTTCTCCAGATGTTTTCAATGGGAGCTGGAGAGATAGTACAGCGGTAGGGCATTTGTCTTGCACGCAGCTGATCAAGAACGGACTCTGGTTCAATCCCCGGCATCCCATAAGGTCCTCTGAGCCTGCCAGGAGCGATTTCTGAGTGCAGAGCCAGGAGTAACCCCTGAGAGCCGCTGAGTGTGACCCAAAAACAAAACAGAACCAAAAAAAAGTTTTTTATGGCAACTATAAAAGAATTCTGAGCACACAATGACCAAAAGTTAATTCCAACCCAAAGGCAAAGTGAACTTGGGGTGCCCAAGCTGCATGTCTCTAGCCAAAGGGGTCCAGGGCAGAAGATGTTCCAAAGCCTAACGTGATGGAATGACAGACTAGGGAGCTCAGTGTGGGTCCAGGCATAAGGAAGGTCGCTGGGGTCTGAGTGGGTGATCGACAGGGAGCCCTAAAGACTCTAGGTGAGGTGATAACTTCAGGGGTGAGTGGCGCCTCCTGAGTCTCATGGACCAGAGGGGCCACAGGTCAGCTCTGGCTCATAGGCCACTCCAGCTTCTTTTCAGCCTCAGTCTTCCTTTTTTCTTTTCTTTTCTTTTTTTTTTTTTTTTTGGTTTTTGGTTTCTGGTTTTTGGTTCACACCCAGCAGTGCTCAGGGGTTACTCCTGGCTCTATGCTCAGAAATCACTCCTGGCAGGCTTGGGGGACCATATGGGATGCTGGGATTCGAACCACTATCCTTCTGCATGCAAGGAAATGCCTTATCTCCATGTTATCTCTCTGGCCCCTTCCTTTTTTTTTTAAACTTTATTGATTTATTTTTTTCTGGGCCACACTCAGTGGAGCTCAGAGCTCCTGGCTCTGCACTCAGAAATCACCCCTGGCAGGCTCAAGGGACCATATAGGATGCCAGGGATCGGATCGAATCACCATCTGTCCTGAATGAGCTGCATGCAAGACAAAAGCCCTACCGCTGTGCTATCTCTCTAGCCCCAGCCTCTTGATTGCTTCTCTTTCTATGAGGTGGTTTCTAGATCCAGAACCCAGACCCCACCACCTCCCATCTCCTCACCCCTTCACGCCATGCACACATTCAGCCGTTTTCTGGCCTTTTCTCTAGCTCTGATTGTTGTGTTTGTCTTTGCTCTGTGGGATTAAAGGTTTGGTTTTTTTTTTTAAATTAATATCTTTATTTAAGCACCATGTTTACCAACATGTTTGTAGTTGGGTTTTGAGGATCAAACTTACGGCTTCATACCTGCTAGGCTCGTGCTGTGCTGCCTTCCCCCACCCCAAGCCTGTCTCTGTCTCTTGTTCCCCTCCCCTTCTGCTTGGTGCTTCATAGAAATGAAGATGTGGGGGCTGGATTGGTAGCACAGCGGTGGGGCATTTGCCTTGGACGTGGCCGACCCAGGACTGATGCGAGTTCAATCCCTGGCATCCCATATGGTCCCCTGAGCCAGAAGTGATTTCTAAGCACAGATCTGGAAGTAACCCCTGAGTGCCAGGTGTAACCCCCAAAAAACAAAAGAAAAAAAATGAAGCAACGTGGCAGCGCAGGTCACCAGCTCACCAGTCCGGTCCCACCTCCTTGCTGTTACACTCAGTGGCTGTGTGCCAAGGATTGGCTTTTCACAGGCTCTACAAGTTCCCCTTCTCTCATCACCAAGAGTTTGAGCCTTTCCATTTATTCTCCCCACCAGGTCTTCGTCTGGATTGGCAAGGATTCTCTGGAAGAGGAAAAGACAGAAGCTTTGAGCTCCGGTGAGAACCCACCTGTGTTGTGCTTTTGGTTTTTTTCTTTTTGGGTGGGAGAGGTGTGTGTGCAGGGTGGGAAATGGGGGAAGCTTCCTGTGTGGTCTGGGATGTTTTTACCATACGGGTGGGAACTTCCTTAGTTCCGTGCTCAGCTTTGCCCTTGTGGTTCAAGAGTAGATCCTCCCTGAAAGCCTCAGATCATGCCAGGGAAAGGGGAGACTGTTGCATGTTCCCAGGCATGTTTGGCTGAGAAGTAGGTTTCGGGGAGGCTGCTGAGGGGAGCTGGAGATGGCTGGCTCCTGAGACCCTGGAACTAGGGAACACCAGACAGGAAGAGAAAATGAGAGAAAGGTGGGAAAGCAGGAGGTGCCAGCCAGCAAAAGGTCCTTCCCTGCATTCCTGAGCTGGCAGAAGGAGCAATGAAGGGGTGCAGGGGGTGTCTGTTCTGGGATAGAGGCTGCCAGCACAGTGGGAGCAGACCCCTGGCTGTGCCCACCCGCCCCCCTCTCCCTCCTCTCTGCCCCCCTTGGCCCTCACAACTCTCCTGTCCATGTGTCTGCAGCCAAGCGCTACATCGAGACAGACCCAGCCAACCGGGACAGACGGACGCCCATCACCGTGGTGAAGCAAGGGTCCGAGCCGCCTTCCTTTGTGGGCTGGTTCCTCGGCTGGGACGACGACTACTGGGCTATTGACCCCCTGGAGCGGGCCATGGCTGAGCTGGCTGCCTGAGCGCCCTCCAGTGCCTCCCTGACCCCCGTCAGTGCCTTTCCCGGCTGCCTGAGTTTCCAGGAGACCGGACAGCGAGCAGGCCCACTTGGCTGCCTGCTCGTGTGTGTAGGGAATTTTTTTTAAGCTAGCCAAAGAATGCAAAGACCCTGCAAAAACTCAGGGTTCTTGCGAAGGGGGTGTCAGACATTGAGCACCCCCAAAATAAAATAAATGGAAAAAAAAAGGTTTTTGGGTGTGTTCGCTTGCTGTGTGTGTGTGGGGGGGGCCTCCATTCATCCTGTGCACTTCTGCTCCCATGCACTCCAATGATACAGGCAGTGGGGGAGAAGGGAGGGGAAATGGAGAGGGCTGCAAAGGAGTGAGGTGAGATGGGGTAGGTAGGGAAAACATGACCTGGCCAGGGCTGTATAAGACTGTTGGGCTCAGGAATTTAAGAACTTTTTTTGGTTGTTGTTTTGGGGCCACACCCAGCAGCGCTCGGAGCTTACTCCTGGCTCTGTGTTCAAAAATTGCTCCTAGCAGGCTTGGGGGACTATACGGGATGCCGGGGATCAAACCTGGGTCAGCCGCTTGCAAGGTAAATGCCCTGCCACGCTGTGCTATTGCTCCAGCCCCAGGATTCAAGGAATCTTGAGTCAAAGTCAAGTCAAAAATACTCTTTAGCTGTGGCTCTAGTATCATTTATTTGTTTATTGTGGGGGTGTGGAAAACACCTAGGGATGTTCATAGCTTATGCTGACTCTGTGCACAGGAATCACGCCCGGTGGGGTTTGGGAGTCAAACCCTTTGGATTGTCTGTGCAGAGCAAGTGCCCTCCTCATTGACTTCAGTGCCACTTTTGTTATTCCTGATATGTTAATTCAGCCTACACAACATTGATTTTTTTTTGGGGGGGGTCCTTTATAAGGGGCATTCAATGCATTTAGGAAATGGTGCCACCAGCCTCGCTCCCTACCTGAAAACCACTTTCCTAATCCCAAAACAAGCCTCTGTGCCCATGAAACTCCCTCTCCTGTTCCATTGGGCCCCCAGACTGCCCTCTTAGGTCTCAGTGGTTCTGACCATGTCTGTGCTGGGCCCCAGGGAAGTGGCAACTCAAACGGGGGCCCCCCGGTCGTAGTTTACATGGCAGTGGCATGTCTGGGACTCAAGTAGGCTGCCCTGTTGCCAGACCTGTGCTTTGGGGTTTTGTGGAGCACTGCACAGAGAGATGCCCCCATTATTCCTCCAGCCACGAGGCCCAGTTAGGAGAGTTCTCCACTGGCTGCTGCTAAGGACAGAAGAGGGCAGATGACAAAGAAGTGGGGCTCTCCTTAGCAGGGTGGACTGTCCCATGTCCCTATGCCCCCTCCTGGCTCCTTTCCAGGCTGCCACTGGTAGTGCCTGGACCCTCCTTGTCGTCTCTGGTTCCCACATGCCATCTTGCTGCCCCAAAGCTCTTTGGAGAAATGTTTGCCATGGCATTTCCCTTCCCCAGCAGTAACTTAGAGAAATCCCAAAACTGCAATTTGGGGTGTGGCAGAGGGACTTTCCTGGAGCCCCCATATCCCTAGGCACTGATGGCTCATCTCAAGCTTGGAGGAAGGCTGTCATAGAGTCTCCCCAGATATTTCCTCAAAGCCTAGGTTTCATGGAGGACCCGGTCGTCTAAGCCCAGCCCTGGCCCTCCATCCTGCTGCTCTGTCTGCAGTTACTGACTTTGGTTGTGGTGTGCCCTCTGTCACCATTTTATCCCCAGGTCCCCACGGTAGGGCAGCCTCATCTTCTTAGGTGGCAGGAAGGACCCGAGTGTGGGGTGTTTACGTGGCATTTCCAAAGTGTGCTGCACGAATAGTCCAGGGACCTTTTTTAAAGTGTCTGTCCCTCGGGCCGTCCTCCAGAGAGCTGCTTCATCGCAGAAGTGACGAGGGCTGCGTAGAAGGAATTTTCCAGGTGAGGCACAGAGTGGAGGGGGAAGAAGGGAGGAGACAGAGCCGAAATTGGGCTTCTGGCAGGGAGAGAGCTGTGTTTGACGGCAGACAGTGAAACCCAAGTATCAGGCTGCTTGCCCAGAGCCTTGTCAGGGGCCCGAATGCCAGGAGAATGGCATCAGTTTGAACCCTATTTTATTTTATTGTTATTGTTATTATTATAATTTTGCTTTTTGGGCCACACCCGGTGATGCTCAGGGGTTATTCCTGGCTATGTGCTCAAAAATTGCTCCTGGCTTGGGGAACCATATGGGACACCAGAGGATCGAACCGCGGTCTGTCCTAGATTAGTGTGTGCAAGGCAAATGCCCTACCGCTTGCACCACTGCTATTTTAGAGGGTCCTTCTAGCGATCTCCCTCCTCCACCAGTGTCATTCTCCCTAGGCTCTTCTTAGCTTCCTTCATTGCAAAGTGGGACGAAGAAGAGAGCCCAGACCTGAGTGTTTTTGTTTGAGGATTCAGGGAATCCTCAGAAAGTGTCAGAAACAACTCAATCAGGGTTTGGTCTAACCCAAGAACTTTGCTTGAGGATCTGTGGAGATGAGGGAACAGTGGAAGGTGGGTCAGATGAGATGTGTTTGACTGCAAGCGACAGAAAATGGTCTCGAAGCAAACAAAGCCACCATCACACTTACGTGTTCTCAGACGATACTGCTGCGTGTGTGTGTGTGTGTGTGTGTGTGTGTGTGTGTGTGTGTGAACGCGAGCATATTCCAATGTTGACTAAACCCAACATGTCTTTGTGTTCCTGCTTGTGTAGTGAAGATCCCAGGCATGACATGTTTTGTCATGTAGATTTAAAAATGGCTCTTGGGGCTGGAGAGGGGGCCCTAAAGGTAAGGTATCTGCCTTGCAAGCGCTAGCCAAGGAAGGATTGAGGTTCGATCCCCCGGCATCCCATATGGTTTCCCCAAGCCAGTGGCAATTTCTGAGCACTTAGCCAGGAGTAACCCCTGAGCATTAAACAGGTGTGGCCCAAAAAAACCCCAACCAAACAAAAAAATGACCCAATGTGGCTATTACCTGACATTGTGCTAAGCATAAATTCCCCGAATCCTCATATAAATTCTCAGTGTCTTGACATCTTCCTTCTGGAAAGGGGGAGGACGCTTCCCCCAGGCCCAGAGAAAAACTTCTGCACACCCTCAAGAGTCCTTGAGTCCCATGACCATGCCTGATTGCCTCTAGTGCAAAGAGGATGGAATTATCCTTGGACCAATGAGGCGAGGCTCACTCAGGAGATGATTCCTTCTTCCTCTGTACTGAGAGAGTTCTATGGGGAAGGTACTGGAAATGAACAGATGGTTTTTGGTTTTTGAGCAACACTCGCTCAGGGGTTACTCCTGGCTCAATTCTCAGAAATCGCCCCTAGCAGGCTTGGGGGACCATATGGGATGCTGGGATTCAAACCACCGTCCTTCTGCTTGCAAGGCAAATGCCTTGCCGTTGTGCTATCTCTCCGGCCCCGAACAGATAGTTTCTACGTAGAGAAAGAGAAGTGGCTTTTGCGTTGGTTTCAAGTGGCTTCGAGGTTGTCATTTTGTTCAAGTTTTAGGGAGCAGTGGCTGAAAATAATAACAGAAGTCTGCTTCTATCCTATGGCAGCCAGCCCCTCGAGAGGACTTTATTTCCTGCCCAGATCCTGAAGATTACCAGCCTCCTAAAGTTCTGAGTTTATCAATGGATTGAATTACATTTCTATTTTCTGTTTGCTGATTTTGAGGTTATATCCAATGGCACTGAGGGGTTACTCCCTAGTACTGTGCTCAGAAATTACTCCTGGCAAGCTCAGGGGACCATATGGCATGTTAGGGATCAAACCAGCATCTATCCTGGGTCAGCCGTGTGCAAGGCAAACAGCCTACTCTGTGCTATTGCTCAGGTTCCTAAATTTCATTTCTTAACAAAGTCTTTGAGCTGAGACATGGAAAAAGGCTGAATCCTGCAAATTAGTGTTATTTCTTTAGGCAAATCCCGGCTTAACCTGGGCCCAGATCTTCCCACTTGTAGCATCACTGATAACCCAAAGTAATCAATCTGGTCGGTCCATACCACCAAGTGTAGCCTGCAGCATTTTAGGGGAATTATGACTAGAAATGGAAGTACCTGAAATGCCTCACACAGCGAAAGTCACCAACATACCATGATGCTTCAATATCTCTTGAGCTTGTCTTATACTTAATATAAAGACACAACAAAAATAACTCAGAGGGTCCTGGTACAGTGTGGAAATGACAAGAGCTTACAGATGTGCTCATTTGTTATTTCTTAAATAGTAGGACAGGTGAGCTCAGCGGCGTCCCGCCAGGGGGATGGAAGTAGCTGAGATTTCTGGAGGGTCCGTGAGATACAGGAAGAAGGGTAGTCAGAGACCGGCAAGATGGCAGAAGGCCTCTTGCCTTCCTCAGGCCCACACAAGGCAGCCACAGCAGCCAAACCACAGCTGGAGGATATGAGGTGTCACTTCTACCTAAGTAAAGTAAATGCAGGTGGGGGGAAGAGGCACTCGCTGGAAGGAAATGGGCAGAAATAATGATGCTTGATTCTGTACAGTTGAGGAAGGAGGTGGCGGGCACACCCTCTGGCACCAGCAGTTGTGACCTGGATCTTCACTCAAACTTCCATGCCCCCAACACTTTTCTTTTTGCACACAACACTTTTTTGCAAACCAAACCAGAATTCTAAGCCACGACTCCAAACTCTGGCCCCACAAGGCGGTAGATGGATGACTGGTATCTCCAGAGTGAAACTCGAGGATTGAAAATGACTCATCACCCCAGGTCTGAGAAAAAATTATCAGCCAGGAAATGGGTTTTTTTCCCCAGTTTTCTGTGGTTAAGGCGCACAAAAGAAAACCACCTCACAAAAGAGATGAAATTATTTTCTCCAGGTTCAAAACCTAAGTGCACTTCGGGTTATAAGTGCAATGGGTTTTTTTTGTTGTTTTGTTTTGTTTTGGGGTCACATCTGAGGGCACTCAGGGGTTACTCTTGGCTCTGCGCTCAGAAGTCGCTCCTGGCAGGCTCGGGGGACCCTATGGGATGCCGGGAATCCAACTGGGTCCGTCCTGAGTTGGCCGTGTGCAAGGCAAACGCCCTGCCGCTGTGCTAGTGCTCTGGTCCCAAGTCCAGTGCATCTCAAAACCTCATTGAAGACCTAGGTACAGAGCTTGGAAGGTTGTAGGGAAAGGGACAGTCATCAGGGCGGGGGCTGGCAGACTAATCTTCCTAAGGATGGATCTGAGGTGGTTCTGGCCACGGTAATTATGAGATCTCTGAGCCTCAAAGGGGAAGTGGTCGAGATGTCAAACATCAGGTGTGGGGAAGAGGCACTTGCTGGAAGGAAACGGGCATGGCGAAGAATGCCAGGCTATCCAAGAACAGGAAGTGCATCTCAATTCTAGACTCAGTATTTGTGGTGTACAACAGGCCTCACCACATTATTCTAAAAAAAAAAAGGAAATAAGACTAGCACCAAGCCTCATCTATACAGATATGTCTGAGAGATGTCTTCCCAAGCCCAATGAATAAGGTGTCCAACATTTTGTGACTTTATTTATTTTGTGGTGCTGGTGGGTCTCATACACGCAAGGCAAGTGCTCTACCCCCAACCCCGATTTTGATGAATTTCTTAAACTACTTAAGGAACAGAGTCGGTAACCAAGATATTTCACAGTCAATAGCAAATAACGTGCAGATTGTAAAATAAGCTTTTTGAAGACATTTTTAAAAATGAGTCTTCAAGCTGTTCAAATGGGTACATCCATCACTCTTAACAGAACCGAGAGAAAATTTTCTTTCCAAAATAAAATACAACCTTGAATCTGACTGAGAAAATCAGGCAAAAACTAAACTTTCCTAAAGCACTTCTGTGAATGAGTATTTTAGCTGGTTTAAAAGACCCTAGAGACATGATTTACTAAGAAAGAGGTTGGAAAAGTTTAGAAAAAAATACCCACCTTAGTCTGAAAGACTTTATAATGTGGGTTTAAAATAAGTCTTCCAGTGGGGAGGAATCATTTTTTTCGTGGGTCTGGGCTATTTTATCGAGAGCTAAAGAGCAGGGTAAAAAAATATGCCCCCTTTCAAGGGTGGACTATTGTGAAACATGGTTTGGAGTTAGGAAATTATCCTTAATTAATATCTCCTGGGAAGTAAGGCACATATGGGCCAAAAAAAAGAAAAAAAGAAAAAGAAAAAGAAAAAATGTCTGGGAAAAGCCTAAGGTCACTGTTTTCTGCAGAACATTTTTTAGCCAGAGGATGAGGACCAGCTGAGGGGGTTTATTCTTTTGCTCTTTCTTGACAGATGGCTGGCGAAAGTAAAAGGAAGAGAGACTTAACCTAGTGAGAAATCATCTAAAAAAAATAGCATTTTAAAATAGCTTAAAGAGTAAGAGAGTATCTTATATAAATCTCCAATTCTTTTTTCCTCTCTCTTAGTTCTTTAAAAAGCTAACCATCTTTGACCTGTTGTTAGGGATCACTCTACAGGCTAAAAAATCATGCGACTTCGGAGGTGGGAAGGGAGGACAGTCAAGGTTCTCGTTCTACGCTCCTTAGGTGGGGGGCTGACTTCACCCCCCAACTCCTCCTTGGGAAGGAAGAGCTCATGGCTGCTTCGGCCCACACGGCTCACTTCTTCGCTCCTATGATGCCTTGCAGCATGTCAATCGGCAGAGGGAAGACAATGGTGGAGTTCTTCTCTGCAGCGATGGTGGTGAGTGTCTGCAAGTACCGCAGCTGAAGGGCGGCAGGGGACTCGGTGATGACCATGGATGCCTCTTTCAGTGCCCTGGACGCGTTCATCTCTCCCTCAGCGGCGATGACCTGTGGGATAGTGGAGGAGAGAGCTTAAGCCACTAAAATGATTGGGTATTAACCAGCCACCTCCATGGGGATCTGCGTGCCTGGAGGTGCCAGAACCGGGTAGCAAAACCAGTCCCAGACAATTCCTCTGTGTTCTTTGTTCCTCTAATGCACAAGTTCCCAGACATACTGGGCTTACTGCATCCTTTGCAGTAAAAAAGTTACTCAGCATTGTCCCCTGGAAATCTACCTTCTTTAAATGGACAAACATAATAAGACCCCCATTGGATCAAGGCTGTGGCTTTGGGGCATTTTTTTTAATAATACATTTAACACCATAATTACAAACATGTTTGTAGTTGGGTTTCAGTCATAAAAAGAGAGTCCCCCTTCACCAGTGCAACATTCCCACCACCAATGCCCCCCAACTCCCTCCTTCCCCACCCACTGCCTATATTCCAGATAGGCATTCTACTTCTCTCACTCATTACTACTGTCATGATAGTTGTCAGTGTAGTTATTTCTCTTCCTGCACTCATCACTCTTGGTTTTAAGCTTCAGATAATGGCCGGTCCTTCCAACCCTCATCTCTATTGTCTCTGGGTATTATTATAATAATGTCTTTTACTTTTCTTAAATCCCAGAGATGAGTGAGACTATTCTGTGTCTATCTCTCTCCCTCTGACTTATTTCACTCAGCATAATAGTTTCCATGTCCATCCATGTAAAGGAAAATTTCATGGGGCTGGAGCAATAATACAGCAGTAGAACATTTGCCTTGCATGTTGCTGCCAACCCAGGATGAACAGTGGTTTGAATCTTGTCATCCCATGAGATCCCTCGAGCCTGCCAGGGGTGATTTCTGAGCACAGAACTAGGAGTAATCCCTGAGCGCCACTGGGTATGGCCCCGAAACAATAAATAAATAAATAAATAAATAAATAAATAAACAAACAAGTAAATAAACTAAAAAATTTAAAAAGTAAGTGCATGCCGGGGTGGGGGGTGAGCTTTTCCCGGATTCATTTATTTATTTTTCTAGTACTAGAGTGCGAACCCAGGGCCTCACCCATGCAAGGCAAGAGTTCTGCCTCTGAGAAGAGTTCTGCCCAGTCCAGGATCTGAAAAGCAGGCAAGTTGAAGAGGGGTGTTTGCTCATTCCACAGGCATGGAAGCCACTGAAGGGCTTTCGTAGAATAGACCATCAAATCTCATCTGAGAAACATTGGTGGACTCAGCAGGACATGAGAAGACAGAGCCATTGGTGGGACAGCTTCGCCTTCAGCAGGGTCTGTGTGACTGCTGAAGGGAGGGATGGGAGAAAAGCAATAATGTGGGGGCCAGGGGGGGGCAGATTTCAGAGTCTGGGTTATTTGGGGAGTGCCAAGAGGAGAGACGGACTTGGGTACGTAACTGAGGCAAGTGTCTCTCTTCTATCCAGACTATTAAAAACCTTAACTTATGAAGGCCGTACTTTACATGCTCCCTTTCTGTGAGAAGAGGCATAGCCAGAAGCTTGAGAACCATGACTATATTCCAAGAGGAAGTCAGAAGAGCAGCCTAATGTATACTCTATTGGGAGCAGCAGACCCTGATTCTTTTCTACATCATCTGGGATGTCCAATGATACCCCTTAATTTAAAGAGAAGAAAGTATCATTCACTGCTGGTGGGAATGCTTTCACAGCCTTCCTGGAAAACAATAGGGAGATTTCTCCAAACACTGGACATTCCTCATTCCATCTGATGAAGCTACATCACTCCGAGAGATATACCCTAGGAACACAGAAATTCAATACAAAACTCCCTTCCTCATACCTATATTCATCGCAGCACTATTTATAACATCCAGACTCTGGAAACAATCAAGGTGCCCTTCAACAGATGAAGGGCTAAAGAAACTGGTACATATACACAATGGAATATTATGCAGTCATCAGGAGAGATGAAGTCATGAAATTTTCCTATACATGGATGGACATGGAAACTATTATGCTGATGAAATAAGTCAGAGAGAAAGAGACAAAGAATAGTCTTGCTTAGCTATGGGTTTTAAGAAAAATTAAAGACATTATTGTGATAATGCCCAGAGATGAGGGCTGGAAGGACCAGCTCATGATATGAAACTCACCTCAAAGAGGGGTGAGTGAAGTTAGAGATAATACACTAACAACTACCATGACAATGTTAATGATTGAGAGAAGCAGAATGCCTGTTTTGAAAACAGGAAGGGGGTATGGGAGGAGGGAGATGGGGGGCATTGGTGGTGGGACTGTTGCATTAGTGAAGGGGGCTGTTCTTTTGGTGACTGAAGCCCAACTACAGTCCTAGTTGTAATCACAGTGTTTAAATAAAATAAAAAAGGCATTATTGTAATAAGACCTAGAGACAATAGACATGAGGGCTGGAAGGACCAGCCCATGATATGAAGACTACCACAAAGAGTGGTGAGTGCTCAGGGGGGGCACGTGGGGGGAATATCTAACAATGGACCAATCGCAAATATACCTCTTTTCTTACTGACAAGCAAAACGAACCCTCTTGGCGGGGAAGGCAAACCCCACAGGCAGGGGACACATTTGGTTAGTAAAAAAAAAAAAAGTCTCCTGGAATGAATGAAGCTGCTGAAGATTTACCAGCAGCACTATCTAATAATTAGCCAAGTGCATGCCCCAGGCATTATCTTAGAAAGTGAAGCAAGGTATGATCAGGCATGTGGGACTGTTGCCAAGTGTGCGATTATCTTGAGCCAATCAATGATTCCACTTGACAGCCCATCATGCTACAATTCGGTGTTTTCAGGCCTCTGGACTGGTACTAACATCTCCTTCTGTGGCCCAGTGCGGTCGGTCTGAGAGGAGGGTAGAGAAAACAGACCTAGTTTTGTGCCCTCCGTCCTTTCAATGAATAGATGACCTGCCTAGAAATAGGAAACTGTTTTTTTTTTGTTTGTTTGTTTGTAAGGTATTTTTCTAAGACATATGAAAAAGAAAACAAAGCACAAGTGAGATTTCCTTTTGGGCCATTAGGTGATGCTCTAAGAACTTTATAAAGAGGCTCAGCCACATACTGGAGCCCTGCAGGAGACTGTCCTCTTGCAGTCTGGCTGGCTCCTTCTCTCAGATTATGTCTGTGAGGACATCTTTATTAATTCCATTTGTTGTATGGTATCTCCTCACAGGAATACATTATACATTCATTTAAACGGTGATGGGCATTTGGATACTTTCCTGTCTGAGTGCTACTGCTGAGCTAGATGCCCAGTCCTCTCTATTTTTTCTTGGTGGAAGGAGAGGCTCCCAGGTGGCGCTCAGGAAGCTCGGGGACCCTTCTTTGATACTGCATAACTAGTTTCTAAAAGTGAATGGTAACACAAAGGCATCCCAGTCCCATTTTTTTTTTATAAATTATAGATGTCTAGTATGGCTTCTGCTTCTCATCCAACTTTGCCTTTTTCTGCTGATTAATTAAATCAGGGGTCCTCAAACTTTTTAAACAGGGGGCCAGTTCACTGTCCTTCAGACTGTTGGAGGGCCAGATTATAGTAAAAACAAAAATCATGAACAAATTTCTATGCACACTGCATATATCTTATTTAGAAGTGAAGAAACAAAATGGGAATAAATACAATATGTGGCCGGCGGGCCGTAGTTTGAGGGCCATTGAATTAAATCAAGGAACATTGCTCTGAAGTCTCTTCATCTGGAAGCTTTTTAGCTGCAACGTATTTGATGAAGAAACCAAGTGAATCTCCCTATTTTCCAGGAGAACTTGAACATATGGTTGGGATACATGGTCTAGTAACCACATTGGAATACATGGTTACTGCAGGGTATTTTACAGAGAAGCTGGACTCTCTGATTCTAAAAGACAGTCCCTGACTGGGGGGTGAGGGAGCAGAGTACATAGCTTAGTAGGTTGGCATGCAAACCTGGCATACTGGAGTTCAATCCCCAGCATCACATGATACTCTGAGCATCACTGCATGTAGCCCTGGTAGCCTCACCCAGACAGCTCAGCTGAGTATTACTAGGAATGGCAACAGTACCCCGTGGGATTGGCTGCGAGCTCACACTTCCTCCATCCCCACAAGAAAAGAAGAAAAGATAAAGTAACAGTCCTTGCCCAGAACTATTGCTCCTGGAATAATCCTACAGCCACCATCACTTGGGGCATGGGAATTGTGAATGTTAACTGGCTTCCTCTATCTTTGTTCTAAAGGGTTGATGAGAACTCTTCCCTAACTGGTGAGAATGCTGGTAGAAGAGGACTAGGTCCTTTTTGGAAAGTTCTGGAAGAGACGAGATGGCTCAGCAGTCAGGAAGTCTGGTGTCCATGGGCATGAATAAATAGTAGGTGATCTTGAGGAAATAACCAAACCTTTTTTGTTTGGTTTGGTTTTGATTTGGTTTGGTTTGGGGCTACAACCAGCTGTGTTTGGGGGTTATTCTTGACTCTTCACTCAGGGATCACTCCTGAATGTTTTAGGGAAACATATGGGATGCGGGGGTTCAATTCCAGGTTGGCCAGCATGCAAGGCCAGCAAGAAATGCTACTCATTGTTCTATCACTCAAGTCCCTCACAAGATTTTCTGGGCTTCCATTTTTGCATCCTAACAGTGAAATGGCAAAGAAAGTATCCTTCTCTTTATTTTATTTTTAAGTGCCAGTTCCAAGGAGCTGCTATGGCAGGCCTCTGAGGTCAGGCCCAAGCTCAAGTGGGAACAACTCGGGGTTAATTGCTGGCATGGGACTAGTAGGTTGGAATGGCAGCCTTGGAGCCAGGTGCTTGTCACCTGCAGAAGAGACTCTCTAAGGATCCTTCTGGCTCTGACACAGTGCCTGGTAAGTCAACACTCCTCTTCCTTATGGTTTGGAAAACAGTCTCAGGGATAACGAGGATGTGTAAGAGCAGCCGCTGAACGGCACCAGAATGTGAGCCCACTTTGGGACAACTTGTAATTTTCTTTTATTTTTTTTTTCCTTTTTGGGCCACGCCCAACGGCGTTCAGGGGTTACTCCCCGCTCTGCACTCAGAAATCTCTCCTGGCAGGCTCAGAGGACCATATGGGATGCCGGGATTCGAACCATCCTGGATTCATCCATTCTGGATCAGTTGCATGTAAGGCAAACGAACTACCGCTATGCTATCTCTCTGGCCCTCAACTTCTAATTTTCAAGATTAGGTTACAGTAGGGAGCATGACTCAAATTGTCATCACACAGAATAATCTTTCATAAGTGGGACTAAAAGATATACAGCAAGGTAGCAACAAAGGGCCAAAGGCAACACAATAGGAGAACTGATCCACACAACTGAGTTGGTAGAGAGAGCAAAAGGGAGGACGTGGGGGTCCTTAGGGAAGGGAGGTGGGTACACTTGGTGATGGGTGGTGTTAAAATTATGTGACAATGCTAATATAAGCCACACACTCAAGAATAATGTTTAAAATACAATAAATAGGACTGGAGTGATAGTTCATCGGGTAGAGCACTTACCCGGACCTGAGGCCTACCTGGGTTCAATACCCAAAACCCAATAGGTCTCCTGGAGCCTTCAGGGAGTGATCCCTGGGCACGGAGTCAGAAATAAGCCCTGAGTGCTTCGAGGGTAGCCCCAAATCAAAACAAAAAATTAAAACAAGTTGTTATCCTAATCGCCATTTCATCTTCTCTGTGATGGTTTCAAGTGTCATCATCTGAAGGTTCTGTGGTATCACGACCCACTTAAAGGATCCCAGTAGGAAGAAAACCTAATAATTCCAGCCCATTGAAAATTCTGTAATTCCACTTGGAGCTCACTGAAAAATGATAGTGTTCATCTGTGGCTTCGGGGAACTTGAGGGTTCTATTAGCCTGCTATTACCAGCTGCTACGTTTTTCCAACAACAGCCAATTGCTTTACAACTTGGGCTCTGAGCAATCGAGCTCTCAAGTCCTAACCAGCTCTCTTATTAAAAATGCCTCTTTCCACGGAACCAGAGACAGCACGGTGGTAGGGCATTTGCCTTGTACACAGTCAACCTGGGACGGACCCAGGTTAGATCCCTGGCATCCCATGTGGTCCCTGGAGCCTTCCAAGAGCGATTTCTGAGCGCAGAGCAGGAGTAACCCAGAGCGTGGCCGGGTGTGGCTCCAAAACCAAAACAAACAACAACAAAAATGTCTCTTTCCTCCACCCCTCCAAAAGCAAGGAGATCAAGAGCCCTATGTGTATCTGACCTGGCCTGTCACCAACGCTGGCTCCCTCGACTCACTCTGTTGTGAACTTGCAACCAGTCCTGGACTGTCACCTGTCGTGCTCACCTGGGGAAAACTATCACCTTGGGAGTCAGGCCAGGTCTCTCAGTGTGTGCTGCAGTAAGCTGGGGCTCAGGGAATGGAGTGATGAGCTCCCTGGAGAACCCACAGCTTTCTGGTTCCTGGTTCTACATCTGATGAGGCTTGGCTCTCCTTTCTATCTGTGGGTTGAGTGTGGTCAGCCCACATGCTAAGTTGCTCTCAGATCCCATGGACTTAGGTGAATGAACATTTCCTCAGCCCCACACACGGGGGTCATGTATCCAGGTGGGGTGTAGACATGGACGAGGGCAGTGTGGGAAGACAGTGAGGAGCAAAGTCAGGCAGAGGGTTAGAAGAGGGTTAATTAGAGGGGCTGGAGGGATAGCACAGTGGTAAGGCACTTGCCTTGCATGTGGCTGACCCGGGACAGACCTGGGTTTGATCCCCGGCATCCCACATGGTCCCCCAAGCATGCCAGAAGCGATTTCTGAGCACTGCAGGGTGTGGCCCCCCGAAAAAGCCAAAACCAAATAAAATAAAGTTAAAAATGAATGAAGAAGGCAAACAAATGGACCTGCCCATTGCTCTAAAGTTGGAAGTAGCATTCTAAAAACAGGGTGAGGAAAATACAAGCTCAGGCCTGGTTTTATTCTCTGCATAAAAACAAATCTGTAATATACCATGGTGCTTCAATAAAGTAATTATTATTTTTAAAAAACAATCCTGATGGGAGGAATAAAAACGGGGGCCCTGCCATCACGAAACTCTAGAACAACCACATTTATTTGTTTTCTGTTTGGTTTGGTTTGGTTTGGTTTGGGGCCAGACCTGGAAGAGCTCAGAAATTACTCCTGGCTCTGTGCTCTTTAATCACTCCTGGCAGGCTCAGGGGACCAGATGGGATGCCAAAGACTGAACTCAGATCAGCTGCATACAAGGCAAGCTCCCCACTCTGGTCCTAGCAACCACATTTATGCTTTATAAATCCAACAACTGTACCCACTGGATGATGCCAAGTTTGAACAAACATGTCCTGAACAGACACCCAGAGGAAGATCCAACTTTTGCACAACAAACCAACAGCTGAAGAACTTAGTGCACAGCAGTAGGGCATGTGCCTTGTACACAAACAAACAAATAGCTGAAGAACTTAGTGCAGGAAAATTCAACCAGTCCCGAATGACAACACAAAAAGGGCTTGGGATGCGAAGGGCAGTGGCTGCCGTTTTGATTCAGCTTGACTATGATTTTTTTTTGACCTTGGGCTTCTTTTATAATTAATGAACAAAAGTCCGTCAAGAAGACATAAGTGAATGAACTAAAACACATACATAGAGTAAAGAAAGAAAGAAAAGTGACCTTGGCACGGGCCTCCCGGGATGCCTCGGCCTCAGCGGCCATGGCTCTCTGCAGCTGCACTGGAAGCTTCACATCCTTGATTTCCACGCGCTCCACCTTGATCCCCCAGTCATCAGTGGCATCGTCCAAGGTGTTCTGCCAGGGTAGAGAAAAAACAAGCTTGGACTGACTTATCTCAGCTCCAGGTTTCAGGTGGGGATGATTGGAGTTCAAAGCAGAAAAGTACTGGGGGAGACTTGGAAGGGTTCTTTAGCCCATGGTGGGGTGCTACAGTAGGAGCTAAGGAACCATCTTTGACTAATTTTTTGTTTGTTTGGGGGCACACCCAGCAGCACTCTCAGAAATCACTCCTGCCAGTTTTGGGGGCCATATGGAATGCCAGGGATCAAACTGGGGTCCATCTTGGATTGTCAATATGCAAGGCAAACACCCTATAACTGTGCTGTCACTCCAGCCCCATCCTTGACTATGATAAGCTAAAAACAAGCGCATCCAAGGTTTCCTTACAATATCTGCAAAGAACTAAGTTTTTCTTCATGATAAAGTCTACACACACACACACACACACACACACACACACACACACACACACACACACACACACACACCATGGACAGCTCACAGCTCAGGGCTCCTCACCTGCATATTGTGCGCAATTTCCTCCCTGTCCGAGAGGATCTGAGAAAGGTTCTTGGTGCCCAGGACGTTCCTCAGGGTGGTCTGTGCCAAGAGGCGAGTGGCCGAGTCGGCGTTGGTGATGTTGGCCACGGCCAGGGTGGCGTTCTGCACACGGTAGTAGACGACGCCATCTACGCTGACGGTCACAGAATCTTTGGTGAGGATCTGCCGCGGGAAGGGAGAGAGATCATTTCATCCATCAGCCCCTTCTCTTGGGTAATAATAATAATAGTAATAATGGTGATAAGGGAATCATAGCCTCTGGAGCCTCTTCTCTCACTAGCTGATGTTCTTTGTTTTGGGGTTGTGGGCTGGGCTCCCAAGTAGTTCTCAGCAGAACTCAGTAGAACCCCACCAATGATTCACAGCCTACTGGGCCCGGGTCTTGATGTAAGGGTCCAAAGATGCAATGGTCCTTGAACCCAAGGCTACCTGAGCCATCCTGGGGCTTGGGGGCCTCCAGGGCTGCAAATGATGTACCATATTTTTCGCTCTATAAGACGCAACTTACCATAAGACTCACATAGTTTTTAGATGAGGAAAACAAGAACAAAAATATGCCAAAGCAAATGGTGCAAAGCAAGATGCCATCAGGGGATGGAGGCTGGGAACAACCAGGCTGTGAGGCCGAAGTAGATTTCCAATACAGGTCCAATCAGGTCCACAGCTGGTTAAACACATTTACCTAACTTTCTTTTACATCAGAAAATACAAAAACATTTTTAAAATACTTTTTCGGCAATATAAAAATATAAATGAAGCAGCAGCGATCAAATAGCCTTAAAGGAAAGCTCTCTATGTGCCAGTGAAAGTGCCTTGACCTGATTGCCCATCCTATGTGGCATGTCTGCGTCACACTGTGGGTGTCAAGTGGATAGCGTCTGCTCTCCTCCCCTGCACTCAGTCTTCAGCTCCAGGAGGCATTTGCTCCATAAGACGCATAGACATTTCCCCCATCTTTTTTGGGGGGAAAGTGCATCTTATGGTACAAAAAATACGGTACTTAAGACTGTACCCAGCAATGTTTAGGGGACCATTTGGTGCTGGGAATCAAATCTAAGCATGAACCCTAACTGCTGAGCCAGCTTCTACCCTTAGCTGGTTTTTGTTTCTGGTTTTCTATCTTAGTTTCCAGGCCACACCCAGAGGTGCTCAGGGGCTACCCCTGGCTCTGCATTCAGGAATTACTCCAGGCAGTGCTGAGGATGGGATGCTGGGGATCAAATCGGGGCTCACCGATTGCACCATTGCTCCAGCTCCTGGCTGGTTTTCTTTAGTCAGTGCTACCGACAGAATATTTGTGACCCTCCGAGGTTCTTAGGATGCCATTGGCTCCCTGGTGAGCGGAAGGTGCGGTGTTGGGAGGTGGTGGCTGGTGCCAACCAAGGCTATAGCCTCTGGGGTGAGATTTGCCCTGCAGAAGAGGTTGAATGCTAAGTGCTCCTTAGGTCTTTCTACTTGGACAAAAATCTATGAGTCGGAAAAACATATTGAACCCGAACTTCCTCTACTTCCAGACTGAAAATATAGATTACTATCATTTGTAGTCCCAGTCTGTGACATTTTACTGCAATAACCCCAACATGCTACAACAGCAAAATACCAGAGAGTGAACTGCCTTTGAAATGTCAATGAAGGGGCTGTAGCTATAGCACAGTGTTAGGACATTTGCCTTGCATTCGGCCAACCCGGGATGGAACTGGGTTCCAGGTTCGATCCCCAGTATCCCATATGGTCCCCCAAGCCTGCCAGGAGTGATTTCTGACTGCAGAACCAGGAGTAAACCCTGAGCACTGCCGGGTGTAGTCCCAAAATAAAAACAAATAAAATAAATAAATAAATATTTAAAAATAAAATAAAATTTCAATTATCTCACAGTGATTCAATTAAAAAAATTTTTTTAAATGTCAGTTTAGGGTCTGGAGGGTGCTTGCTTTCCATGTAGCACACCTGGGTTTGATCCCCAGCATCCCACAGAGTCCCCGAGCACTGGTAGGAGCGGACTCTGGGTGCAGAGGCAGGAGTAAACCCTGAGCACCACTGGGGTGTCCCCCAATAAAAGAAAAAAGAAAAAATTCAATATAATGCATTTATTAATATGAATATTAATACATTTCCTTAGGGCTGAGGGTGTGGCTCAGTGGGGATTACATGCTCAACATATGGTGGAACCTGGGCTCCATCTCTGGTGCCACAAAATGATAAAGACACTTCTTAATCCCACGAATCCAGCCAATCATTCGACAAACGCTAGGATGTGACTTAAGCAGCAGGTACTGCCCTAGGTGCGGGGACTGGCAGGGGAAAAACTTGGCTCCTACATTTGAGGAAGTTGGAGATCTTTTGAGGGTGGGGGTTGCAGGTGACAGCAGTAATCCCTGCCCATATGTCAAAGACCAGAATGAAGACTAAGAAGGAAGTAAAAAAGGGTTCTGAAGGCAAAGTAAATAAAGTGTGAAAAGGCACAAAGGTGAGAAAGGGGGGGCCTAGCTTTGATGCACCAACCCTCCACGGAACAGAGGTGCTGGGACAAAGACCGAGTGAGCGGGCGTGTTTCTAGAGGGCTGAAACAGGTGACAAACACGAGCTCATAAAAACTCATAAAAGAACCCAGGCACGAATCCAGTAGGACTTCTGGCCTCCCTCCTGGGCAAAGTCCTTATGGCAAGTGTCTAATATATGGTCTGTGGACTCACTCCTCTTCCTCTCTCCCTCTCAGTCTACTGGGTCACCTACAGTCCCCTCCCCCAGGCACCCCTGCTCCATGTCCCAGGCCTCTCTGCAGCTGGCCCCTCTCCTGGGACGGCCTCCCCTCCTTGCCACAACTTCCGCCTGGCACTGTCCCGTGTGCTGTTTCAAGACTCGACTCAAGTGCCCTCTCTCTGCAAAACATCCCTGACTCACTTGACAGATTTAAACATGTTCCCTTTGGCACCTGTCCTAGTGGCTTGACTCACTGCCCCATCTTAGTTCAGGTAGATCATGAATATCTCTGGCATTGTTTTTCTTTCTTTCCTTTTTTTTTTAAATAATATCTTTATTTAAGCACCTTGATTACAAACATAATTGTAGTTGGGTTTCAGTCATAAACAAAAACACTGCCTTTCACCAGTGTAACTTTCCCGCCACCAATGCCCCCATCCCTGCCTATATTAATGACAGGCATTCTATTTCTCTCACTCACTACCATTGCTCTGATAGTTGTTCGTGCAGTTATTTCTTGAACTACATTCACCACTCTTTGTGGTAAGCTTTATATCATGGGCTGGTCCTTCCAGCCCTCATCTCTATTGTCTCTGGTATAATTACAATAATGTCTTTTACTTTTCTTAAACCCATAGAAGGATTTTAAATCTGCTTTTTTTTTTTTTTTTCTGGGCTGGCCTGGGGCCCTGTGACAGTGCTCAGGAGCTATTCCTGGTAGTACTGAGTTAGGAGGGCCAGGTAAGCTCAACGAGGTACTTTTTGGGGCCTGTGATGAATGGTGTTCAGGGGCTGGGTCCTGGGAAGCTACATCCAGCAATACTTGGTGGTGACAGGACAGAGCTGGGCTCATATAGTCCAAATTTCTGTGCTGTCTGGTCTCCCCAGCTCCTAGATGATAAATTGCTATTTTGGGGGGAGGGGTTGGGCCACACCTATTGGTGCTTAGGATTTGCTCCTGGCTCTCAGCTCAGAAATTACTGCTGGCAGGCTCGGGGGAACCATGTGGAAGGCCAGGAATTGAACCCGGTTGGCCACGTGCAAGGCAAATACCCTACCCACTGTGCTATCACTCAGTCCGACGATGACAAATTTCTTAGGGCAGTTTGGTTTTGCATCTCTGGCATTAGCTCAAGTTTGACCAGAGCAGGCAGCTGCCAATGAGACAGTGAGGACAGAACTGGGGCCTAAACAATAGTAGCAAAGAGCACAGCATCAAGTCAGAATCATGGGGGTCACTGCAGCTCTATGTGTGCCCCCTCTCTTGGTGAGCACCAACTAAGCCTCCTGACTGACCCCCTCTGACCAGGTGAGGGACATAGGGGACAT
Organism: Suncus etruscus; assembly: GCF_024139225.1. NCBI lineage: Eukaryota > Metazoa > Chordata > Mammalia > Eulipotyphla > Soricidae > Suncus > Suncus etruscus. The sequence goes on along the minus strand of NC_064852.1, from coordinate 1,449,503 downwards.
GGGACATAGGGGTGCCCGTTCTATGCAAATACCTTTGAAAGTCAAATGAGACCCGTTGGGCATGAAGCCCTGCCTGATAAAAATGCACAGCGCAATGCAAATGGAAAGTAGAAAACGAAGCTCACACCGCCAGGTGGTCCTGCCAGGCAAAAGAAGCACAAAGCCCTCTTTGCAAGAAATAGGAAAACACTGTGTGAGAGAGAGAAAAGGAGAGAGAGTGTATGTGTGTGAGAAAGAGAGTGAGTGTGTGTGACAGTGTGTGTATGAGAGAAAAAGTGTGTGTGAGAGACAAAGAGAGTGGGTAAGAGAGAGTATGTGTGTGAGTGTGTGTAAGAGAGTTGTGTGACAGAGAGTGTATGTTTAGGAGTGTGTGTGTGAGAGTGTTTGTGAGAGAGAAAGAGGAGAGTGCGCATTTGTGTGTGTGTGTGTGTGTGTGTGTGTGTGTGTGTGTGTGGTGGGAGGAGAGATGAGGTCGTTCCCAAATGCACAGTGACAAGTGACAGTTTGGTCCTAATTCTATATTTTGTATATATATTCTATATATTGTATTTACACAAGATTTATAGCATCTTATATATAAAAAAAAAAACATGCCCCGTGGTGTGGGGGCAAATCTGGCAGCCTCTGTGCGTGCTCTATGGACGTAGGTGGAGTGTTTACATCCCTCTTCAGTATGATCACTGGGGATCAGAAAACAGAACCGTGTGCCAAGCTGCCATCTCCTCAGCTCATCGTTCAGCAGCTTGTGGAGAGGAGAGAGCAGCTGCAAGGAAGAACTGACAGCAACCCTGCCAGCTGCCTGCCATGTTGTGGCAAGCGCCAGGAGTCTCTGCTCCCCAAGAGGAGGCACCTGCTGAGAGCCAAGCTTTCCCAAGAGGTGGGGAGAGTTATGGTGCTGACTGGGGAGCCGGTAGGGGACAAAGGCCTCTGGGGTCACCACAACCCCAGCGGGTGTGTCTGGTTAAGGCCAGTCTCACAGATGAGGCTCAGCGCAGGCAAGAAGGGTCCTGAGCTGGTTCCCGAAGGGTGTGATGGGAGAAGGGATCAGGGGTCAGGAGGCAAAGTCCCTCAAAGAACCTGGTCCAGGGTCAGCAGACTCTGCTGCCCCTTTCTCTGTGCTGCCAATCCTGTAGTGGGAGTGTCCCCTGAAACCTGAGTGCCATGCAGCCCGCAAGTCCCCAGGGGCTCATGGAGGAGGCAGACCGGCCTCTGCTGTGGGGGCCTCTGAACGTGTCCCCAGTTCTGCCAGCTGGGGAACTTCTGATTTCCATGCTATTCACTCCTCAGGGATTCTGCCAGGAGTTTCAAGAGGGATCTGATCTGATCAGACAAGAACTCAAAACTGACATTAGCTGCTCAGTCCAAATTGCCAAATAAGGGGCCAGAGTGATCCATTGGGTAAGGTGCTGTCCTTGCACACAAGGCAACCTGGGTTCAGTCAGTCCCCAGCACCCCATGTTATCCTTGAGCCCGCAAAGAGTAATTCTTGAGCACTAAGCCAGAAGTAAGCCCTGAGTACCACTGGGTATGACCCAACAAACAAACAACCAAATGCCTCATGAAGCGTTGGCGAGGTAGTCTAGCAAGAAGGCATCTAGCCTTGCCAGCAGATGTCCTGGGTTGGATTCCTGGCACCCTGTATGGTCCCCCCAGCACCTCCAGGAGTGGTTCCTGAGTGCAGAGTCGGGAGTGATCCCTGAATGTTGCTGGGTGTGAGTGAAGTCCATAGCCAAAACCAAAACCGAAGCCAAGTGAATTGTTTCCAATTCTTCAGCTCCTGACCAAGTTATCTGAAATCACATCAAGAACCCAGAGAACAAAGGCTGTAGAGCGGACTCCATGGGATTTCCATGAGAACCCCAAGAAGGGGAAATGGGAAGGTAAAAACAATGGCAGCGGTGATAAGCCCAACATTGTTCCCACACTGACATCGTGCGATGCTGGGTAAAAGCAAGAAGCATAAAAGTAATAAGCTTTTGTTGTTGGCACTTTCCATTGGCCCTGAAAGTGGCTTGTCAAGTAGTTCCAAGTGTTTTGAGCTCTGTTGAATAGTTGAGAACAATGAAGCATTGGGCAAGGTCAATGGTGAAGGAAAGGAGCGAAGGCAGCCAGGAGGTCCAACACACCAGTGATAGACAGAAAGATAGAGTTGCACACACACACACACACACACACACACACACACACACACATCTCTGCGGTGCACCACCAAGGGCAAGCTTACCTCCTGAGGAGGAATGTCAAATGAAATAGTCCTCATGTCCACTTTGATGAAACTGTCGGTGCAGGGCAGGATGAAAAACAAACCTGTAACAGAGACACAGACTCTGATGGCTCCCGATTTTCGGCTAACAGTCACTCACCACAGGCCCCTGACACCGGGCTTGAGCTCCTGGATGCTTCCTGCTTCTATTCCTGGTGGGGTCTAATTCTTCCCACCCAGGGTGTAGATTTTGATTTCATATTCTTTAACTATTGAGTCGTTCTCCTCCTTGTCCTCACTTATCCTAATGTTTTCCTTTCCCAAGACATCTTTCTAGCTCTTCTAGTGTCTCAAAATACATTTCTTGTTTTGGGGCCACAGTCAGCTACACTCAGGGGTTACCCCTGGCTCTGCACTCAGATATTGTTCCTGGCAGGCTTGGGGACCATATGGGATGCTGGGGATTGAACTGAGTCTGTCCCAGGCCAGCAGCATACAAGGCAAATGCCCGACCACTATGCTATCACTCCGGCCCCTCAAAATCCACATCATACCCACTTCACCATATGCCCCTGCTCCTGCTCTCGAGGGCTTCTCTAGACTCACCTCCTCCTCCTCTTCCTCCACATCTCTCTGTACTGTGATGCACAGCTATTGCTGCTGGAACAACTCCCCTCTGGCTGAGGTGCTATATGTGAACCCTCAGTCAAGCTGTCACCTCCAAGCAGCCATATCTCATCTACCAGTTTAGGTCACCCACTCCTCTCTGGGTTTCTACAGCTCTGTAGTTACTGGCTCACCCTTGGACAGTATCTCTGCTTTTCTTTTGGGTACCACCCAGAGACAGTAAGCTCCCTGAGGGAGGGGACTTCATTGTAATTTCCTTGAGCCCCTACTCCCAGGTGCTGGAACATAGTAGGAGCTTAAATCAAAGATGCCCCAAAATAATGACAGAGGACATCGGTTTTATCAGGAATTACCCTGCTCGTGCATGCAACTATTTCTGGCCTACAATGACCTTATCAGTTCCAGTGGGAAAGGGAGGGGAGGGGCAGGCAGGAAAGTACTGCTATTATTAGTGAACAAATATGACATAACAGTCAACAGAGGAGGAATTCATGGAATCTAAGGAAGAAATTCAGTCTCCAGACACACCGTCCAGATTTAGTACTGACCAGGTCCTTTGGCGCCTCCTTGTAGAATACGCCCCAATCTGAAGATGATGGCTCGTTCATATTCTTTTATGATCTAGAGGAAAGACATGAATTATAACACGAGGACAGATGTGGACTCTGATTTTAAAATCTCCATGTTTTTCTGCTTGAAACAGGTAAGAGACTTGTGTTTTGCTTTTCACGCGACAATCCAGATAGCATCTATACACATGTCCACTGTTTTGTTACCCATGCCAGGTCTGTTTATTTTACAGATATATTTACTGATCATTAAAATTAATAGATCTTTGTTATATAAACATTGGAAAGTATAGCTTAGTACACAAGAAAAAATCCATAAGTCCACTTTTAAGCTGTTAACATCATCAATTATTTCCATCAATTTATTACATCAATCAACGACTTCTACTTTTCAGTCTTAGCCTCCTGATCCTGGAGATCTGTTCTCACGAGGACCAATCCAGGGGGCTGGTGAGAGAACACAGCTTGCCTTGCATGCAGACCTGGATTTAATCCCCAACATCAGGAGTAATTCCTGAGTATAGAACCAGGAATAACACCTGAGCATAGCCAGCTGTGGCCCCCAAACCATATAAACAAGGTCAACCTATATTCCCAACCCCAGACAATGGGGGCTGATCCTACTTTATTACCTATGACTAACTTGACATGGCTGAGAAGAAAATTAAAGACTTCATTACAACAGGAGTTGAACCATAAACAGGCCAGTAAGTCCGTCTCTCTGTTTCTCTGTCTCTCACCCACATTCACATACCAAATTTCAGATGGCTAGGAAGTTACCCCCCTCCCCCAACACACCACCACCACCTTTTGCAGGAGAATGGGAGTCTCCCTACCTTGATGCACATCCATATAGAGACTGGGAATGTTATCACAGTGAACAAGAATGAAGCAGCCACCAAGATCCATCCACAAGGCCCAAGGCCCTTGGAAGGGCTGTCTGTGAAAACAAAAGCCAGAGGGTTCTCGTTATTAGTGTCACCATCCCATACTCCATTTCCTCCCCTCTGAACACCCCCCTTGGCATGGCCCTGGGTGCAAGGCCTGAATCTCCCCACTGATCCTCAGGCCAAGTCAGATGCAGAGGTGCCCGTTCCTCGTCTACGTAACACAATCACGCCTGTATGATTTGTTTACGTTTCTTGTGACTTTAGTCAGTGAATGTTTAGGAAGCAAATTCTATGGATAATGCCTGGTGTTTGACACTGAAGTGGTCCAAGCGATCAGCCCCCTCCCCACACCCCACCCCAGATATCACAAAGACTGAAGTTTTTCTGGCAAGCCAGACAGATGATAAAAACAACAGTATGTGCCGAATGCATGCACGGAAGACAAAGCAGAACGAAGGTAAGTTTGCACAACTGGGATGGAGGTTGCAAGGCAAAAGGGCAGGATTTGTAGGAAAGCCAACAAGGGCTGGCTTACAATACTTAATAATTAAGAAAAAAAATCCCAATTTTTCAGGACTGGAGCAATAGTACAGAAGGTAGATGCCTGCCTTACATGCAGACAACCGGGTTCAATCCCTAGCGTTCCATATGGTCCCTTGAGCACCATGAAGAATAATACCTGGGGGCTGGAATGATAGCACAGTGGTAGGGCAATGTGCCTTGTACACAGAAGACCCAGGACGGACCTGGGTTCCATCCCTGGCATCCCATATGATCCCCAAGCCTGCCAGGAGTGATTTCTAAATGCTGAGCCAGGAGTAGTCCCTGAGCGCCACCAATTGTGGCCCAAAAAACAATCAATCAATCAATAAGTAAAGTTTAAAATAAAAGAGAATTATTACTGAGTGCAGAGCGAGGAGTAACCCCACCCTCCACCCCCTGCAAATCCCCATTTTACTTAAGGACGAAGACAGAAAAGGGAATTTGAGCTGACAATAAAACGTGAAACTCCTTTGTGTTTTGAGAGCTTCTTTTTAAGGGGCCATGCGGGGCCTCACCTAGATGTGAGACACTCACCAAGGCTTACTCATAGCTCTATTTTCAGGGATCTCTTCTGGGGACCCAAGGGAACAGTACCTAGTGCTGGGGATTGAACCCAAGATGCTTACATGCAAAGCAAACACTTTAACCCTTGGACTATCATTCGAGTCAAGAGACTTGGGAGGCTAAAGTTTGGGCGGCACAGGGGTCACTTTGGGGTACCACATAGGGTACTGGATAGAACCCAACTCAGCCACATGCAATGCATTAGCCTTACCCTGCTGTGCTATCTTGGTGCCCCCGCGCACCCTAAGCACCTCTTTTTGAAGAATAGAGCCATAAATCATTTCACAGGCTTTATGCAACCTAACTTGGTAGTCATGTCCAGGCCATTCAGCAGATTGTTCCAGGCTTTTTAGGATCAGTAGCAATGAGATTAACCTCTGAATGCGTTTTGTCTCAGATTTCCATTTCCCTTTCTGAAAGATGAAATCTTTATTTTTGTTTGTGTTTGCTTCAAGAGGAATGCAGGGCCCGTGGCAAAAAATTTCAGAAAATTCTTTAAAAGGGGGGAGAAAAATAACTCCATCTAGAGAGTTTCCCCCCGACTTTTTCCCCAGTGAATGCACAATCTTCATAAATAAATAGTGTTTATTTGTAAAATGAATTTTTCACCAATTTTCCCCCTTTTCAGCCTTTGCTGCTATATATAGTTATATGTATTTATAATATAATTTCTCCCTTAATTAAAAAAGTAAAATAGAAGGTCAGGAGACGGAGATACTTCAGTGAGTAGAGTGCTTGTCTTCCATTCGGCCAATCCAGGGTTAAATCCTTAGCAACCCATATGATCCTCGGAGGCCTGCCAGGAGTGATCTTGAGCATCACCAAGTGCAACCCAACAACAATAACCACAAAATGACAATAACATAGGCAGGAGAGCTAGCATGGAGGTAGGGCGTCTGCCTTGCATGCCGAAGGTCGGTGGTTCGAATCCCGGCATCCTATATGGTCCCCCAGCCTGCCAGGAGTGGTTTCTGAGCGTAGAGCCAGGAATAACCCCTGAGCATTGGTGGGTGTGGACCAAAAACCAACCAATCAATCAAGAAATAAAGTTGAGAGAGTGGAAGCAGACTTGGAGCCCAGGGAGCAGTCACAAAGCAAAGAGGGCCTACGTGGACAGAACAGACAGGAGGCTACAGAGGAACAGAGAAAAGGCTAGGAAGGTGAGGAAAGGAGAGGCACAGGCCTCAGGCCATGGATCTCCGCATGAGGACGAATGCCCAGAACCAGACTGGACTTCTTTGGTCAGAGAACATGACTGGATTTTCTGAGGCACAGTACAGGGCGAGGCAAAGATGCAAGTTCGCAAGAAGCGTGTCTACAATTTCTGGACACACTCGCCATGCAGAGTCGAAGCAGGGCTGGCCGCATTGCAGCTCACGAAGGAGCTCTAGCCGACGTTGCAAGGATTAATAAGCATAGCAGCTCTCCTGAGATCAGGATTCTTAAACGTTTCCTCCTCAAGACCCCTCTGGCCTGAGACTAGAACACAGGGCGCTGCCAGCTAACACTTCAGATTCATCACTGGGTCTGATTTAGTTTCTCTGAGGATTTTCTTTTGGTGGAAGAGGAGCTGAGCCACACCCAACAGTGTTCAGAGATTATTTGTAGCAGTTTTTTTTTTTGGGGGGGGGGGCATACGCAGTGCCAGGATCAAATTGGGGTTGACTGCACGCAAAACAAACACCTTAACCCCTCCAATCCTTGTACTATCTCTGTGTCCCTAAGCATTTATTATTTTTCTTTCCTTTTATTTTTTTTCCTGTTATAGCTGGTGCTGCTCAGGGCTGACTCACATCTGGCTCTGTGCTCAGGGAACAAACATAAGCGGTGCTAGGGATGGAATGTTCTAGATAGGCCAGGTGCAAGGCACTACCTCTACAGCTCTTCTTGTGTAATTTTGAATTAAATGTTGGTCCTTGCACATTCAAACACCCTTTCCTGTTGCCAAATTTTCCAGGACCCTCATATTTGCTGAACCCACAGTTTAAATTAGGCTTCAGATGTTTTGTTTTTTATTTATTTTTTTACCCAGGCACTGTGCTTAAATTACTTCAGAGCAGTATTTCTCCATCTCTTCCTATCTTGTTCCCCTTCTGTTCAGTTCACCGGGTTCCATTCTCTTCAGGATACGCTTGTTTGTTATTCATTGGTCGGAGGCACCTTTGGCTGAAGCATCCTTTGGATTGTTTTTTCAATCCAAAGGCTACCTGTTCTCCATCCCAGTGTGTGGCTTTGGGGACTTCTGAATAAAGACCCCAGGTCTCGGGAAAAAAACACTTTGGGTTTGGATTTTTCCACAACTGAGCTATCTGCTTCTGAGAGTTGGAAGGCTTGCCCGTGGAAGCTCCTGAATCTGTCTTATCCCCTTAATCGTGTGTAAATTATTTCCTGCACCGGCGTTTGCTTCTTAACCCTGACCCTCCAATCCCCAGGGAGGGGGCATGAGGCTTCTGCTTCACCATTCCACCTTCCTGTGACCTTCTTGTTTCCTTGTGAAACTTCCTGTTTCCTTCCTGTGAACTTCTCTTATTGCTTATGGTGGCCCCTATTTGTGTGCCAAGGCCTTCCATGGATGCAATTTTCACCTGTGACCCCCTGAAAATATCTTGGGGCCCACTGAGAAATGCTGCTTAGATGTCTATCTCTATCCTTCTTGACAATATTCTGTGAAGGTTGAGGGGTGGGTGGGTGAGGGCCACACCCAGTAGTGCTCAGGGCTAAGTGCCAATGGTGCTCTGGGGACCACAAGGTGCAAGGCTCAAACCTGGGCCTCTTGCATGCAATTCATGTGCTCCAGCCTTTTGAGCTGCCTCCCAGGCTCTCCATTATGCGTTGCTATAGTGTGTGTATATGCATGTATATCAATAAACATGTAATACGAGAGGGATTAAATTCAAGGCATTTACATGTGTGGCATGTATCCTGCCACCGAACTAATTTCCTTGCACCTATGAATTCATTCCACAAAGATGAGTCACTAAATCACCCAGCGTTCCCGAGTTCTCGCCCCAGAGGATGTCGGAGTCGGACTGGGGTCCTGTTTCTTCCACCACAGCTCAGGATGTAAGGCTCTATTCTCTGATGTTCATCTCCAAAAAAAAACCATTTTCATCCTTCGTTTTTGCTTTAAACAGGACTGCCTGCAACCTTGTTTTATTGACTGACTTGGGGGGTCACAAGCAGAGGAGCTAAGGGGCTTTATTCCTGGCTCTGTGCTCAGAGCTTGCTCCTGGAGGTGCTTAGACAGGAACTGAAGTCTCAGGCATGACAGCAAGGACAGCGAGGGCCTTCTCTCCTGGCATTCTCTCTCCAGGGCCCCCATGGCGGACTTGGTTCTCAAGTCTGTTTCCAAAGCGGGACAGCCTACTGGGAATTCTGAGAGCTGAACCCTGATATTCCTACAGCGGAAGCCCTTTGATTCCAACAGCATTTATTTATAGCCAAAGCTCCTCTTCTGGCCAAGCTCGGATCGGCGTATCCAAAGTGAAATGGATTCCAAATAAGGACGAGGCTGGCCACAAAGACTTCTCTGAGAGCAGTTGGGGCCTTATAAAACATTGCCCCCAGCCCTCTGTGTCAGGCAGGGTTCATGGCACCAGGGCTAAGGGCAGGGAGCATTTTTTCTTCAGTCTGTTTTTGTTCCCAGTGCCCAGGCAAGGATCTTGCAGAAGGGATATAGAGAATTTCCTACGAAGCATTACTGCTCCTTGCATCTTTCCCTTCCTCTAAATCTTGACATACTAAGAATGTATGACCTGGGTTTGACCCCCAAACCTGCCAGGAGTATTTTTTGAGTGCAGAGCCAGGAGTAACCCCTGAGCATCACCTGGTATGACCTAACAAAAACAAACAAACAAACAAACAAAACAAAACAAAAAGTGCTATCAAGGATGCCAAAAGGGAGATTGTCTGGAACAACCCAGAGGTGCAGGGGACCACTCCAGGGCTGTACCTAGACATGCCCAGGGACTCTGTAGTGCTGAGACTCAAACCCGGGTTAAGCATATGCCCCAATTGCTGCATTCTCTTTTGGCATCTTTGATAACACTTATTGTCTTGTTTTGTGTTTTTTTTATTTGTTGGGTCACACCAGGTGGTGCTCAGGGGTTACTCCTGGCTCTGCACTCAGAAATTAACTCCAGGCAGGTTTCGGGGGATCAAACCCAGGTCATACATCCTTATGTATATATGTAGAAATGAAAATATGAAGATTTATGCAATATGTAAATTTTACTCATCCTGTAGGCATACTATTACTGATCATGACCACTTACTGTGTTTCATGTCAAGGACATCGGACTTCTTAGTCACATTATACCCGATGTTTACAAAAATGTGTAAGTCATGTGTGAACATTCTTCCTGGAGTTCCAACGTTATGAAACAAAAGACTCCGGCATGCATGAGGCATGGGTGCAATCCCCAGCACCGATAACAATAACAAAAGTCATTTGGGGAAGAGACCAACAAAAAACAAAATCAATTCAAACCATTAAACAAATGGGAAAAAGAAAAAAGTTGCAAGCCAAGAGCCAGAGAGACAGTACCGTGGAGAAGGCATCTGACCTGTCTAAAGTTAACCTAAGTTCAGTAGCTGGTACCACATATCCCAGAAACCACAATATCTGAGTTTTACCAGGAGCAACTGCTGAGCAGAGAGCTCAGTATAAACACTGAACACCGTCAGATTTTGCTCAAAACCAAAAAATTAAAAAGTTGTAAGCCCTGGGACCGGAGCAATAGCACAGCCATAGGGCATTTGCCTTGTAAGAGTCGGATTCGGGACAGACCCCAGTTCCATTCCCGGCAATCCACATGGTCCCCCGAACCTGCCAGGAGTGATTGCTGAGTGCAGAGCCAAAAGTAACCCCTGAAGGCCACTGGGTGTGGCCCCCAAACCATAAAAAACAAATAAATAAAAATAAAAATAAAGTTGTAAGCTCTGGTGGGTATGGTCCAAACCTCTCCCCCCAAAATCACACAGGCATAACTTTAAAACACCATAAATTGTTAATAATTGCATAGCAGCTAACCACTTTATGATTTATTGACCTTGGGAACTACTGAAAATCATGCAGACTCATAAATTCCATTTACCCCCGAGACTTTAGTCTAAAGTTCAGAAGTTACTATATGTCCTCTGAAGAAACGTGTCTTACACAATCTCTGAACACTTGACTGAGTTATATGCAAAAAGACACGCAGGAAATGAGCCAAAGAATTACTAAAATATTTAAGTAGCAAAAGAATCATCTTTTCCTTCCCATTTTTTGTAATGCAGTTGAAATACAGTGTTGTAAGCTGTCTAGAAGTGTCTAGATGGGGAAGGATATGAAGGCCATAGTTTAATCTTGAAAGCATATCTGGTTCTATGACATGACAGTAGATATCAAAATAAAAGGTCTTTGTAATTTTTCAATTTCTCCTAAAGTATTAGGTAGTCAGTCAGGGGGCCAGAGAGATGGCATAGTGGATAGGGTGCTTGCCATGCGTGTGGCCAAGCTGGGTTTGAATTCCAGCATCCCAGTTGGACCGCAGACCCCACTAGGAGTACAGAGCCAGGATTAGCCCCTAAGCATCACTGAGTGTGCCTGTCCTGGCCCACCAAGAGAGATAAAAGTATTAGAAAGAGACCAGAGAGATACTACAAGGGTTAAGATGCTGCCTTGTGGGGCCTGAGAGATAGCATGGAGGAAGTGCGTTTGCCTCGCATGCAGAAGGATGGTGGTTCAAATCCCAGCATCCCATATGATCCCCCCAAGCGAGCCTGCCAGGAGCGATTTCTGAGCCTAGAGCCAGGAGGAACCCCGGAGCGCTGCTGGGTGTGACCCCCCCCAAAAAAAGATACTGCCTTGCAAGCAGCTGACCCTGGTTCAAATCTCTGGCACCATATGCAGTTCCCTAAACACTATCAGGGGTCATTTCTGAGCACAGAGCGGAAGTCAAACCCATCAACACATATGTGATTTGAGCAGACTGTCCCAACAGAAGGTAATTCTAAAATATAAATTTCATGTCATTTTAGTATTCAATAAAATATTTTAAAAGCATTTATGAACTTAATGACTAGGAAGAAGTTCACATATGAAACTGATGTTTTTGAACATAAATTTATTCAATCCTCAAAGCGCATTTCTCCTTTGTAAATTAGTTAAGTGAGCAGTAAAAATAATTTGGGTTCAGGGCCAAAGAGATAGCATAGAGGTAAGGCATTTGTCTTTCATGCAGAAGGACGGTGGTTTGAATTCGGCATCCCATAGGGTCCCCTGTGTCTGCCAGGGGCGATTTCTGAGCATAGAGCCAGGAATAACCCCTAAGCGCTGCCAGGTGTGACCCAACAACCAAATAATAATAATAATAATTTGGGTTCAATATTGAAATGTGGAATATAAAATAATGAAGCAAGAGTAATTTTATAATACTTTCAACGAATTGAAACTAGGGGCCGGAGAGATAGCATGGAGGCAAGGAGTTTGCCTTGCATGCAGAATGTCAGCGGTTCGAATCCCGGCATCCCATATGGTCCCCCAAGCCTGCCAGGAGTGATTTCTGAGCATAGAGCCATGAGTAACTCCTGAGCACTGCCAGGTGTGACCCAAAAACAAACAAACAAACAAAAAGAATTAAACCTAAAAATATGTTTTTGCATTTGTATTGAAACATTTTGCTAGTACATTTGGATTCTCTAGATATATGTTGATATTTAAACAAAAAATAAAATTTTGCAGAAGGAAAAAATAATCCAAATCATTTATAAAAATGAAAATGACTCCTGGCTGTGAGTCCTGCCTAAAGTCAGTCAAATTCTGGGGCATGAGACTTGTCCTATGCTACTGGTCTGTTTGAAGGCAGAATTTCCTAAATTAAAGAAGACATTTGAGCGCCAGAGCAATAGTACATGGGCAGGGCATTTGCCTTTTATGTGGCTGACCTTGATTATTGATTATGTGGTTGACCTGGCATTCCATATGGTTCCCCAAGAACCCTCAGCAGTGACTCCTGAGTGCAGGAGTAACCCCTAAGCATCACCAGATGCGGCCCCAAAATAAGAAAGAATACACCTGATATTTTATCCAGCTCTCCAAATCAGGCTACCTTCCCTAGTTTCCAGTTTGACTTTCCTTTGGCTTATTTTGAAACAAGACCTAGTAGAAATAATAGTCTAAGGTAAAAAGAGGTATGTGGGTAGTTAAAACAAGGTGAAGATAAATGCTTCTTCAATCTCTCAAAATGCACCGTTACTGAGTCTCTCAGATGGAACTTCTGGAGAGTGAAAGAGAAGGGAAGAAAGAGACCGAAAAAAAAGAAAGAAAGAGAGAGAGAGAGCACAAAAAATAAGGTAGTAGTCTACATAGAGAAAAATTAAACAGGCAAGAGAGAGAGTTCAGGCCAAAGGACCCCTTCCTTTTCTCTCTCTCTCTCTCTCTTTCTCTCTCTCTCTCTCTCTCTCTCTCTCTCTCTCTCTCTCTCTCTCACACACACACACACACACACACAATTTCAAAGCAAACAAGCACATCCTATTCCCCATCATTCAAATTACTATTTTAATTAGGCACAGTTTTAGTTCTTCGAATGCCCTCACCCTTAAACCTCTAGGGAAGAAATTATTCTCTGGACTAGATACAGACCTGTAGCAAGTTAACACTGTATAACTTTTCTATTAAACCATTAATCGCTCTAAATATAAGATTCTGTGACCTGAATCACAAAACTTAAAATATTTTTGGCTCAAAGATAGTTAAGGCAAGGAAATAGATGAATCCTTTCAAGGTTTTCCATAAAAGTTGAAATAATGAAAATTATTTCACTTGGTTAAAATAAATAAATTTTATTTCCCAAGCATCTTGAGGATTTGATGTAGCTTTTCTTTGTCTACATGTGTCTAGTTATAAAATAGGAGTTAAAAACATGTGAGAGGGGTCAAAAAGATGGGATTAAGGATTAAGGCATTTGCCTTGTATACACAGTCAAGCCTGGCTTGATCCCCAAAACCACATATGGCTCCTGAGTACTGATCCAAGGGCATCACTGGGTTATCTTCAAAGTCCACGCTCCCAGCCACCACCCAAAACAGATGAGTAGTTCATTGATTATTTCCAACTTAAACACAACATCTTTCATACCTATCATTAGCCTATCCAATGCCTGTCTTCTTCCTGAGATCTGGTTTTGCTAAGAGTAGGACATCATGGTTACAGATTTTATTTATTAGCTGTCTACTCTTAGTAAAGGTTCTTAGCTCTCTGAGTTTATGCGTCTGAAAATAGGTCTTATTGAGTTATCTTCTCAGAGGGCGAGTGTGGAAAGCAAATGAGCTGATGTGAAGAGATGAGTGCGTAACAGCACTCAGCAAACATCTGTTAAATAAACAGCTGGGGAATGAGTTCAGTGATCCTGAGTTTCTTTAGGGAAAAGGTTCTTATTACACAAGAAAACAGAAAAGGCATATCAGCAGACATGCCAAGATTCCAGAAGCAAACCTTATCATTTTGCATTCCTCCAATGCTTTCTCTCCTTTTTCTCTCTAAAAATCAGACTTTTTGTTGTACAGGAGGTGAGAGAATTCAAGAAGGGAGAACGGTAAACTAAACATGAGCCATGTCTAGGAAGATAACAATTATGACCCAAAAAATGAAAGGATAAAAACAATTTTGCAATGGTATTAAAAAATTCAAGCATAGATATGGCCTGAATTAGATTAAAACAGAACAAAATCTTCCTACTCAATGAAAGCCAAACCTTTGGGTTTGCTTCTGCCACCAGCACTCCCACCTCCCCGATCTTTCATTTGGACATTTTGAGAACATTTCAATTAAGGTTTTATATTGATGGGCCTGGGTAACTGTTAAGATGTTAAGGATGTGCCTTGCTCTCAGCCAACTGGGTTTGATTCCCAGCATCCCATATGGTCCCCTGAGCACCACCAGAAGTAAGCTCTGAGCACTGCCAGGTATGGTCCTTTCCCCAAAAGATTTTAAGTGTTTCAATCATAGAAATCATGATTAAAAAATAGAAAACAGAAGTATAAGGAAAGTAGGTCGTAAATTCCTCATTATTTAATTAAGAATTATTTTGTGACCAAAATAACTAAGTAGTGGCTAAGAGTTTGAGGTTGCAGTGTCTCAAGATAATTTCACCAATGAGGAATTTTTTGGGGGTGGGGATGAATAGAAAGGAACTAGAAGGGAACAGAAAAGAAACTTCCCAGCCAGGGAGAAATTTAGGATAGGACTAAGTTGGTGAATTTTCTTGCTAGTAAATCAAGGGAGGAGAACAGTACTTATTTCATATAGTTCTTCCAAAGATTAAGAAGATTAACCAAGAAAATATACTAAGTGCCTGGCGCCAGAAATATTCAATAAAGAGCAGCCATCATGATCACTGAAACTCTGGACCATTATTGATAGAGTTTATAGGACTAAACTTTTTGCCTTCTGGGACTAGCACATCATAGAAAAAATAAATGCCAAGACTAACAACTTGCTAGGGGACACTCTCTCTGGAGGAGAAACCGGCCTCATTTGGGGAAGGGAAGGCAGAACTCTAGATGTTCCTGGGCCATCTTTCATTAGCCTTTACGTCTGGACCGTTTTCCATGACCTTATGTCCAGATAGCTACACATTCATGCTACCCTATTTTTATTCTCCCCCCTCTATTTCATATCATCAAAACTTTTTCATTTTACATTATCAAAAGTGTATTCACATCTATTTTCTCCTTTGAGGGGCTGAAGCGATGGTTCAGCAGGGAAGGCACTTAGCTTGCATGCAGCCAAGCCAGATTCAGTCCCCAGCATGTCTTCTGGTCCCCTGAGCCCCAAGGAGTAATTCCTGAGCATAGAGCCAGAAGTGACCTCTGAGCATTACTGGGTATTCTTGCCACCCCCCAAAAAATAAATAAAACATTTCTCTCTTGATTTTCAAAATCTTGGTGGACACAGAACACTATAGTATGTTGTAGGATTACAGTATACAAATGAGAAATGGTCCCTGGGAGTTGAAAGACTTGCCCAAGTGTCTGGAAAACTGCTGGTACTAGCGACTTCAGAGTGGATCTGTGAACTCCAAATTCTGTTCCCATGTCACTACACCCTGCAGACAGCATTTACAACAGGACAGCAACGTGGGGACCAGGTTCATGACCCCTCCAGGACACACACTTTAAAGACTGTCTCATCAAGGTTAAACCAGTGAAATGTCAGGCCAATGGCTAGGGTTCTGGTTTCTTTACTGGACCCAGAGCAGAAAGACTCAAAAGGAAAAGTTGGAAGAATGTTTCAATTCTCTAAGATGGAAAATAAGAGAATGGGAATTCAGCACATTTCCTTCTTTCTTTTGACCGACCTCTAACTTCTCTTTCCACACTGCGGTAGAGATTTCTTAAGTAAGAGAGATTTTCCTGGCAATCACAATTCCTTCCTTATTACTATAGACCCAGACAAATAGGTGTGTCTATCTATACAAAGGACACATAATAAAGACCATGAAGCTTATACCCTAAAATCAATTCCTCTGGGCTACACTGAACTTAATACACTGAAGGCAGGAAAATTCCTCCAACATAAACTCAGCTGCTAACAATGTGATTTACAGCTCTGGGGGAAAAGAAGTTGTCTTTATCTCCTTTTTCAGTTTCTTTTTATTTATTTTTTAATATTAAAAGACCATGGGCCAGAGCAATAACAGTAGGTAGGGCACTTGACTTGCATGTGGCTGATGCAGGTTCGATCCCTGGCACCATATATGGCACCGAGCCCACCTGAAGTGATCCCTGAGTGCAGAAGCAGGAGTAAGCCCTGAGCACCACTAGGTGTGGCCCCCCAAACAAAAACAGTTTAACAGGCTGAGTGCACAGTCCTGGGTTTGATCCTCAGCACTGCAAGGTCCCAAAGTACCACCAGGCACCATTTTTAAGCCCTGAGCTAGCAGCAGCCTCTGAGCCTCTGCCAGGGGTGGGGTGGGGTGGGGTGGGGTGGGGGCTCCAAACGCACATAAGCAACATTAGAGCCAAAAGACAAACTGTTTAAAAACCGACATCAGCATGCTGCAGAGTTTCTCACAATGAGGAAGAGCTCAGTGTCTATTTTCTATTTTTGTTTTGGGGGCCACACCCGGTTGTGCTCAGGGGTTACTCCTTGCTCTATGCTCAGAAATCGCTCCTAGCAGGCTCGGGGGACCATATGAGATGCAGGGATTTGAACCACCATCCTTCTGCATGCAAGGCAAACGCCCTACCACTGTGCTATCTCTCCAACCCCTCAGTCTCTATTTGCAAAAGCTTTCCTCATGGCAAAAGGAGAGACTGGAGATGATGAAAGGACCCATCGATATTTGTGACCTGTTTCATTAACACGGTTATAGGCATACACCAGACAGAACAGGAGAGATGTGTTTGGGTCCTTTTCAGAAAAATGCTTCCCGTCTCTTCTTAGGAAGTGAATTTTTGGGGACTGAGAGAGAGGTAAGGGGGTATCATGGCGCTTGCCTGGCATGGGGTTTTCTCAGGTTCAATCCCCAGCATTGCATGGATCCCTGAGCACCGCCAGGAGTGATTCCTGAGCACAGAACTGGAAGTTCTCCTGAGCACTGACAGGTGTAATCCAACATGCATGCTCACACACACATACACACACACACACACACACACACAGAGAGAGAGAGAGAGAGAGAGAGAGAGAGAGAGAGAGAGAGAGAGAGAGAGAATAAACAGAGCATGAATCCGAATGATCACTCAATCAACATGAAATGCTTTTTTGTGGTTCAGTTTTGTTTGTTTGGGGGTTACTCCTGGCAGTACTCAGGTATTACTTCTGGCTTTTCCCTGCAGGGATCACTCCTGCAGGGCTGAGAGGACCCTATGTGGTGCTGGGGATAAAAATCCGTGTCTGTCTTGAACAGGGCAAAAACCTTATCTGTTTATTGCTCTGGACCCTGAAATATTAGTTTTTTTTCCCTTCAAAATTGACTAGGTATTTATTGAATTTATCTTTTACTATGAAAAAATATATATCATCAGCTGGTACCAAGAAGCTATTCAATCATGAGGAAAAAAATTTTAATTACACAAAATGGCATCTTTGAAGGATTTGGTTGTGGGTTTGAATTCTTACTAACCACGAGTGGCTTTATCTCAGACAAATTATGAAAAGAAGCCCAGAGCCTTCCATTTACCCATCTGTTAGGCAGGAAGAACTCAAATCAACACAACTCAGTCCCTGGCTTCTGCTAGGTTGCTAGAATCCCTAGAGGGACTCGTTCTGTTGACATGGCTCTTAATTATAATAATACTCTCTTTGCAATTCACCCGTATTATTTCATTACAAAGTCAACACGCAGCTAAAAAAGAAAAGAAAAGAAAACCCACAACCGACTTGGCCTAAGTCTGCTCCTGCTTCTATCAAGATGGATTAGCAGCCAAAATAGAAAGGGGACCAGTTTGGACTCTTCTATGCCACCTGTTTCCCTCAGCAGCATAGCCCAGAGATCCCAACCAAAGCGAGGTGCTTCTGGGATTTCTTTGTTGACTGTTTCTCCTCCTGGGCATTTGATGAGGCACTCCGTTCTGATGCGCCCCTACACAGGGTGACTTGTGCAAAAAAGAGTCAGAAGAGATCCAGACCCAAGCTCTGGATCATACCCAGCTGTGCAAGAATTTTCCCTTCCCAGCCTCAGTCTCAGTTTCCTCCCTGCAAAATGGGAGAAAAACGCCATCTCAGGGCTGCAAGGACAAATGCTGTGGCACATTTAGGTTGACACACATTCTATCTCATGGATCCCAGTCATTTTTTTTTTATCTGTGTCATGCTTCGTACTCAGAAAAACAAGATATCGACCCAGGAAAATTGTCTGTGTGCATAATGTTCACAGGAGTAGGTGTATCATTTTTAATAAATAATTCTTTTATTTTTCTTTTTTGGTGTTGCAATTCAGCCCCTGAAGAGGTTGACTGATGGAGGGATGGAGGATGAGGCCTTTCTCTTCCAGCTCGGAGCACACGTCTGCCACCCTGTCTAGCCGACGGTTCTGAGGTGAAACGGCGGGTAAACAGCTCGCAGACAGTCAGGCTCGTGGAAATATTAGCTTTATTCGGTGGACAAGACTGAAGTCCAAAGACTCAGCCTCAGTTCCAGCAAAAAGCCTCTCGCCTTCCACAGAAGGTTTTTATCCCCCAGAGTCAGGTACCACCCAATGGTGGGATCAGATACCAACCAATGGTGGAAGCAGAATCAGGTACTACCCTAGGGTGGGGGCAGAATGCCAGGTCACACCCTAGGGCAGGGCACAATCCCCAATCAGTTTAGGGTAAGTAACATAGTAATCCCCTAAAACATTTACATACACAACATTTTGGCAGGGGGACCACATACATAGGCATTGGGGCTACTCCTAGCAATGTTTGAGGGACCGTGGAGGATGGGGGGATGAAACCCGGGGTTCCTGTGTGTAAAACGTGCTCTCCAGTCCACTGAGCCATCTCCCTGGGCCTCATTAGACTCTTACAAGAGCTGTAAGAGCTTTTAGAAAAAGCCACACGCAGAGAGTCAAAAACAAGGAAGCAGAAGTGAAAATGTGTTTGTGATCATGACAAGCCATGAAATGAATACCAAATATAAAGATCATGTCCATCCTTACCAGAACCCCTACAAATGCTGCAGGGTCACTGAGTGTTCTAAATTTTTCAGTCTCTGACTGGAAGTCAAGGGAAAGCAGAAAGGATCTGACCATTTTGCTTTTTTTTGGTGTTGTTATTGTTTTTGTTTGCTTTTGTTTTGGTGCCACACCTGGCGATGCTCATTTACTCCTGGTTCTGCATTCAGAAATCACTCCTGGCAGTGCTCAGGGGACTATATATGGTACCAGAGATTGAATTCGGGGTGATCACATGCAAGGTAAATACCCTACCTAGAGTTGGTGCACTCTAGCTTCAACCCCATCTCAACACTCTCTCTCCAGGAAAAGGCAACTCTCAGTGGATGGATTAAATTTTCATAGGCTCAAGTTTTAGACATGAGCCTCCAAGTATTCAAGTCCTCTGAAAACAAGAGTCCAAAAGTATTCAAGTCCTCTGAAAACAAGAGTCCAAAAATGATGTCCTTCATGTAGAATGTATAAATGGTATCACTAAGCCTTTAGTTTTGTTTTTCTTTGGGCCACACCCAGAGGTGCAGAGGGATTATTCCAGGCTTTGCACTCAGAAGTCAGTCCTGGTGGGCTCCAGGGACCTATGGGGTTCTGGGATTGGACCCAGGTCAGCCACGGGCAAGGCAAGCACCTGACCTGCTGTGCTATCGCTCAGGCTTATCATTTGACTTCTTTTGAGTATCCGTTTCCCTAAACAAAATGTGAGGAAGAATATCAGTTGTGAGGATTCAATAAAATAAGATGTTGCTGCTGGGGAAAATAGTTCAGCTGTTTGCTTGAGGTCCTGAGTTCAATCCTGGCATCAAATAAAACAAAAACAAAGCAAACATGGCAGGGTGACTGATAGGTCCCCAAAGTATCCCTAGGTATGGCATCCCAAATCAATAATAATAATAATAATAATAATAACAACAGCAAACACACAGACAAAACAGCATGTCAGGGTTCTATTCTCATCAACTTCTTCCATAACACTAATAATCTAGGAGCTTATTATTATAACAATTTAGGAAATGAGAGCCCCAAGATGCTTGGCAAAGAAAAGGAAGCAGAAGCACAGAGACTTGGGCGATTCTTTTTGATGCTCTTAGAAGAAAAACTGAAGACAAGAGTCAACAGAGGAGCTGGAGCAACGGTACAGCAGGGAGGGCACTTGCCTTGCATGGGGTGGACCCAGTCCAACATCCAGCACCTCATACGGCCCCCATGCCCAACCTGGACGATCCCTGAGCACAGAGCCAGGAGTAAGCTCTCGGCACCTCCACCTTACAAGTACTGGTTCTGTGTACCGTTTTTTATGAGGTGCCAGAAAAGCCAACTATGCAGACCCTGTAAATTGACTTCGCCATCATGTCGAAAATGCCATCCTTAGGAAGAGTTCCTTCCTTCAGATCCCCCACCAGAGAGGCAACCAGCTCTCCTGATAGGGCTACAACCTCTTCTTATGGGGCTTCCTGGCACCCCACCCCTAAGGAATAAAAGTTCTACGTTCTTCACAAGTGAGAGAATTTGTGCCTTCAAGACCTGGGGGTGGGTGGGAGTGAGTGAGAAAAACTAGGACCTTGGTGCAAAACTCCAAAGGGCAGGGGGAAAGTGGTGGCTGCAGGGAAGATGGCAGAGGGGTCTGAAATGGTCATTGGGGGGGTCAGAGAGATAGCACAGGGGGTAGGGCCTTTGCCTTGCATGCAGATGACCCAGAACAGACAGACCGGGTTCAATCCCAGGCATCCCATAGGGTCCCCCTGAGCCTGCCAGGAGCGATTTCTGATCGCAGAGCCAGGAGGAACCCCTGAGCACCGCAGGGGGTGGCCCCAAGCCCCAAAATAAATACATAAATAAATACATAAATAAATAAATAAATAAATAAATAAATAAATAAATTCAAGTGTCATTTGGAGAGATGCTGAGCAGAGGGTCCCCCTCTCCTTCCCAACCCCAGGTACTTGCAATTGTGTTTGTGCAAGCAGCTGAGACTAGAATGAAACCCCCCAAAATAAAGTTAATAAATTTATAATAATAAATACATTCGATCATTGCTTTTTAAAATGTCATTGGGAGAGATGCTGAGCAGAGGGTCCCCCTCTCCTTCCCAGCCCCAAGTGCATCAGTGTGTGCAAGGAGCTGGGACCCAACAAACGTACCCCCGAACCTCACACCCGCGTGCCAACAGCCTGTTGCGCCCGATAAGGGCTCTGCCCGGGGCCCGGCAGCCCGGCCCAACGCCCGTCTCCTCCAAGGGCTCCGGGGGCTCCGCGTGCGGGATCGGGCCCCCCACCCGCCGCCGCCCGCCCGCCCGGCTCACCCTTGAAGGACTCGGGCAGCCGCCGCGCCTCGACGTCCGAGTTCTGCCGCTTCTCGGCCATGCTGTCAGCGGGAGCAGCGGCAGCCGCGGGAATGCGCCCGGGGACTCGAGGCCCGGGGTGGCAACGGTGGCGGGAGGCGGGTCCCGCTCCCTTCGGGAGCGCGGGCCAATCGGCGGCCGGGCTCACGGAGGATACGCCCATCGGACACGCCCCGACACGCCCACGAGTCCTGGACACGCCCACGGCAGCCCCAAGCCCCGCGGCGATGAACACGCCCCAACAGCCGTAGCCACGCCCCTGGCTTTTCTAGCCACGCCCCTCCCCGGTCTGCCTTCCTGTCGGGCACGCCCCCAGCGTGTCTGGCCACGCCCCTCGGCCCCGCCCTCCTGCCAAGCCTCTCTAGGCTGCTCCCAGCTTGGCCTCCCTCCCTCGGGGTGTGTCCGGCCTTTGGCTCTTAAGCGGGTTCTAGGGGGTCGGATGCCCCGTGGACCCCGCAGGGAAAGGGGACACTGGGCTCCCCCGGGTTGATAGGCCTGGGGAAGAGGCTGAGCCTGACTGAGAGGGACAACAAGGGGCAGGCGCCCTGCCCTACCCTGCAGAAAGGCCTCGAGGTGGAGCTGGGACTGGGGGGGGGGGTCTCCCCAGGACGGTGGGTCTGAGCCCAGGGGCGCCCCTGGGGCACAATGTGTTGCCCACCCGAGCAGAGAAGCCCAAGGAGGCGGGAGTGGGCCAAGGGAGTCTTCTGGGTTCCAGTCTGAACACCTGGCGGCCTCTGCCAGGTGACCCTTCCTTCTTGGGGGGCATCCCTGGGGCCAGGGGTCAGGCCTAGGTTTCCCCTGAACGGTCAGTGGGCCAAGGAGCAAGGAGCAAGCCCAGAACTCGGAGACCGTGGAGGGGGTGCACCCAGGGGGATGTATTGGGGTGCTGCCTGGCCCCCAAGGATGCAGGAGGTGGGGGAGGCATGGAGGTCAGTCCAGGAGTTCATGGCATCTGTGGGGCTGTCCCCACCCTCAGGTTTTCGACTGGGTGGTGTGAGAGGGTCACACATGTGCAGACCATGCTATGCTTACTTTTATTTCTTGAGTGGTTCCGATACACATGGCTTTTGATGTGTGACACGCTTTCCATACTGCTTTTGATACCGTGCCCAAAAAGGTGTGTGCTGCTTCCTGTCACACATATTTTGGACCTTTGCTATTCCTCTAGGACGTTTCCCCATGAATGACTTTGAGAGATTCATTCTGAATCTGCGCCTCTCCCTCTCGGCTACTGATTTCATTCAACCAGGTTCTCTTCTGATCTATCTATCCATGGGATCAGTGGTGGAATGCCAGAAATAACTGTAAAATGAACCACTCTATAAATCTAAAATAAAGAAATTTAATTTTAAAAAATAAAACAAAATGATTGGAGTTTAAAAATATTGTAAGAAAGCCGATAAAAAGGAGCATTTGGAGACAGAGATGGTACAGTGGTTAGGGTGCTTGCCTTGGACTCAGTTACCCAGGTTTGAACCCCAGTGTTACATATGGTCTGCGCCCCGCCAGGAATAATCCTTGAGGATCTGCCATTTGTGCCCCCTCCCTCCAAAAATAAAGCACATTTTGAACTCCGATGACACAGTCACAGGACGTTGCAAGGACAGTAGAGAG
The DNA here is from genome assembly GCF_024139225.1 of Suncus etruscus. NCBI lineage: Eukaryota > Metazoa > Chordata > Mammalia > Eulipotyphla > Soricidae > Suncus > Suncus etruscus. The sequence goes on along the minus strand of NC_064852.1, from coordinate 1,426,509 downwards.
GTCATGGGTCTCCTCCACCCACTCTAACCAGCTTGCTGCCATAGTGACATCTTACATACAGTACTAAAGTCAGAACAGGAGCGGGGACATGTGTATATGGCTCGGTGCCACTTTCTTAAATGCATAGATTCCTGTAACTGCCACTGCCTCCAATCAAGAATCAGAGGTGTTTCAACACCATAAATGTCTCCCTGGGGAGGGGCACTCTTTCTTCTTCTTAATATGCTCAATATTTGTACACTATTTGCACATAATGTCTTGTACTCACCTTTTGTGGTGGGTTGAGGTAATGTGATGTGGCTTTAGTATTTTATTCTAGAGCTTCCTAAGGTTTCCTGAACAGAAACTGGAGCACACACAATTGTCCCACATGGGAAACTTTTGAGAAGGGTTGGGGGGCTGGCTTAAGGGATGGATGAATGTCAAGGTTAGGTCGACGAGGGGATTCGCTCTGGAGTTCCAGCTCTGATGTGTAGTAAAAAAAGCTTGGCACAGAGACTGAGGCTGACTTCCAGTCATAAATATCCAAAGACCTGTTTCTATTTTGGGGGTGACACACACAGCTCGCACAATCACGTGGTTTCTTGGCATTCTGGAGAAGGGGAGTCTAGTAATTGAATGATCTTTTCTTTCTAAGTCATTCTTGAGAAAGGCCAACTTCATTTTTTCCATTGTTTAATGAGCAAAGCCCCAGAGACTCAGACTTCCTGTTTATTCTGTGTTCCCTAGGAGAGAGGAGGAGCACGGGGACAAGAAGCTAGGGGGATCCTTCGGTGGAGTGATTACAAGTTGCATATTAGCAGAGAAAGCATTTCATTTTCGCTGTGGTAGGAAAAGCCCATATTTCACTAGACTCTCATGTTTGTCCTCCAGTCATTCCTTCCCTCCAGGCTCCAGGCAATCCCCACAGCTATCACTAGTGGGGAATCACAAAGGTGACACTTCCCTTCGGGACAAAGGCTTTCGTAAACACTTGTTGGCTCTGGTTTCAGATTGCATCAGTTGGGGAGTTTGTTCCAGGCCCCAAACTGAGAACACACTTTGACTTAATTTTTTAAATGACTTGGAGACGTGAGTGTTCAAGGGTTTGACTTTTCAGAGGTTGAATTTCACTTATCCAGGAAACTGTGATAGTCTGACTTTTCATAGTCTGCATATTCCATAGAAATGATTCATTACATGAACTTTAGAATTTGTAAATTTGTAGCCTCTTCTAATTCTAAATTTCTTCCAGTAATGATTAGAAAACGGTGAGTTGGTTTTTGTTTTGTTTTGAAAACCTCTACTTTAAAAATGGAGACATGAAATGACAATTTAGAGAGAAAATTATTATAACGTGCTGCTAACAGGTACTATACTTTCGATGAGTTTTCCTTCTAGAATCTAGATGCTATTTGAAAAACATTTACATATAATTAAAATCAGTACATATATTTCCTATTTGTGTTTCATTTTTCTCTTTGCCTAGCATATTTGTCTAGAACATCATTAAGACTGACTGATAGTCATAATGAAGGAGATAGGTATAAACACAGGCAGGCCCCACGTATCCGTAATTGAATAAGTGAGAAGGAAATTTAATTAGTCTTTTTCCTGTGTCCACCCAAGAAATGCTCTAATGAGAACAACAGGAAAGTCCTAATTATTTTTTATCCTCTAAATTGGGAATTCAGGCTGTTCTTGAACCTGACCCACGAAATTAAGGGCTGAATTCAATATTAGAAAACAGATTGACAGTCTGGCTAGGTACTATGGTAAACCTTAGGCATATCCCCCTTATCTTTTCCTTAAACAGAAGAGAAGAAAAAACTTAGACATCTTTATTTGCAGCCCCATCAAAAATATGGCCTTGGGATATTTATTAATCACTTTGGTGCCACCAGTATGTAATCCACCCTTCTTAAAGATGAGCTTACCTGTTCTCTTTTCCTATTTCTTTTAAAAAAGGCAAAATAAGGGCCAGAGAGATAGCACAGTGGTAGGGCATTTGCCTTGCATGCAGCCAACCCAAGACAGACCAGGTTCTATCCCTAGCACCCATATGGTCCCCCAAGTCTGCCAGGAGCAATTTCTGAGCACAGAGCCAGAAATAACCCCTGAGTGCCACTGGGCGTGGCTCAAAAACCATAAATAAATAAATAAATAAATAAATAAATAAATAAATAAATAAATAAAGTAAAAATTAAGAAACTAAAAAGTGGGCCCGGAGAGATAGCACAGCGGCGTTTGCCTTGCAAGCAGCCAATCCAGGACCAAAGGTGGTTGGTTCAAATCCCGGTGTCCCATATGGTCCCCCGTGCCTGCCAGGAGCTATTTCTGAGCAGACAGCCAGGCGCAACCCCTGAGCACTGCCGGGTGTGGCCCAAAAACCAAAAAAAAAAAAAAAGAAAGAGAGGGAGGGGGGGGAAGGAAGGAAGGAAGGAAGGAAGGAAGGAAGGAAGGAAGGAAGGAAGGAAGGAAGGAAGGAAGGAAGGAAGGAGGGAGGAAGGAAGGGAAGGAGGAAGGGAGGAAGGAAGGAAGGAAGGAAGGAAGGAAGGAAGGAAGGAAGGAAGGAAGGAAGGAAGGAAGGAAGGAAGGAAGGAAGGAAGGAAGGAAGGAAGGAAGGGAGGGAGGATGTGCTCCCTTTCCTCCAGAACCTAGGAGGACTGTCAAGAGTGGACTGTGAAGAATGCAAAGAATAAATTAGAAGCACCATTAAACTGAAGCGTAATCCCCAGTGAGGAAGCAAACATGCTGCACAGCAAAGATAAGTCACTGTACACAGACGTGACACAAAGGAACAGTATAAAACTGAGCCAGGACAGGCATGTCACCCGCTCCCTCTTCACAAGGACTCCATGGGTTAAGCAAACTAAACCAAACTGACCTAAGGGCTGTAGATCGGAATATAAGACAGTCTTCCTCCGGAAAGTGCCTTGCTCGAATCTGACTATTACGGCTAAAAAGGACTTCAGACTCCTTTCTGGACAGACTGGCCAGTGGAGACTGTTCCTGAGTGAGAAAAGGGCTGGAGCTCCTGAGCTCCGAGAGGCCAGATCAGCTCAAACTGAAGTGGTCGGTTAAAGGAATCTGTGTTATTGTGATTGGTTTTATTATATTTAAGCAAAACAACTGACCACATTTATGAGAAGTAAACTTAATTTTACTGCAATTATTTGGTAGGTTAATAGGGAAAGTGGAGAGAAAAAATGCATCTCATTAGCAAGCCTTCTTATGGAAATAAGATTCTGGTTATCTTAGCAATTTTTTCTTTTTATTTTGAAGTTTTTGCTTATAAAATAGAAGGAATCTTGATTATTTTTTTTTCTGTAACTTTCTGAACTCATGTTTCTGGTCCTATTTTGCTTTCATTTTTCAGTTGACTCATTAATGAACATGTGAAATAGAAAGATCCTGCAAGCAAACTAATATCCAAAGACAATAGAAATAACGGGGAAGGGTGAGTGCAGTTAGGACAGGAAGGGGCCACTCTATCAATAATAGTTGGAAATGATCACTTTAATCAAGAACTGGAAGCTGAAGGGAAGTAAAGTGATGTGCATAATGTCCCCTTGAGTAACAGTAATGCAAACTACAGTACTTGAGAGAGAGAAAGAGAGAGAGAGAGAGAGAGAGAGAGAGAGAGAGAGAGAGAGAATGCATTATGGAAATGGGGAACAGGAAGGACACTGGGGAATTGGTGATAGAAAATGAACACAGGTGAAGGATGGGTGTTGGAACATAGTGTGACTGAAACTCCATTATTAACCACTTTTTTACTTTGTATCTCACAGTGATTTTATTAAAAAAATAAATAAAGGCCATGCAAGCTGGAGATGGAGGACTTGATATAAACAGTTAAAGTAGAAGGCCATGATTGTTCTGCTTTCCCACATGCCTGAGAAATTCAGAAATACACCAGACTGGGAATCACTCCTCTTCTTTAGATGCTTGGATCAACATATAGACTTGGCAGCTCTTGGCCTTCTTGCCCAAGTTCTAGTTCAATTCTATTTCAACTTATTCCTTCTCTTTTGTCAAGAATTTTGACCCAGCTACATCCATGGACTGAGCTATCCTCAGGACCAAGGGACCTGTTCTTGAAATAACGGGACAAACAGTTGCTAAGTTATGGGATTTCTCATGAGGTCTCAATGGCTGTACTATAATGCAGCAAAAACCTACCATCTCAAAGTTTGTCTTGGCTGGAAGGTTATGTAGGAAGGCCTGTGAAAGTAGAATGTAGTTTGTTTTTGTGGGGACATTTTCCTTACCAGTGTGGTTGCTGCTTCACCCCTTTCCTGTTTAGGAAAGTAGGGTCTCTCCATTTCTAAAGCATACAACTGACAGGGGGAATTAAAAGAACTAGCAAGAAAGGGGAACATCTTACAGAAGACCATTTCCCCTGATACTCAATTCCCCAGAATTGAATTCAGTGGGAAGCAATGAGATTTGCTTCAACACTCCAATGTCCAGAAAAATAGAAGAAAGAACTGACAACAGGACTCAAAGCTGGCCCAAGGAAATGAAGGGTTGAATTCAATGTTAGAATAAAGGGTTTGGGGTGGTAGAAAATGTTGAGAATGTCTGTCTCTAAGGAACAAAAGGAGGAGGGAAGCCTTAGCTAGAAATCTTTGCAATCACAGGAGAAATAGGTCTCTGGGATTAGCAATAGGTCACCTTGGTGTCCACCAGTCACCTTTCCTAAAATTGTGCTTCCCTGTTCTCTTTTCCTATAAAACCCACTACTTGTGACCGATTGGATGGGTTTGTTTAGGAAGAACAGAAGTCTGCAATCTTCTCTGGTTTCTAGATCCTAAAGAAACCTGTCCTTTTTTGCATCCACTCTTGTCTCTCAAATATTTATCATGTGGCCAGTATCAGACCTAGGTTGAGTCTATCTCAGCACCTGCAGTGACATCAATTACCAGATGCTTTTTGGACAATTTCAGTATCAATCATACAGCATCTTCTCTTTTGTGGTGGCATTTTTCCCAGGGATTCAGAAGATTAATATATTTCTCTGCAAGGGTTAATTCAGATTTCTGGGTTTTAGTAGCTTTTGTGCCTCGCCTCTTCTCTTCCATCGGAGCAAGAGTCTAGCAGAGAACTTTGCACATTGGAGTAGAGCAGCCAGACTAATCTTATTATAGGTGGGTGAGGACAGCGAGAGTTCAGGTTCTCCAGTTTAATGAAAATAGAATGGAAGCAAACGTTGGTGATTTGTAAAAGCATCATTTATCGAAAGGATTTTCATTCATCTGTTCTTGTTTTTATTCATTCAACAACTATTTACTAAACACATAGTGTGTGCATTTGCTCTTGGTGTTTGGAGTGAACAAAAAAGGTGACAACTCCTGTACTCTTCTCTTTCTTCCCAAAAGTGTTAGTTTTCTTCAGCTTCTATACAAAGCACTGCACAATGAGTAGTTTTAAACAACAGACTTCATTTTTTTTTACCCCCATCAGCTAAATTCCTGTGTCTGCAGTTAATTCCCAAAAACAATAGAGATGAGGATCAGGAGGACCAGTCCGTCGTAGGAAGCTTGCCACACAGAAGGACAGAGAAGAAACCACACTGACAATGAGAGTTGGAAATAATCAAGAACTGGATGCGTGGGCCAGAGAGATGGCACAGCAGATGGGCATTTGCCTTGCATGCAGCCAACCCAGGAGGGACTCAGTTCGATTCTCAGCACCCATATGGTACCTAGCCTGCCAGAGGCAATTTCTGAGTGCAGAGGCAGGAGTGACCCCTGAAAACAACTGGGTGTGGCCCAACAACCAATCAACTAATCAATCAATAAAGTTTTTTTTTTTAAAGAACTGGGTGCTGAAAGGAGGAAAAGTACTATGCATGACACCCCTTGAATAAAAAGATTGCAAACCATTGTCTCATAGAAAACGTGGGAGAGGGAGGAAGAAAAATATCAGTCATGGAGGTATGTGGGGGAGGGAAGTAGGGTCGTTGGTGCCAGGAAATGTGCCCTGGTGAAGGGAAGGGTGTGGGACCTTGGTTACTGTGTCTCTCACAGTGATTCAATTAAATACCTTATTTTATTTTTTAAAAAGCACTCATGATAGAAAGCCATCTCCTTGACATTTCATTGAATGAAAAGGGGATTTAGACAAATTTCTGCAAGATGTTGGTATATTAAATTACGTTTGCTAGTCAACAAAAGAATTGTAATTCAAAATAATGGAATTATCCTTTCCAAATTTGGCTGTTGAATTATAGAAATATGACTAAGAAACAGGCAGCTCTGGAGAAATATGAGGGAAGCCTCGTTTAAAGACACATGAGAACTCAACCTGTCTGTTGGCAAAAAAGTTAAACCCAAGTACACTTCACACTGATTTTATGCTCTCACTAAAGGCTACATAGCTTCTTGAGGGACCATTTTTCATTTAATATATACAATAGATGCTAGAAAATACAGTCAGTGATCAACACCATTGGTTTCAAGTTCCACATTATGTACTTATTGTTTCTGTATCCTAATTGTTATCTTCCCAACTGATCAGACTTATTCACTTGTCTTGTTCTTATCTTAACTTTATAATATACAATCTATTTATCTTTGTTCTGCTCCTAGAATGAGTCTAGGGGTCCTGCTTATAATTTCTGCTCCAGCTGAGCTTGGGACCAAACTGAGCTTTTTAAGCCTAACAATAACAACTCCCCCCAAAAAGGGCAAAACTGTCTCAAACACAGGCAGGGGGCAGGGGCGGAGATGGGGCACATTGGTGGTGGGAAGGTGGCATTGGTGAAGTGGGGTGTACTTTTTATGACTGAAATCCAATTACAAACATGTTTATAACAATGGTGTTTAAATACAAATATTAAAATTTTTTTTGTTTGTTTTTGGGCCACCCTGTGACGCTCAGGAGTTACTCCTGGCTATGCGCTCAGAAGTTGCTCCTGGCTTCTTGGGGGACCATATGGGACGCCGGGGGATTGAACCTCGGTCCGTCCTAGGCTAGTGCAGGCAAGGCAGGCACCTTACCTCCAGCGCCACTGCCCGGCCCCATATTAAAAATATTTTTAAAGGGCAAAAAATGTAGAGCTACTAAAGTTTGTTTTTCGGGCCACAGCTGGTGGTGCTCAGAGGTTACTCCTGGCATTATACTTAGAAATTATTCCTGGTAGTGCTCGAAGGACCACATGGAATTCTGGGGACCCAACCTAGGTCAGCCATATGCAAAGCAAATGCTTTTCCCATTGTACTATAGCTCTGGCCCAAGTTACTCAATTTTCGTAAAGTGTCATTTATTCATTAATAAATCCGTTTGCTTGGGTCAGTGATCTTGGTGAAACGCATCACTAGGATACTCTCACTTACTCATTTTTAATTCTCTGTTTGGCCATTTATTTCGGTGGTGAAACCACACCAAAGAACTTCACTGGGAATTCTAGAAAGTGCTGGGAAGTGCAAGGTTGCTTCCTGCTGTCATTAACATTTTTGGAGCATGGCTCACCTCCGCAGGTGAGCATGTAGGTCCTTAATCCCTCTGTCTTTTGGCAATCGCACAGTGGACAGAGGTCATGGAGACGAGAGTCTTATGGTGGCAGCTGTTTGCAAGCATTTCAGGTCTTTCCAGTTTCCTGGTTCCTAGGTTACTCGGGCCTTCTTTGTCATTTTTCTGTCCTTGGACTTCTATCTCCAAAGACTTGGTTGTGAAAGAAAAGCAGAGGATAAAATATAAATATAATATAAAATGATATATTGTTCTTATAAGTAATGAAGTTAAGATAATAAGACAAGTGAACAAGTCTAATCAGGTTGGGTCAATAGTGACTGAGATACATAAACAATAAGTAAATATATGGAACTTGAACCAAATGATATTAATCACTGATAATCACTTATGTATATGTAGTATATACATATATATTAAAAAACATTTTCATGCTGGGGAAATGACTCAATGGACAAGTGTACACATATGCAATCGGATGCTTGGGTTGGATGCCAAGGACCTGGAAGCCCTGGGAGTAACACCCAGTACTGAGCCAGCAGTAACCTCTGAGCTCAACTGGGGGTGGCCCCCCAAAAAAAATTCCTGACAAAACAGAAAACCTAATAAACTAAAATTACTCTGGAGGAATCAACCCATTCCTCTATGAATCCATACCTCCTGTGCTGGATAGGTGCCTCCTATGCACCCTTCTAACCTGGGTGCTAGGATTAATATGTATGTAATCTCCATCCTGGGAGTTGAGAGTTTGGTGGTTCTCAAAACTGGGTTCCTGGGAATATTCCTTGGAATGGCAGGATTATAGAGAGCAGGCAGAAGCATAATTTTTTCTAACAACCATGGCATGGAGGGTCATGCCCTAGCCTGGAGGGCCACAGGAGCCAGTCACATAGGGGCTTCTATGAGGCTTTATTGCTTTTGATGGGAGGTGTTAGGAATTAAATCGGGGTCTTGCTTATACAAGGCAAGTGCTCTCCAGTTGAGTTACCTCCTCGGTCCTCCCATGGGACTTTGGACTCACTCCAGAACACAGCTCTGGGGAACCAGACAACCAAACAACTGTTGCCAGGGACCTGTTGAAAAGGAACATGACAGGACCATGACAGACCAGGGCTTAACACGGCATCATTTAAACTAAGAAGTGACAAACTCATATTGCAAAATGTGTGCCTTGAAGGACTGAAATACCTTGGTGGCATAGTGGGGTGTGTGTGTGTGTGTGTGTGTGTGTGTGTGTGTGTGTGTGTGTGTGTGTGTGTGTGTGTGTTCAAAAGCTTTCCAGGGGGTTGGAGAGATGCCTAATTCAATTGAGCTCAGTGCAGACTTTATATGCAGAAGGCCCATGCACAAAGCCCGGCACTGCAAGTTCCTCCGAGAACGGCCAAGACTTACCCTTAAATACCAAGGTAAGAATAGTCCTTGAGAATCTCTGGGGTGGCCACCACAACCAACCTCCACCTCTAACAAAGAAAATGAAACTTCTTGTTTTGTTTTGTTTCTGTGTCTCCAGGCGATGGTCACGGGTCACTCCTGGTTCAACACTCAGGAAACTCCTGGTGGTGCTCAGGAGACTATATGGGATGCCAAAGAACAAACCTAGGTACCAGGTACAGCCTCAGCCACTGTATTATTCCTCTAACCCTGAAGACAAAAGTCGTAAGAGAATGGAGTTACAGGGCTGACAACTGAAAACCAAACAGAGATGAATTCTGGGTTTTGGTAAATTATACAAATATATAAAATCGTACTCCTGGACCTTCCAATCAAAGAACACAGTATCTTCATTTTAGGGGGAGGTTTAAGGCCACACCCAGCAGTGCTCAGGGGTTACTCCTGGCTCTGCACTCAGAAGTGACTCCTAGTACACTCTGGGGACAATATGGGATGCTGGGGATCAAACCCAGGTCTGTGCCAGGTTGGCTGTGTACAAGACAAATGGCTTACTGCTATGCTTTCACTCTGGCCCCAGGACACAGTTCCTTCTATGAATGCTAGCTTCAACTCAATCAGGCAGAAGACTGGGGCTTTGACAAGTAGAATAGTGATATATGTGAGCATTTTTTTTTTGTCACACCCAGTAGTGTTCAGGGGATACTCCTGGCTCTGCGCTCAGAAATCATTCCTGGCAGGCTCGGGAGACCACATGGGATGCTGGGATTTGAACCAGGGTCTGTCCTGGATAGGCTGCATGCAAAGCAAATGCCCTACCACTGTGCTATCTTTCCAGCCCCCAATATACATATATTTTATGTTTATTTTTAGTGGAATTTTTTTTCGGGGGACACACCCAATAGTGTTCAGGAGCTACTTTCGGCCTGGTGCTCAGGAGTTGTTCCCAGAGGTGCTTTAAGACCACATGGTGCCAGAAATGAAGCCCTGGGCGTCTACATGCACAAACACATGTTCCTGCTTTGTGAGCATCTCCCAATGACACACTGAGTTCCAATGAAGGCACTAAGAACTTCAGGAACTGGATTTGTTTTGATAGTGGATGGCTGCCCTGTGCATTGTAAGTTGCTTAGCAGTGGACCAAGAGGGATAACACCCAAATGGTCAAGCACATGCCTACTATGTGCCAGTTCCAGAGATGGACTCCCCAACATAGGATGACACCCCCAGCACCCCTGGTCACCACTCCCTTCCCTGGTTCAAGTTTTGAACTGGCAGCTTTGTGGCAGGGAGTGACCCCTTATCAGAGAAAGCAAACGAAACAAAGAGGTCAACTGTCTTCTGGAGTTTTTCTTGCTCCTCTGTGATAACCTGAACTGACTTCAGATATGACAAATGTAACTGCAGATGAGGCAAGGAGGGAAGTGGCCGGTTTGAGAGCCACCGAGGACTTTCCTCAGTGTGCAACTTGCTTCAGAAAATCCTGACTCATTGGAACGGGAAGCTCAGAAGTTATCCATCTCACTTTACTGTTTCTGTGATACCTGAGGTCAGGAATCCTGCCAAGCCAGTTGTGTGGGGTGCGCTCCATTGATTAGAGGCACAGTAAAGGGTGGCAGGTGGGCTGACTGCCACAAAAGTGGCCCAGCTTCACTTTTTTTTTTTTTGGCGGGGTCACACCCGGCAGCGCTCAGGAGTTACTCCTGGCTCTGTGCTCAGAAATTGCCCCTGGCAGGCACAGGGGACCATATGGGATGCCAGGATTCTAACCACCGTCCTTCTGCATGAAAGGCAAACACCTTGCCTCCACGCTATCTCTCCAGCCCCAGCTTCACAACTTACTAACCTTTGCTGCAGGCAGGTAGATAGAAAAGGCCCTGGTCATGTATGATGGGGAAAACAGCCTCTGAAACCGGAATCTGCCGAAAGGTCCAGAAGCCCGTGACACAGTGACTCCGTCCTATGAGCTAGAAAACTACTAAGATGCAGATTTTCAGTCCTAATGTGGGAGTTTCCTGAGAGGAGAGGTTGGACCCTTGGGAGGGAAGTTTGGCCAATGAAACAAGGGACTCTAGAAGGACCATCATCTGCTATAAACTGCCCCCTTTAGCAACAGGCCCAGTAACAGACCGGGGATGGAGGATGCAGTTTGGGGAAAGTGTCTCTAACTCACTTGGGCAAAGGAAGCATGCACGTCTGTTGCCGAGTGCATGTTTGCCGGTGCCCAAGCTGCCTGTGTGTATGTGTCCTCACACATGTGCATCTCTCTGAAGAAGAACTGGGTGCTGAAAGGAGGTCCAATGATATTTATGATGACTCTTTAGGAACCATGCTGCAAATCATAGTATCTAAAAGGAAAAGAGATATAGAAAGAGAAGAAAAATATCTGCCATAGAGGCAGGGAGGGGGGGAAGGTGGGAAGAAAACTGGGATGGCAGGAAATGAGCATTGATAAGGTGATGGTGTTGGACATCGTATGACTGAAACTCAATCATGAATAACTTTAAAACTGTGTACCTCGCCATGAGTCATTTAAAAATGTATTTTAGGAGCTGGAGCGATAGCATAGTGGATAGGGCATTTGCCTTGCATGCAGCCATCCTGGGTTCAATTCCCAGCATCTCAGGTGGTCCCCTGAACCTGGAGTAATTTCTGAGCTCAGAGTCAGGAGGAACCCCAGAGCACTTCTGGGTGTAGCCCAAAAACAACAACAATAAAAATTTCTTTAAGTAGAGTAAACTGAGGCTGGCTGATCTCTCCCCTTTGTGGCTCCTTTGCTTTTCCTAAGTAAATTCTATCTTCAATCTTGTTACAGTAGAATTTGTCCGTCATATGTGGCAGACTCATACTCATCATCAAATTACCTTTCAATATTTTATGGACCCTCCTCACTTTATCCTGGATTGACCCATTTATTGGCAGCAAAGCTATTTTTGTTGTTGTTGTTGTTAATGTTGTTGTTGTTTTTGGGTCATACAGGCAGCATTCAGGGGTCACTCCTGACTCTGCACTCAGAAGTCACTCCTGGCAAGCTCAGGGGACCATATGGAATGTTGGGATTTGAACTGGGGTCCTTTCTGTGTTGGCCACGTGCACGGCAAATGCCCCACTGCTGTTCTTACTAAGGACCAAGTAAGTATAAGTTCAGAGGGAACCTCCCAGTTCATCTGTCTTTCTCTCAAAGCATGTTGAATTCTTTCCCAGATTTGTAACTCAAATCTGCCACAACCTACCCCATCAAAAAGAACATTTGCCTTTCATGCTGGATGGTGGTTCGAATCCCGGCATCCCATATAGTCCCCCTGAGCCTGCCAGGCGTGATTTCTGAGCATAGAGCCAGGAGTGATCCCTGAGGGCTGCCAGGTGTGACCCCCAAAAAATGGGGAGAAGAAATGAACAGACACTTTGTCAAAGAAGAAATACAAATGGCCAAAAGACACATGAAAAAAATGCTCCACATCACTAATCATCAGGGAGATAAAAATCAAAACAACTATGAGGTAACATCTCATGACACAAAGATTGGCGCACATCACAAAGAACAAGAACAACCAGGGCTGGAGGGGCTATGGAGAAAAAGGAACTCTTATTTGCTGCTGGTGGGAATGTCGGCTAGTCCAGCCTTTATGGAAAACAATGTGGAGATTGCTCCAAAAACTGGAAATTGAGCTCCCATACGATCCAGCTATATCACTTCTAGGGATATAAATCCTAGGAACACAAAAACACAATTCAAAAATCCCTTCCTCACACCTATATTCATTGCAGCACTATTTATAATAGCCAGACTCTGGAAACAATCTAGATGCCCTTCAACAGATGAATGGCTAAAGAAACTTTGGTACATATGCACAATGGAATATTATGCAGGCGTCAGGAGAGATGAAGTCATGAAATTTTCCTATACATGAATGTACATGGAATCTATTATGCTAAGTGAAATAAGTCAGTGGGAGAGAGATAGATGCAGAATAGTCTCACTCATCTCTGGGTTTTTAGAAAAATTAAGGATATTATTGTAATAATCTCCAGAGACAATAGAGAAGAGGGCTGGAAGGACCAGCTCACAATATGAAGCTCACCACAAAGAGTTATGGTGCAGTTAGGAAAATAACTACACTAACAACTACCATGGCAATCTTAATGAGTGAGAGAAGTAGAATGCCTGTCTAAAATACAGGCATGAGTTGGAAATGAGGGGGTGGGGGCATTGGTGGTAGGAATGTTGCACTGGTGAAGGGAGGTATTCTGTTTATGACTGAAACCCAACTACTACAATCATGCTTGTGATCATAGTGCTTAAATAAACATTTTAGATATTAAAAAATACAATAATAAAAAAAGACCTGCCACAACCTATCTGGAATCTAAGGGTAATGCTGTTGAATAGATGATAGGGGCGGTCTCAGCATTGAGTTCTTGGGAAGAAATAAAATCAAGAGTGGGATTTGAAGGAGCTACTCTGTCACTAAGTGCCAAACCTATGGACACAGAAACTAAGGCTCAATGAGATCTTTACCTTGTGTCAGGATAAATGCAGGAAATCTGGAACCCCCTCCCGGGGACGCTCCAGCAGGCACAAAAGCCAGGAAAGGCGGGCCGGAGCAGTGGTGCAGGCGGTAAAGCATTTGCCTTGCACTCGCTAACCTAGGACGGGCTGTGTTCAATCCCCCAGGGTCCCACATGGTCCCCTGATCTGGGAGCGATTTCTGAGCTCATAGCCAGGAGTAACCCCTGAGCATCACCGGGTGTGCCCCCTAAAAGAAAAAGCCAGGAAAGGAATGCCAAGGACCAACAACCACTCCATGTAACATGGTGCCTGCAGTTCTCTTGCATCTCCCTTCTTAAGATGTGGACTTCCATTTTTTTTTAAACATTTTTAAATTTATTTACATTTATTTAAACATGCATATGACTACAACATCAAAACTACTAAATAAAAATCTCTTTTCTTCTCTGAGTATACATACCTTCACAGAGGAACTGTAAAACCAACTATATCCTGGTTTCTATAATTTGAAAGTTTATAAATTATGAGACAATTGAATTTCATTTTGAGTGCAATGTCTGGTGTGGGGATATTTGGACTAGCTGTAAAGGCTTATAGGACAAGTTATTCTGTGTTTTCACATATTGTTTTGTTTTTTTCAGAAGTTTCGAAAGCTTACATTAGTTATTATATTTATGATAATGCTACACAAGACCTTTCATGAGTCAAGAAGAACTTAGAGTTTCTTCTTAAAACATTCAAGTTTGAGGCTGGGGCTGTAGAGATAGTACAATGGGTAGGTTACTTGTCTTACATGCAGCAAACCTGGGTTTGATCCCTGTCATTACATAGATACCTAATACCACCAGGAGTAATTCCTGAATGCAGAGCCAAAAGTCACCCCTGGAACAGCTGGGTGTGTCCCCCAACTCCCAAAAACTATTCAAGATTTTGGGCTGGGGAGATGCCTTGTATGTGTTAACTCCAGATTTGATTGGCAACACAGAATGATCCTCAGAGCACCACCAGAAGTGACCTCAAAGCATTGCCAGGTGTGGCATTAAAAAAAAATCAAAAACATTCAAAGTCATTTATTAAAATTAATAGGTGGGTATGAAGAGATAGGCAGGGCAAATGCTGAGCCTGAATGCAAGGCTGGTTGTAATGTCTGAGTACCACCAGATGTGAAAAGAAAGAAAGAAAGAAAGAAAGAAAGAAAGAAAGAGAAAGAAAGAAAGAAAGAAAGAAAGAAAGAAAGAAAGAAAGAAAGAAGAAAGAAAGAAAGAAGAAAGAAAGAAGAAAGAAAGAAAGAAAGAAAGGAAGGAAGGAAGGAAGGAAGGAAGGAAGGAAGGAAGGAAGGAAGGAAGGAAGGAAGGAAGGAAGGAAGGAAGGAAGGAAGGAAGGGAGGGAGAGAGAGAGAGAGAGAGAGAAAGAAAGAAAGAAAGAAGAAAGAAAGAAAGAAGAAAGAAAGAAAGAAAGAAAGAAAGAAAGAAAGAAAGAAAGAAAGAAAGAAAGAAAGAAAGAAAGAAAGAAAGGAAGGAAGGAAGGAAGGAAGGAATGAAGGAAGGAAGGAAGGAAGGAAGGAAGGAAGGAAGGAAGGAAGGAAGGAAGGAAGTTATTCATTCTGATCAGCAAACATACAAATTTTAAATATTTAAAGAGGCACTTAACAGTGAGAACTATAAAAGCAAAAGCAGCTATAAACTACAGTTCCCCAGCCAATATTCATCCACCTGCTTAAAAACAAAGAGCTGGCTTCACCCTATGACTTTCAGCACAGACTCAAGGATTTAAGTTCGTTGAGGAGTGGACCCCACCCTGAAGGGGGAGCCTACTTTCCACCAGGGGTGCACACATCAACGAGAGTGAGCAGGCCCCACCCAATCCATCATTGGTGCCCGGAAAGCATGTCACCTGAAAGAGCCAAGGACAGAGTCTGCTCCTGAGCTAGTAGTGCCAGAACAAATGCTGCTCCAAGGTGAGCAGACCTCATTCTGAAAAACAGACACGGAGGCTTGGCCACTCCACTCCTTAGCCAAGCACTTCTCCTAGTCAATGAACCCCAGCACAGCATGTAGAAAACACTACAATGCAAACGGGACAATGGGGAAACAACACAGGCCTCCACCATACATAGAGAATGCAGATGGTAACTCTCATGACTCAAAAAGTATCAATCACCTATTTAGCCTCTCAGATAAGAACTTTAGAGAAAAAATATGAAGGATTCTCATAGAACTGAAAGAAATCATGGAACAAACCACATAAGAATCAAGAGGATATAAAAGTACAAATGAGAAAACTCCAAACTAAAATAACAGGACTGAAAAACTTGGTAGGAGAAATGAAAACCTCATTGAAAAGCTTCTTCAACAGAACAACAGCAGCTGAGGACTAAATCAATGAGCTGGAAGATGAGATGCATAACAACTCCATACAACAGAAGAAATTGGGGAAAAAAAAGTCTTAAAACAAATGATCAGACTATGAAAAAAAATCCTCAAAGAACGTGAACAGATGAAAATAGAAGTATTTGTCTCAACAGAAACAACATAAGAATCACTGGAGTCCCAGAGACCCAGGAAGAAAATAGTCATTAGGAATCGATAGTCAAGGACATCATTTCAGAAAAACTCCCAGAGCTAAAGAGTGCATGCAAATAGATCCTGCATACCCAAAGAGTACTAGCTAAAAGAGATCAGAAGAAAATCGCCCAAGACACAACCTAGTCACAATGACAAATCCCACAGATAGGGATAGAATACCAAAAGCAGCAAGATCAAAAAGGGAAATGACACACAATGGAGCATTCTTAACTTTAAAGCAGACTTGTCACAAGAAACCCTCTAGCCCAAAAGTCAGCGGTGGATATAATGACAAACCTCAATGAAATGCATGCTTCACCAAGAGTACTTCACCCAGCCAACTAATATTCAGTTTTGAAGGAAGATTCAAAGGAAGCTTACACAGCTTCATGGATAAGCAGCAGCTCAGGAACTTTACAGACTCAAACCTAGCCCTAATAAGTGAGCTGAAAGGTCTACTTTAAGACAAGACAAACAACACACCAAACTTCTACAAAAAGATGACACTAAATCCCATGACAATTATCTATCTCAAAGTCAGTGGACTAAATGCACCAATTAAGAGACACAGAGTGGCAAAATGTATCAAGAAACTGAATCCAGGCCGGAGAGATAGCATGGCAGTAGGGCATTTGCCTTGCATGCAAAAGGGCGGTGGTTCAAATCCCAGCATCCCATATGGTCACCCATGCCTTCCAGGGGAGATTTCTGAGCATAGAGCCAGGAAGAACCCCTGAGCACTGCTGGGTGTGGCCCAAAAACCAAAAAGAAAAAAAGAAAAAAAAACTGAATCCAATGTTTTGCTGCCTACAAGAAACACATGACATTCTTTAAAGAAGTGGATCAAACAGTACTGAAATTTATTTGGAAAAATAAATGCCCACAAATAGCTAAAGCAAATAGGAAAAAGACGATGGGAGACATCACTTTTCCAAACTTTAAGTTATACTACAAAGCGATAGTCATTAAAACAGCATAGTATTGAAATAAAGACAGGCTCTGACATCAATGGAATAGACTTGAGTATTCAGAGAAAGACCCCAAGTCATACAATCAATTAATCTTTGACAAAAGGGAAAGAAATGCAAAATGGAGCAAGGAAATCCTCTTCAACAAGTGGTACTGGGACAACTGGTCAGCCACATGCAAAAAAGTGAACTCCGACCTCTAACACCATGCGCAAAGGTCAAATCTAAATGGACTAAAGACCTTGATATCAGACCTGAAACCATAAGGTACATAAAACAAAATGTAGGCAAAACATGCCATGACAGTAAAACTAAAGGCATCTTCAAGGAGGAAACACCACTGTCTGAAGTGGAAGTACAGATAAACAAATGGGAATCCTTTATGAGAAGCTTCTGCACTTCAAAGAACCACCATGATTAGAAACTAGACATAGATACAAGATATATTCGATGACTAAAACCCAAGTATGAACATTTTTGTAACCACAGTTCTTAAATAAAGGAATGAATTTAAAAATAAATAAAAGTTAGTTGATTTATTTATTCAATGTTCCACAGTGTTTCTCAGCTTCCAAATTTAACCATCACTAGGGCATGTCAAAGAAAATCCCCAGTGTAATCTGAAATGAGTTTTAAAAAGATCAAAAGGGCCTCACTATGGATATTCCCAGCATCATTCCATCCAAACTCTCTGAGCAGAAATGTTTGCCAGATGAATCATTCCCAGTTTTCTGACTTGGAGCTTCCTCTGTTCAATTCCTCTTCATAGTCAGTCTGTCTCTGACACTCCAGTCCTCTCTAGACAGAGGGCAGGGATGGTCCTTTTTATTTCAAGGGAAATAGAAGGACAAGAGCAAGACATATGAAGGTTTATGTCCCTGGTGATTAAATGAAGTTTTGAAGGTTCTAGGTGACACTGTTGAGCACTGGATGAAGATTATCATCATTATGAATAGATTGTCTGTATCTCTGTCTCTCTCTGTCTCTGTCTCTCTGTGTCTGTCTCTTTGTGTCTGTCTGTGTCTCTGTCTGTCTGTGTCTCTGTGTCTGTCTGTCTGTCTGTCTCTGGCTCTGGGGCTCAGGTCCTGGGGACTTTTGTGTGTGTGTGTGTGTGTGTGTGTGTGTGTGTGTGTGTGTGGTTTTTGGGTCACACCCGGCAGTGCTCAGGGGTTACTCCTGGCTCCAGGCTCAGAAATTGTTCCTGGCAGGCACAGGGGACCATATGGGACGCCGGGATTAGAACCGATGACCTCCTGCATGAAAGGCAAACGCCTTACCTCCATGCTATCTCTCCGGCCCCTCCTGGGGACTCTTAACACACATTCATGCTCCTTTTATGCAACAGGGAATTCTTCCTGAGGATGCCGATCGAGTCCTTCTCTTCATTCACACTAGTCTTCTTATGCTACATGTATTGGGGCTGGCACAGTGGTAGGGCATTTGCCTTGTACATAGATGACCCAGGATGGACCAGGCATTGATTCCTGGCATTCCATATGGTCCCCCGAGCTGGCTAGGAGTGATTTCTGAGCACAGAATCATGAGTAACCCCCGAGCACTGCTGCGTGTGGCCCCCAAACAAACAAACAAACAAACAAACAAACAAAACCTGGATTATTGGTTCTATTTGTCCTCTTGGAGTGAGACTGCAGTCTTTTTTCTTGATGCATTTTTATGCATTCTTAATTTTTAGAATGATAAAAAAATCATTCTTATTTTTCCAGGGGATCTTGCATGTTTTGGTACAAAAGTCAAAGTGATGTGCACTAGTATCTTGTGAGAATCCTCCCTCTTGTCCTCAGCTGTCTTCTTCTTTGCTCTGTCATCCCTACCCATTAGTGGCCATTTTGATGCTTCTGATGCATTCTTCTTTCTGTAATTTTTGTTTTGTTTTGTTTTTAGGGGGTCACACCCAGCAGTGCTCAAGGATTACTCCTGGCTCTGTGCTCAGAAATCACTCCTGGCAGGCTGGGGGGAGGGCATATGGTGTTGGGTTACACTTTATTTTACCTAAAACAAAGATCATCCCTAGTTCCTTTGTATGTTTGTTTACAGCTTGGATTTACCCCAAAACAGAGATTTCTTAATTGTGAATCTGGGTGGGTTTACTGTCCCACCCAGGGGTGGTCTCTGTACTCAATAAAAATGAGCAGTTCTGACAGGCAGCAGGTTCTCCAAATGAGGTAGAAGACTGCCAGTCTACACGTGTTTCACTTTCAGCCTGGTTTAGATTATTTTATGCTTTCATTATTTCATAATTCAGCTGGGCTTGGAGATAAGACGCGTGGGGTGATTTTACAATATGAAATACCAGGAATAGAACCAGACTCCGTCCAAGAACCAGAGTTGGCCGAGTGCCAAACGCCCTACCGCTGAGCTATCACTCCGGCCCCACCTTTCTGTCATTTTTATGCAACTACAAACTTGTTCTTCCACTAAAACTTCCCTATTATTTGGTGCTGTTTCCGCAAGTGACTATCAAGCAGTTTCCTTGTCCTTTTTCACAACTTTCGGGAAGTGTTTATTTTGCTGATCCCCTCCATAAAATCACTTGAGTTGTTGGTCTTTCTTTGGAGCTTTACAAATATTAAGGTGAATGACCTCACACAACCTCACTTTATGGGTGAATAGGTACATTTGTGCATGCATTTTTGCTTGGGAACATTGTATAATTTTGACTTAGAATTAGTCTCTCTGCATATGGAAAACCATGCAGGGGCGCACACTGCTTGTATTAAGAGTATTCCTTATCTTTATGTTATGTTTTGCGTATCCAGAATGTCCATTTTGTATTCTGCCCTTTTCCACACCCCTTCAAAGCTCATTTTTACTCCTTAACTCTCTCACCCAAACATCACTAACCCACATTACTCTTTTTAACTTCAGTATTGCACAATCCTAATCACAGACCTAAGCCGTACATTGTGTGTAACAACCCTGAACTGTTTCAAAAGACATAAAATAAACATGTATGTCTTTAGAATATTTTGTTTTTCCCTGACAACTATAAGTCTTACTAAATATTCTCATATACAATGACGATTCTAACCACTTTTTATCTTCTCTTTATGAGCTGTTCAACAAGAAATTTTGGTGAAAGAGTCCCCCAATTTAATGCTTATGATTGAACCATGTCATGGGGATTATTGGACTTGTTCTTATGTCCCCCATATGCACCAATAACACCACGTGGCACTGCTCCTTTTTTGCATAGGCACATTAAAATGAGAAAATACTATACATACAAATAAGATCCTATCTAATAGATATTGGAATACACAAATCTTGTAGTGCAAAGGGACCTTACACCTGAAAATTGACATAATGACCTGGCACAGGCCTCAGAAGAAAGGGCATTTTCCATTCACCCCTGAACCAGGGAAGCCATCCATGAAACATCCAGGTTTGTCTATAACATCACCTGGAAACAATCCTCTACCACAGAAGACCCTACCACTGCTCAGACATCGACCTGCTCAAAAGAGACTTCCCTTAACTCTGAGAAGACTTAACAACAATGACCTGCTTACAGGACAGGGCTTCCTGCATTGCCCTTTAATGGTGAGGTGAAACGAGAAGACGCTCCACATAATGACTTCAATGTAGGATATGCAGATTCCAGGATCTTTAATACAGAAACATGATACCAACAACAGAGACTGTGTGAAAAGTGTGTTAGCACTACGGACAATGTCTTGGATTGGACGATAACTTGCCTGGAGCCTAGAGTTGGTCTTATGCCAGGAAACTTCAGGGGTAAAATCTCTTTGTATTTAGGCCAAGGTTATTCCTTTCCATGCCTCTCATATTTTGGTGGGCCTATGCAAACAATTGCCATTCTAACACCGGTTTTTCTGTGCTCCTTTGACTCTAATCCTTAAAAAAAAAGCCACTTAAAATTTGAGGTTAACTTAAGCTAATATGCATGTACATGGAAATGTAAAAAATACTATGCCTCTAATGTTTAAGGATTTATGTAAGTTTTATGGCTTTAGATTGCCATGTGTGCTGTTAAGAAATATTATAATGTGTTACAATCTGGGGACTTGAGGGACAAAGTAATTGTACATGGTGTTGCATTAAATAATTACATAATGACGCCCGGACAGGGACCTGAACCCTGGACCCTCAGAACTGTAAGTGAAATATTTCATTGGAAATTTCCTATGCTGACCATCAAATGGTTTCTGTGGTTAGTCATGTGGATTTTACCACCCTTAGTCTTACGCATTGGTGCTCTAGTATACAAGTGGATCATTCCATTTTGTTTAAAACTAATTGGTTTTGATCTAAGGACAATCACTGCAGTTGGATGGTTGTGGTCTATATTTCAAATGAAAAGTGTAGTGTCTCTAGCCATCATAGTTTGTGGAATTTCTGTGTTGACTAACATTATTATTATGAGCATAGTTATTTGCTGTTATTTCTATTTAGGAAATAGAAAGTGTAGAAATGGTGAGGCTAAAACCAGTATAGATAATAAGGAAATTTATCTGACGAAAACTCAGACCAAGGTGCAGGCTGACGAATCCAGCCCCACCATCAACAATATAGAAATTTTTGCTGGAAGAAAAACAACTCAGAATGTTAAGCCTGATTCTAGTGAATTGCTTGACAGTAGTGACTCAGATAATGATCTACCTCCAGTGCTAACTCCACGAAGTATGCCTCCTTCTAGTCACAAAATTGAATCGCAGAGCAGAGCAGATTCAAAAAATGAACCACATGCTCAGTCTCAGAGCTCTATTCAGAGTAATTTTGCTAATCAGGCCTTATCCCCTATAGACGGGGTAAATGTTTCTAACTATGTACCCTATCAGATGGAAGAATTAGATCGGTTTAAAAGATCATGTAAAGAAAATGGGCCAAAATCGCCATACAGTGTGGAGTTATTAAGACTTTGGAGTCATAACTCATCTTGGACTTTGTATGATTTTAAAAGAATCGCTGAAATATGCCTGTCGTCTAAACAGCGAACCGAATGGGAAATGTACTATTCAGAAGGCGTAAAAGCTAAATTATATAGTCCGGATGGTATGAAAAAGCAAGTGGCAGGTGTTACTCTATCGTATGAATTATTGATGGCAGAAAATCAATTTGCAAATATTCAGACACAAGCAGCTTTACCTAAGGAAATCTTAAATTTAATCAGGGAGATTGCATTGTCAGCATGGGAAAAAATTGATTCTAACAGCATTGGTAGAGGAAACTTTTTAAAAATTACCCAAGGCCCTTATGAGTCATTTGCAGAGTTTGTAGGTAAGATTAAAGATGCTCTGAAGTTACAGGTGGAAGATGAGGAGATTAGAAACTTCCTAGTAAAATCTGTGGCCTATCATAATGCAAATTCAGCCTGTAGATTAGTATTGAATACATTAAATGAAAAGTCAGATCTGAATGATTACCTTTATGCCTGCCGGAATGTCTATGTGGAACCCCAATCCCCACCCCACTCAGACTCAGTACAAACCTTCCCAGTTACCAAGGGAACAATGTCTTACTCCCCTCGGGGACAGAACACTTTCCGGAAACCAGGTCTTTGCCCAAAATGCAAAAGGGGTCGCCACTGGGCGAAAGATTGCAGATCCAGAAACCTCATTAATAATAACCTAAGTAGAGGTTTCAACACAGTCCCCAGGAGGCAAATCACCTGCTACCATTGTGGAAAACAGGGACATATCAAAAGAAATTGTCGTCTCCTTATAAATTCAGCTCCCCAAGAACACACATACAAGATGCAGGGAAACGCCCACAGGGCCTCCCCCCAGGCCCTTCCAAATCAGGGGCAAAGTTCACAGACAATATTCCTTCCAAGCCCAGCCCAAGAAAATTCATCACGATAAGGGAATTAATCCACTCTACTTCAGGGAGTGCCGGATTAGACATATTATGCCCAGAGGACATTACAATTTACCCAGGAGCATGCCCTTACATGTTAGAAACTGGCATTGTAGGCCCGCCACCCCCCAGATACCATGGGTTTGATTCTTGGCAGAAGTTCCCTCAACATAAAGGGTATATCAGTAATCACTGGTGTCATTGACTCAGATTCCATGGGAGAAATCATTGTAGTTATTACTGTACCAGTTACATGGACCTTTAAAAAAAAGGAGAAGCGATTGCCCAGATAGTAATAGTGCCTTATGTCAAATTTGGGACTTCAGATAAGACTAGAATTGGAGGTTTTGGAAGCACAGATCCGGGTGCTGCTCAAAACCCAATCGTGGCTCTGGTTACTAAATGTAAAGATGAACACCCAATGATCAAACTTCACTTGGAAGGCAAACCCTTGATGGAATGATAGATACGGGTGCTCAGGTTACCGTAATTTCTGATAAAGAATGGCCAGAAAATTGGCCTCTTCAGGAAATCCCGTATTCCCTAGAAGGAATAGGAGGCCTGAGTTCCTGTCTGTTGAGTACGAGGACTATACTATTTTACGGCCCAGAAAATCAAAAAGCAATAATCAGACCTCACGTGGGCCCATTTTCACCATCCCTGTGGGGCCGTGACCTACACAAACAGTGGAAAGCAGAATTCCACATCCCATTAGCTCCAGAAGAGTCCGAACCTTCTTTTGATTTAAAAACCCAAAATTTTTAGTGGGGGCCACTACCGTAAAAACACCAGCACCAATAAAAATAAAATGGAAATCTGATGAACCAATTTGGACAGGTCAGTGGCCCCTTAAAACTGATAAATTAAAGGTGCTGACAGAATTAGTGGAGGAACAGCTAAGTTTAGGACATATTGAACCATCTTTTTCTCAATGGAATTCACCTATATTCACTATAAAAAAGAAATCCGGTAAATGGAGACTTTTGATGGATCTTAGAGCTATAAATTTATCCATGATACCTATGGGCAAATTGCAGACTGGTTTACCATCACCTGTAGTTATTCCAAAGGAATGGCCACTAATTATAATTGATCTGAAAGACTGCTTCTACCATATTCCTATCCACCCAGATGATAAAAAACGTTTTGCATTCTCAGTTCCTTCTCTCAATAATACCCATCCCTGCAGACGTTTCCAATGGACTGTTCTCCCCCAAGGCATGCTGAATTCCCCAACCATGTGTCAGTTTTTTTGTAGATAAGGTTTTGAGCCCTGCTCGTGAAAAATTTCCTCAAGCCATGATATTTCATTATACAGATGATATCTTGCTCACAATGAACAACGAAACAGATTTACAGGAATTATACTCTTATGTTACTGACTGTTTACAAACATCAGGACTGAAAATAGCTTTAGAAAAAATACAGATAATGCCACCGTATCAATATTTGGGTTTTATTTTGGACCGGACGTCTATACGTCCACAAAAATTTTCTATCAAAAAAGAAAACCTCAGAACGCTTAATGATTTTCAGAGACTTTTAGGTGACGTAAATTGGCTCCGCCCTGCACTAGGAATCCCAAATGCAGAGTTATCTAATCTGTTTAAAACGTTGGAGGGTGATCCTGCTTTAGATAGCCCGAGAAATTTAACAACAGCTGCAAAAAATGAATTGGACATCTTCTTGAGCAGATTACAAAAATCGTTTCTCTCAAGATTCATCCCAGGAGAAAAGGTATTACTGTTAATCTTCCCTACTATAGAAACCCCCACAGGGGCCTTGATGCAACAGTCAGGACCTTTGGAATGGGTGTATTTACATAACAAACAACCTCGCTCAGTTGTCCCCTACTTACAACTGATTTCAGAGATTATTATCAAGGCAAGACTCAGATCTATATCTTTACTAGGTTTTGATCCAGATATAATAGTTTTGCCAGTACCAAAAAAGGAAATTGAGTCAATATTGCCAATTAATGAATCTCTACAAAGGGCCCTCTCAGATTTCACAGGAGAAATATCCTCCCATTATCCAGCAGGAAAAATTTGGGACTTTTTAAAGAAAACTCAGTTTGTTATTTCTTCAATTGTTCGGGATTCCCCTATTCCCAATGCCAAGGTTTTTTACATTGATGGATCCCAAAATGGAAAAGGAGGAATAACTGGAGACAACATTAATATGACCATAGATACCAAATATAAATCTGCACAGAAAGTTGAATTAGCAACGTTAATTTACCTATTAGAAAATGTATCTGAAGCCATGAATATAGTTTCTGATTCTTTGTATGTGGTAAATTTATGTCATGTGATAGCCACTGCATCCCTTAATGCTAATAACCCGATCATACAGGACTTACTTAAACAATTACAGCAGCTTCTTCAAAAACGAACTGAGCCCATCTTCATCACACATATTAGAGCCCACTCAGGTCTTCCAGGACCTATGGCTCAAGGAAATAAAACTGCTGACTTGCTAGCAATGCCTATATTTAAATCACCTATAGAGGAACATTCAGCCCTACACACAAATGCTCGCCGTTTACATGTGAATTACCAAATTCCATGGAGGCAAGCTAGAGAAATCGTAGAAAACTGCAACGTATGTGCACCGTTAACAAAAAAGACTCACATAGCAGGAGCAAACCCAAGAGGCTTACAGTCTAACGAACTTTGGCAAATGGATATAACTCAAACAGATTTATTTCCAAGGAAACCTTATCTTCATGTTGTGGTGGACACTTATTCTCGGTTTATGTGGGCAATTCCCATGTCTTCTCAAAAATCTAAGGCTGCTTGTAGTTTTCTTTTACAATGTTTCTCTGTGATGGGTATTCCATATTCTATAAAAACTGATAATGGGCCAGCCTATGTTAGCAAAACTTTTGAATTTTTTTGTAAGGAATGGCAGATAAGACATCTCAGAGGAATTCCTTACAATTGTAGGGGACAGGCCATTGTAGAAAGGACTCACAGAACCTTAAAAACTCAATTGCAAAAAAATAGAAAAAGAGGTTTACCACCAACGGATTTGCTGTCTTTGACTCTTATCACACTAAATTACTTTAACTTACCCCAAGGGGAAAGCTACACTGCAGCGGAAAGACATTTTAAAGAAGATATTCAGAGACAAGAAACAACCCATAAACCTATTTGGATCAAGGAGGATGAAAAATGGATAGCTGGCTATCTTCTCCTAAGAGGAAGGGGTTATGCCTATGTTTCTATAAATGATGACCCTCCCAAAAAATTTTGGGTTCCATTACGTCTTGTTAGAAATCGGGCTAGCACAAATGATCAGGTTCAGACTACAAACTCCCCTTCAGAGAAAAAACAGAATACTTCAGACACTAACAGCAGTAATATTACTAAGGTCTCTGGGGCAGGGAACGATTTAGCTGTCACACACCATACAATGAGTGAGACTGATAAACCCTTACACTCCGAGATGCAAAAGGAAAGACAGGAACCTGTCTTAACTGGGCTCCAAAATATAGGAAACTCTTGCTACATGAACTCAATATTGCAATGCTTGTATAATATTTCAGACTTAACTCAGTATTTTTATAAAGATCATTATAAAAAGGATATTAACAAGAAAAATCCGATGGGGCATGAAGGTAAATTAGCCGAAGAATTTGGTCGGCTCATCAAAACCATGGGAAATGGATTTCATAGATATATTAACCCTGAAAGCTTCAAAGTAACAATTGGTTTACTTAATGACCAGTTTGCTGGACACAATCAGCAGGATCCTCACGAACTACTGATGTTCCTAATAGAGGGATTACATCAGGACTTGCTTACTGTAAATCTAATGACAGACAAAACTACACATCTCATGGGAAATGAAAATTATGAACAATTTAGTCCAGAACACCAAAAGGCTCATAAATCTATTATTTATGATCTCTTTCAAGGACAATTCAAATCTATACTCCAGTGTCTCACTTGCCACCAAAAGTCTGAAGTTTATGAGACATTTGTTCATTTGTCTTTGGCTGTTACATCTACAGATAAATGTACATTACAGGAATGCCTCTCTGAATTTTTTAAAGAAGAAGAATTAAGAAATGACAACAAAGTTCTGTGCAAACAGTTGCAAAAATAGAAGGGATTTTTCAAAGAAAACGTACTTATGGAAACTGCCACCAGTACTTATAATACACTTGAAACGTTTTGCTTTTGATGGCAAACAAATAAAAAAATTGCATACTTATGTAGATTTTCCTTTAGAAGACCTCAATTTAGAGGAATTCACTTCAGAGAATAAAAGCAAGATTAAGAAATACAACTTATCATCGGTGTCAAACCATTATGGTAAAGTTCACTATGGACACTGTACTTCATACTGTAAAATTGCTGCAAAACAACACTGGATCAATTTTGATGACAAGAAGATCAAAAAAGTCCCTAATACATTGGTGAAATCCACAGCAGCATACATACTGTTTTATACTTCTTAGAGATCTACAATGAACACCAGATAATCATTTTACTTCCTTATCAGTTGCTATTAATGCTCTAGGATTCTTTCCACAGGCATGATCAATGAATATAGATTGAAAATCATGAATCCCCAATGTGTTTCCTTGTAGGATGGATTTATGTCTTAATTTCATTATTGCTCTAGGTCTCAGTTAATCATGAAATTTTACAAATTAATTTAGTCAAGGTTCACCTGAAAGAGAAATTTCTCATCATATTAATGTTGTTTTTCTTTCTAGGTATACTCATTTAACGACTTTCACTCTTTTTATTTTAACATCATTGCTTTATTTCCCTCAATTTAGGTTTTAAGACGCTTACATAATGATAATTTTAGGTGGACTTTCTTCACAGTGCTTCTTGCCTATGATTGATTATCATAAAGTTACTGTTATACAATAACTTTGTATATATACTGATATACACGTATAGTAGAGTTGTCCATGTTTGTATTATGCATGAAATTCTCTTTCAGATCTGCTAGGCAAAACCATAAAAAAAAAATTTTTTTTTGTGAATTTGAAATGATTTATCTAAACAATTGCCGGCTATTACATTTTAAGGAGCTTTTAATTGATTCAGCTGAATTCTTCTTTCTTTTGCTCTATTTTGGATCCTTTCCAACAAATATTTTTTAGTATGAGTGAGAGTTATGGCCATATTTTTTGTGAAGTCTGTGTATGTATGTCTTGTTTAGTGTCTGTCTGTTCTGCATATTTTGTATATAGTTTCCTTTTTCCTAACTTTATCTTCCCCAAATTAGTCTTCCTTATCCTTCCTTCTCTCTTCCTAGTCCTTAACATTTTAATTTTCAGGATTTCACATGTGCAACCCATCTCCTTCACCCACAACTACAAGCTTCCTGATCTCGGCGGGAAGAAGAAATCCATGACTGTTGGAGTTTTACACCATATATGCTGCAAACTTGTTGGAAATGAAGCCACCTGGGATTTGTGTCACAATGTAACACCAGAGAAAAGATCCATGGACAAGACCCACAGTCTCTGGATCCCAGTTAAACTGTGCTGTCTGAATTTCTGGTTTTCCATCCACATACAAAATGCTATTGTTGACCGTTTCTACAATGGCTACCCCAAGATTGCACCAATCCCAAAGGAAATACAGAAGCCCAACCAACTTATGATGTAATGATGTAACGCTTGGGGATGCCCCAACACATGGATGACTGTACTGGCCTTCCTTCTTCATTCAGCTTGATGTTATCTCCTGTACAAGGCTTCAACCGGCTTTTCCAGACCCATCAAGTGTCTTCTGCCGGTCTTTTTGGAGTCCCAGACCCCTCATATTTACACATTGGTATTGAACTCTGTAGAAATTACATCTGTTGTTTTTCCTATAACTGTAATCCTTTGAAGTTATGTTTGGTACTACGCTTCTTTTGACTATCGTAATTAATGTTTTTCTATTTTAGTTTTTAATATTAGGAATCGATGTTGTATTACATTAAGGTTTTGCTTTCTTGACTTTAGGTTTGTGAGTTATATACTATTGTCTATAATTTCCCAAATGATATTTTTGTCTGTTCTCAGGGTTTTTTGCGTGGGCGCATCATAGGCAAAATACTAGGTTTATAGAAGGTTCCATCCATTTTGGATGGGCCCTCAAGTTGTTTATTTACACAGGGAGGGTCTCTGCCTTAAACATTTTGTTTTGGTTTGTGACTTAAGCTCCCATCTATAAATAGTCGACATCAATTTCAGACATCTTATGGACTTCAGACCGGATTAAGAACTTGGACTAAGTTCAGATATCTATTGATCATCATTGCAGTGGCTCCCCACTGTGCAGAGGGTGTATGTGCCACTTCTTCCGAAATAAAGGCCTAGTTCAATGCCCTCAAAGATGGGCTTTCTGGTCTACCTGAACTTGAATAAAAATGGAGCTGGAGAGATAGCATGGAGGCGAGGCGTTGGCCTTTCATGCAGAAGGTCATTGGTTCAAATGCCGGTATCTGCCAGGAGCGATTTCTGAACGTGGAGTCAGGAGTAACTCCTGAGCACTGCCAGGTGTGACCCAAAAACGACCACCACCACCACCTACAACAACAACAAATAAAGAAAAGGTGCTTCTTCTTGCCTGCTACACAACCTTTCTGGTGTCTCTTCGAAAGATCTATGTACGTCTTAGATTTATCTTCTCAGGAGCTTGTAGTTGATTCCTTGATACATGTTTCTGGTTTTAGACACCCTGTGCTTAGGTTAGAAGTTTTTCTTTACATTTTCCTGTGATGCGCTTATGCAAACAGCCGCTCTTTTATTATTGACTAATTTTTCTTTTAATAATTGTAGACAATATTGTTTGTTTACTAAAAACAAAAGGGGGAATTGTTGTGTATGTAAATATTTTGGGGGATTACTATGTTGCTCACCCTAATCTGATTAGGTGATTGTGCCCTACCCTAGGGTGTGACCTGGCATTCTGCCCCCACCCCAGGGTAGGACCTGATTCTGCTTCCACCATTGGTTGGTATCTGATCCCACCATTGGGTGGGACCTGACTCTGGACTATAAGAGCAAGGGTCTGTGGAAGGCGAGAGGCTTTGGCTGGATGGAACTGAATCGGAGTCTTTGGACTTCAGTTTTGTCCATCCGAATAAAGCAAATATTTCCACGAGCCTGATTGTCTGCGAGCTGTTTACCCGCCGTTTCACCTCAGAACCGTGGGCTAGACAGGGTGGCAGACACGTGCTCCGAGCTGGAAGAAAAGGGCCTCATTCTCCATCCCTCCATCAGTCAACCTCTTCAGGGGCTGTCCTGCTACACATGGATTCTGTTTTATTTATCTAATGTTCTTCAGCTGAAAGTTCAAAGTTAAGATATCAGCAAGGGGACTTCTTCTGAGAATTATGTTATGGGTGATTGTCCTTCCACTGTAACTTTACCTTGTCCTCTTTCTTTGCATATTTGTTCTCATAATTAAAAAAAATGGAAAATAGATAGAGTGAGATAAGAAAAATATCTGCCACAGAAGCAGTGGGGGTGAGGTGGGAGGGAAACTGGGGACATTGGTGTAGGAATATGTAACTGATGAAGGATGATGTATATATATTATATGACCAAACCTCTGCATTCCTTATTTTTCAGCCTTGAATTGAATATTTGTAATCTCTTCTGATTCCAAACAAACTGTATTATTGCCTTTTCTAAATGTTTGAAAAATATTGCCTGGATTTAGTTGGCGATTGCATTAAATTTATCTAATAAATTTATTGGGACAAAAAAATTAGTCTCTCTCACATTGTTATCTGCTTAAATAGTCAGGGACAACTAGGAAAATAGCAGCTACTTCTAGGATCTACAGCAGAGAAAGGGGAAGGTAGGGAAGGAAGAGAGGACCTGGGACTCTCACTGAGAAGGCGAAGAGGTCAGGGATTAATACCAGCACAGAAGCCACTGTTTCAGGCTGGAGAAGCCATTGCCAGGAGGCTTATTCTACTGAATCCCAGACCAACATCATCTCCCAGAGCTGAGAGTGTTAAGAAGATGTAGTTATGGCAAGAGAAAGGGAATAAATAAAGGTCAGGGGCCAAGTGGTCTCTGATGCATTGGCAGGGAAATAAATAAGGACAGCAGGGTCCAGGCGGTGGCGCTAGAGGTAAGGTGCCTGCCTTGCCTGCGCTAGCCTTGGATGGACCGCGGTTCGATCCCCCGGTGTCCCATATGGTCCCCCAAGCCAGGAGCGACTTCTGAGCGCATAGCCAGGAGTAACTCCTGAGCGTCACCAGGTGTGGCCCAAAAACCAAAAAATAAATAAATAAATAAATAAATAAATAAATAAATAAATAAATAAATAAGGACAGAACTAAATATTCAAGCCAAAGTCAACAATGATAGAATCAAGGGACCTAAACCTGAACCATTTAAACTCAAAGGGGCCTGTTACACCGGCAGGCCAGGGGGCAAAGGGTGGTGGCATAGGATGCACTCTGGGGCCATGGGTGAAGGGAGGTCGACGGTGGTGGGAAAAGCTCTGACTCATTGTATGTCTCAAATTCAACTATGAAGGACTCTATAGATCACATATGTTTAAAAAATAAAATTAGAGCCCGGAGAGATAGCACAGCGGTGTTTGCCTTGCAAGCAGCCGATCCAGGACCAAAGGTGGTTGGTTCGAATCCCGGTGTCCCATATGGTCCCCCCGAGCCTGCCAGGAGCTATTTCTGAGCAGACAGCCAGGAGTAACCCCTGAGCACCACTGGGTGTGGCCCAAAAACCAAAAAAAAATAAAAAAATAAAAAATAAAATTAGAAATAGGGCCCGGAGAGATAGCACAGCGGCATTTGCCTTGCAAGCAGCCGATCCAGGACCAAAAATGGTTGGTTCGAATCCCGGTGTCCCATATGCTCCCCCGTGCCTGCCAGGAGCTATTTCTGAGCAGACAGGCAGGAGTCACCCCTGAGCACCACTGGGTGTGGCCCAAAAACCAAAAAAAAAAAATAAAAAAATAAAAAAAATAAAGAAGAGGATGTAGTTATGGGTATGGAAGGGTCTAAGACATAAGGGATGAGGGGAAGTGTTTTTTTGTTTTTGTTTTTGTTTTTTTTGTTGTTTTTTTTTTTTGATTTTTGGGTCACACCCAGCGGTGCTCAGGGATTACTCCTGGCTGTCTGCTCAGAACTAGCTCCTGGCAGGCACGGGGGACCATATGGAACACCAGGATTCGAACCAACCACCTTTGGTCCTGCATCTGCTGCTTGCAAGGCAAACGCCGCTGTGCTATCTCTCCGGGCCCAGAAGTGTTTTTTTTTTTTTTTTTTTTTTTTTTTTTTTTTTTTTTTTTTACTTATTTCTGTCCTCCTCTGTTCTCTGGTCTTACCAAGATCAGCTGGTACTAACCGTGGGCATCCAAGCTAACTGCAATGTCCCTTACCCCATTTCTTGCACCTCAAAGCAGAGCAGGGGAAGAGAACAGATGGCTCAGAAACCATCTTACCTGGGTCCAACAAAATAGTTTCGAGGTACAAGCACTTGCTTTGCACATGGCTGAAATTATTTTGATCCCTAGTATCAGACACTGTCAGGAGTGATCCCTGAGCACAGTAAACCCTGAGCACTGCAAGCATAGCCATGTTGCCTTCCCCCAAAACGCCCTTAATTCCGCTTTTTTTTTTTAGGATTTTAGGACATGTTTTCACTCGTGTTTAATATCTTCCTTACTTTTCCTTCCTTTCTCCTTTCCCTGAAAGAGAAGAACGACAAGTCCCCAAGATCTGTCTTCAGCTGACTTGAGTCACCAGGGATCCTGTCTGTGCCTAGTACCCGTAGTTAGGGGCTGGCTTTAAGGATGAGAATGTGGAAGAGGAGTTGGTGACTGAGATAGAACTGCCAGATTTGGGGGGCACAATGGGCAGGATGTAGGGTGAGCCGCCATCTCTGCCTTTACTCATGTGTCACCCAATCACAATTGGGCTTTGCCTCTTGGTCTTCAGGTCTTCAGGGTCTTCTTGGGTTTGTAGGGACTTTTCCATCATTTTGGGTGGGCTCTGCCTTAGAGATTTGCTGTACCTGGAACATCCCCTGGGATGATTCCTTGCAGACAGAATGAGAGGGTCACAGTGGCCTGAGGTCAGCTTGGGGGGGAGGGAGGCTGCAGATCAGTCATAGTTTCTCAGCCTGAGCCCCTTCTGGGAAAACCAGGGAGCCGAGCCAGCAAGATGCCTTAAATAGGTGCCATGATCCATTGGTGAGGGCATACGCTGAGCACCCATCCCGGGTTAGATTCCTGTAACCACATGGTGCCCAGGGCTTTGCTGGGAACAGCCCTGAAGATCCCCAAGCACTGAGATACCCTCAGCACTGAGCTCTGAGCAGCATTGAGCCCCCGCGCCCTGGCTCTGAACTGCCGGGCCAGTGGCCGGGAAATTGCTGATGAGGCTCTGGGCTTCCTGAGCACTGCTGAGGAACAGTTGCCCTAAGAGATGCTTGAATATGGCCCAGCACAGTCTTGAATGATTCGTGAAAATGTTTCTCTGGTTTGTTTTGGTTTGGCTTGGGGGCCACCCCCACCTCTGTCCAGGGCTTGCTCCTGCTCTGATTTCAGGGGTCACATGGAGTAAGGGGAATCAAATTCCTCTTGGTTGCTTGCAAGGTAGGTACCTTACCCACTATACTATTTCTCAAAACAGAAATGACCATTTTATTTATTTATTTATTTTTATAATATCTTTATTTAAGCACCATGATTAGGAGCATGTTTGTAGTTGGGTTTCAGTCATAAAAAGAGCATCCCCCTTCACCAGTGCAACATTCCCATCACCAATGCCCCCAACTCCCTTCTCCCCGACCCACTGCCTGTATTACAGATGGCATCCTACTTCTCTCACTCACTACTACTGTCATGATAGTTGTCAGTGTAGTCATTTCTCTAACTGCACTCACCACTCTTTGTTTTAAGCTTCAGATAATGGCTGGTCCTTCCAACCCTCATCTCTATTGTCTCTGGGTATTATTATAATAATGTCTTTTACTTTTCTTAAATCCCAGAGATGAGAGAGACTATTCTGTCTATCTCTCTCCCTCTGACTTATTTCACTCAGCATAAAAATTTCCATGTCCATCCATGTCTAGAAAAATTTCAAAACTTCATTCTTCCTGATGGCTGCATAGTATTTCATTGTGTAAATGTACCACAGTTTCATTAGCCACTCATCTGTTGTCGGGCATTTGGGTTACTTCCAAATTCTGGCTATTATAAATAGCACTGCAATGAATATAGGTGTGCAGAAGGCATTTTTGTATTGAGTTTTTGTGTTCCTAGAGTATATTCCTAGGAGTGGTATAGCTGGGTCATATGGGAGCTCAATTTCCAGTTTTTTGAGGAATCTCCATATTGTTTTCCATAAAGGTTGGACTAGATGGCATTCCCACCAGCAGGGAATGAGAGTTTCTTTCTCCCCACAGCCTAAACAGCGCTGACTGTTCTTGTTCTTTGTGATGTGTGCCAGTCTCTATGGTGTGAGATGGTACCTTATTGTTGTTTTAATTTGCCTCTCCCTAATGATTAGTGATTATTAGTGGAGATTTTTTTCATGTGCCTTTAGGCCAGAAATGACCATTTAATGAGCAGTTTGGTAGCTACACTCAAATCTGTCCCAACCTCCAAACCCCTAGTCATCGAGGATTTTGGAGAGAAATAATAATAAAATATATAAGAAGGGTTTCGCTAATCTGGGACCCCCCCCCCAGTTATGTCACCAGAGAGAGACCATACTTCCTCACCATGCCTATACCAGTAATGTTGGAAGTGTGTGTGGCTTTAATGCCACCAACCCAGGTGGGGTGAAAGTTAGTCAACAATCACTGACTTAGTGCAGTCAGTGTAGTAGCAACAGGCCTGGAGTTCAGAGGAAACTTGGCAATTGTCTTGAAGCCCAGAAGGAAAAACACCCTTGCCTGCCATGTTGTTCTTTTGTGTTCGTTCGCCACCTAGTGTTAATTCTTGTGCACGTTTTTGTAAGGAAGGCTGGTAAGCGAATTTTTGTTTTGTTTTGTTTTGTTTTTTCCTTTCATTTTTGGGCCACATCTAGCGGTGCTCAGGTGTTACTCCTGGCTCTGCATTCAGAAGTTGCACCTGGTAGGCTCAGGGGACCATATGGGATGCCAGGGACCAAACCCGAGTCTGTCCCGGTGCATGGGAATGTCCTACCGCTGTGCTATCATTTCAGCCTCTGATTAATGAACTGTCTCTGAACACAACATTCAAAGTCCTCTCCTATTTGTTCATTCCAGAAACACTAATGGAATACCTTTAAAATTGGTTGCTTTTATGGGAATTTGGACTACTTCTGTGCCTAAAATGGACATAAACCTTAAACTTGAGACCAGGACTGAAACATTCCTTTGTTATCTTGGGGGTTAATTTGGGCTTCAACCACTGGAACTTATTCCCGGCTCTGTGCTCACAGATCACTCCTGGTGATACTGGGGGTCTATGTGTCTGGATGAAACCTGGGCCAACCTTAACATCTGTACAATCTCTTGATCCTTACTCCCCCTTTCATTTAATTTTTATCCTATGCAAGAAGATTTAAATGCTTAAAAATTGCCAAGTGAAAAATCACTGATTTCTGAAAGGCCACTTCTTTTTGAAAAATCTCTAAAACACACTGAACTTTCCTTTTCAATTTTCTTTTGGGAGAATACCTATAATTTACATTTGCAGAGAATCATTCCTTTATTTCTTTCTGGGGCACCACTTCAGCATATTTAATTGTGAAGGAGTTCTAAGATCTGCTTCTTAATTACATTAGAGTGCTATGGAGACTGGCACACATCACAAAGAACAAGAACAATCAGTGCTGGTGGGATGAGGAACTCTCATTTTCTGCAGGTGGGAATGCCGTCTGGTCCAGCCTTTTTAGAAAACAATCTGGAGATTCCTCAAAAAACTGGAAATTGAGCTCCCATATGATCCTGCTATAAGACTCCTAGGGATATACTCCTCAGAACACAAAAACATAATACAAAAATGCCTTCTGCACACCTATATTCATTGCAGTGCTGTTTAAAATAGCCAGAATCTGGAAACAACACAGATGCCTAACAATTGATGAATGGCTAAATAAACTGTGGTACATATACACAATGGACTGCTATGCAGCTGTCAGGAAAAATGAAGTCATGAAACTTTCCTGTATATGAATGGACATGGAAACTATTATGCTGAGTGGAATAAATTAGAGAGAGTTAGATATATACAGAATAGCCCCAATTATCTGTGGGATTTAAGAAAAATAAAAAGCATTATTGTAATAATACCCAGGGACAGAGATGAGAGCTAAAAGGACCAGCCTACCATATGAAGCTTACCACAAAGAGTGGTGAGTGTAGTTAGGGAAAGAATCACACTAATAGCTATCATGACAATGGACGTGAGTGAGAGAAGTAGAATGCCTGTCTCAAAGACAGGCAGGGAGTGGGAAAGGAGGGAGATGGGGGGGCATTGGTGGGGGGAAGGTTGCGCTGGTGAAGGAGGGTGTTCTTTTCTATAACTGAAACCCAACTACAAACATGTTTGTAATCATGGTGCTTAAATAAAGATATTATATATATATATATATATATATATATATATATATATTATATATATATATTATATATATATATATATATATATTAGAGTGCTAACAATTTCATGGATTTGTGGCTTAAAGAAGTATTTGTCCAGGTGACTTTCAAAATTGCTGACAAGCACATTTGTGACATCCAGGGAAGATTATTTTATAAATTCGACAATGAAAGCTAAAAACCTTATGAAGTATGCCTCCATGCACTGTCCTGGTCCTAGAAGTCCTAGAAGTCACCCTTATGTCTTCTCTCACTGGAAAAAAACAGGGTGTTGTCCAAACACCACCGCTGGTGGACCTGAGCAACAGACCCCTGACCCAGAACTTCCTTCTACCACAAAGTAATCCTGGAAGACCAGGTTCATCTTCACACAGAAGCGGAAGATGACTTGATACCGCCTTGTTTGGGTTGTAGAGTGAATAGTTTTGGGATGCAAAGGGGCCCTAACTCTAGGCGGGCATCAGTGAGAATTACTCCACCAACAGGTAGAAAATGAGGCAACTCCTCCTTAGGTACTTATATGCTGAGCTGATGAACCAGCTCAGGTGGTGCGCAAAACCTTGAGACAGGGGTGTTGGGTAGTGGGAGTTGGTGAGGGGAACAAAGACAAGAACAGTAAAAGCTGATTTCTCTCTCTCTCTCTCTCTCTCTCTCTCTCTCTCTCTCTCTCTCTCTCTCTCTCTCTCTCTCTCTCTCTCTCTCTCTCTCTCTCTCTCTCTCTCTCTTTACTGTTTTTGGAGCCATACCCAGCAGTGTATAAGGATTATTCTAGATCTGTGTACAGAGACTGCTCCTGGTGGTGCTTAGGGGACCATATAGGGTGGTTCTGGGGTTGAACCAAGGCCCGCCACATGCAAGGCAAACACCTTGGCTCTGTATTATCTCTACAGTTCCTGTTTTTCTAAAACACAAAACAAAACGAAACCCAAATAAACAAAACACACACAAATCAGGATACTAAATGTCATTGAAACACACTGTCACCCGGCGACAGGCAGGGAAGGAAGAGATATTTTATATCTAAGTCTAAGGGTGTGTATGAATTTTATGGCTGAAACCCAATTACAAACATGTTTGCAACTGTTGTGCTTAAATAAATTATTGGGGGAAAAATGGTGTTTCCCAAAGTGAACTATCCTGTCCCACCAGGGGGCGCTAGACTGGTCCAGAACTTACTGTTGGTTCCATCAAAGAAAGTGGATTTCCAGGGCAGGAGGAAGGAGGCAACTAAGTTTGGGAGCATCTGGTCTAGAACTCAACTGTGTTGGTGAGTGAAAGCGTGTTATTTGAGTTGGCAACGTTGAGGGGCAGGAGGAAAACCAGAAAGTTTATTGTTAAGAGTCAGAGTTACAAGAAATGTTGTGAAAAGATTCCCAAATTGTGTCAAGGACTCAGAATCAGATAGGAAAAAATAGCCGCTATAAATAATTCTACAGGTCAGCCAAAAAAATCATGGTTAGGGTTAAATATGAAAAGCTCACTGATGTCAACAGCTCATGGATCCACATTTTTCCAAAATAAGGAAGTTTGGGGAGGCAGGGAGGCGACACTGTGATTGAGCACTTGCTTTGCGTGTGTGAGACCTCGAGATCGATTCTTGGCCCCACCAAAAACAGGAGGGGGCCTGGAGTTACAGCAAAGTGGGGAGGGCACTTGCCTTGCAGGGAATTTACCTGTGTCTGATCCCTGGCATTCCATCTGGCTTCCAAAACACTGCCGGGAATGATCCCTTAGTGCAGAGCCAGGAGTAAGTAAGCTTTGAGCTCTGCCAGGTGCGGCACCAAAACAAAACAAAACAAACAAGACACAGGAGGGTGAAGTCATAAAATTTTCCTATACATGGATGTACATGGAATCTATTATGCTGAGTGAAGTAAGTCAGACGGAGAGAGAAAAACGCAGAATGGTTTCACTCATCTATGGGTTTTAAGAAAAATGAAAGACATTTTTAACAGTATCTCAGAGACCAGAGAGATGAGGGCTGGTAGGTGCAGCTCATGAAGTTCACCACATAGAGTGATGAGTGCAGTTAGAGAAATAACTACACTGTTTTTATCCTAACAATGTGAATGAATGAGGGGAAGTAGAAAGCCTGTCTCGAGTACAGGTATGGGTGTGTGGGGAGGCGGGAGATCTGGGAAATTGGTCGTGGGAATGTTGCACTCGTGAAGGGGAATGTTCTTTACATGACTGTAATCATACAACTACAATCATATTTGTAATCATGGTGTTTAAATAAAGATAATAAAAAGAAAGACAGGAGGGTGGATACAGGGAGTAGCTACTTTCCAGTAGCACAGACTGCCAAGCCAATGATAATATTCCACCTTTTGCAATATTTTCCCAGCACCTGTCAATTGTTAAGTTCCTTCCCATATGACTGGAGCACACCATTTGATGGGCTTATTACATCAGGATGTTTTCTGTAGAATAAACAAGGAGCTAATCAGATAGGTACCACTTTATCACGCTATTTGTGACTGTTGGTCTAAATGATGAAGGATAAGGGTTATAGAATAGTTGCCATGGGCCTAAGTGCTTCCTGTCATTCCTGAAATCCTTGTGACATCCTATAAGATGAGAACAGTGTCCTATGAGGAAACACTGACCCAGATTGGTAGATTAAATCACTCCATATCCAGAGCTAATCAATGACAGATCAGCCATCTTAGTTCTGGCCTCTGCTCTCACCATTTAACTATCTGCCATGGGAGCTCTGTAATTTTCTCAGTTTTGTTTGTTTGTTTTGTTTTTTTGGGCCACACCTGGTGGTGCTCAGGGGTTACACCTGGCTGTCTACTCAGAAATAGCTCCTGGCAGGCACGGGAGACCATATGACGCCAGGATTCGAACCAACCACCTTTGGTCCTGGACCGGCTGCTTGCAAGGCAAACACCGATGTACTATCTCTCCGGCCCTTTTTTGTTTGTTTGTTTTTAACTAATATCTTTATTTAAGCACCATGATTACAACCATGTTTGTAGTGTGGTTTCAGTCATAAACAACCATGTTGTAGTTTGGTTTCCGTTGCACTTCACCACCACCAATGTCCCCATCTCCCTCCTGTCCCACCCCGGGCTGTCTTCGAGACAGACATTCTACTTCTCTCACTCATTAACATTGTCATGGTAGTGGCACCCCAGCCCCCATCTTCCTGTGTAATCTTACCTGATGGTAAGACCAGCCTATTTCTGGGAGGGGTCTTTGGAAGAACAAAGGGGTTGCCTCAGAGGATTGAGGGAGAGTAAGGAGGAGAAGCCTGAGGAGAATGGAAGGTTGAGGGAGAGATGATAGGAAACAGGTTTGAGGTGCTGGGCGGCTGAAATAGGCTGCTTAAAAGGTTTGGATAGAAGCCACGTATGAAGAAAGAAAAAGAAAAAAAAAAAAGAAGCCACATATGTGGCCTATTATTAATAAAGCTTCATGTCTCCTGAAACCAGACTGCCTGTGGGTCATTTTCTCGATGCCACCCAGAACGCACAAGATCCATTGGCTGGAGGAGGTTGCAGGCGCATGGCCCAGGCTGGTGGAGAAAGGCCTCACCACTGCATCTTCTCGCCATCATCCACAACTATCCATAATGTAATTATGGATTATTAACCATCTAAAATCAATATGTATTTCAACAGGTAGTTGTCAATGTAGTTATTTCTCTAACTTCATTCACCAATCTTTGTGGTAAGCTTTACATCGTGGGCCGGTCCTTCTGGCCCTCATCTTTATTGTCTCTGGGTATTATTACAATAATGTCTTTTATTTTTTTAAATCCATAGATGAGTGAGGCTATTTTGTGTCTATTTCAGCACTGACTCTCCCCTGAAAGCAGCCCATAGTCTAAACTTTTCTCTGAGTTTTTCTTAAAAGCACATAGCTAAGCTGTCTCCTTGTCTTACTTTCTTTTTTTACCTCCTCTTTCCTTCTCCTGGGGTTTTTTTCCCCTGTTTTTGGTTCCTGTGACAGAAATGAGAGACTTTGCCTAGAGGGTGCATCTGGGCAAGAGGGTGCTCTTTGCTTGGAAATATGGCACGTGGGGTGATTTTACAAGAGATAACTCTTAGCAGGACTAGGAGGATCCTCTGGAGTGCTGGGGAGTGAAACTAGGTTGGCCTGTGCTAGGAGAGCAACTCACTCACTGTACTATAAGCTTCTAGGTGCTACAGAAAGCTGATGAGTGCTGAAAATTTCATAACTGAATAAGGAAGAAATGAAATGGGGGAGTGTTTTATATAAAAGTGCTTGTAGAGGGCTGGAGAGATAGCATGGAGATAGGGCATTTGCCTTGTATGCAGAAGGATGGTGATTCGAATCCCGGCATCCCATATGGTCCCCGAGCCTGCTAGGAATGATTTCTGAGCATAGAGTCAGGCGTAACCCCTGAGCGCTGCCAAGTGTGACCCAAAAACCAAAACCAAAAAAAAATATGCTTGTAGAAACAGTATAATTATTCAAGGACAATTTAGCAGCTTGAGACAATATTTAGCTTTATTTTTGAGGGGTGCTCCAAAGAGTGCTCTCCCATAGATAGTCTTAGCTAGCTAGCTAGCTAGAAATTTAATGTGAGGCCCAAGGATTGCAGAGCTGCATGGGCCCTACAGTACCGGGACCTCCAGGGCCTAACATGTCCTTCTCTGACCAGGCTTAGGGGCTTCCAGGCTACACCCAAGGGTGCTCAGGAGGAAACATAAGCTGGGGACTGACCACTTCCAGCATATACCTTTCATGTGCTCTAACACCTTACTATCTCCTCAACCCCTTCAGTCCAGTTCTTAAATGTTTTTCCTCATAAACCGATTCTGTGGATGCAAAATTATATGCACATGGGTTTTCACTGAAACATTACTTATAATTACTTACATTACTTCACACCCAAATTACTGACAAACCCATTATGGGATCGGCAAAATAATAATATAGTCATAAAAAGTTATGATTTAAAAATAAAACTCTCCCTCATGCCAACTTCAAGAGACATTAACAGCAATTTCATGCCATCTCTAAAGAAGTTTTTTCTCTCTCCTAATAAAACCAGATCATTGCTCTCTCCTTATCATTTTTAATTGCCTGGATCTTGATTAATAGAACCTAGGCTTAGACCTAAAAGACTTTAAAAGGGAAAAATGAAAGGCCCAAAAATCTCCCAGGATAGTTTCAATTTGGGAATTGGAAAATAATCACCTCTCCCCATGCAAATGAGTTACGTTATGATTTTATGGGCTGAATTGCTTTGTTCTGACTCAGGATTAAACCAGGCTGAGTGTTGAGGTTCTTTGACTTATTCTTCCTGGGAAAAGAGAAAGTTGAGTCAATGGTAATTTACTCATTCAACGAATATGTTCCAAAGACTTACCAGATTGCAAGCATTGACTGAGTCCATAGCCGTGAGCCTTGTCTACCCCTGCCCACTGGAAGCCAATGGACTAAGAGGCA
Source organism: Suncus etruscus (assembly GCF_024139225.1). NCBI lineage: Eukaryota > Metazoa > Chordata > Mammalia > Eulipotyphla > Soricidae > Suncus > Suncus etruscus. The sequence continues at coordinate 1,384,779 of NC_064852.1, read as the reverse complement.
AGATATTACTAAATAAACAGTTACAAGCCAAGTGATAAGTGCAATAGGGAAAACCAGATATTACAAGAGCATAGAGTTGGGCCTTCCAACCTAAGTGGGGTTAAGGAAACTGCTCGGAAAGGAAACATGTGACCCATGTGTGGAAGGACAAGGGCTCATGCAAAGAAGTATGTGGCATGATAGAGACCACACATTAGTATTAATTAGGCCAAAATTAGTATTAGTATCAAAAGCATTATTAGAATTAGGATTAAAAGCATTAGTATTTTTCTTAAGTCCCACAGATGAGTGAGAGTAGTCTGTGCCTATCTCTCTCCCTCTGTCTTATTTCACTCAGTATAATAGTTTCCATGCCCATCCGTGTCTAGGAAAATTTCCTGACTTCATAAGTCAGAGACACAGAATCCTCTCACTCATCTGTGGGATTTAAGAAATATAAAAGACAGTATAGTAATAATAACGAGACAATAGAGATGAGGGCTGGAAGGACTGGCCCCTGGTATGAAGCCTACCACAAAGAGTGGTGAGTGCAGTTACAGAAATAACTACACTGACAACTATCATGACCATAGAAGTGAGTGAGAGAAGTAGAATGCCTGTCATTAATATAGGCGGGGATGGGGGGCATTGGTGGTGGAAAGATTGCACTGGTGAAAGGGGCTGTTCTTTTCTATAACTGAAACCCAACTACAAACATGTTTGTAATCATGATGCTTAAATAAAGATATTAAAAAATAATAAAAGTATTAATTAGTATGTTTCTGGAAGAGAAATCTGTTTTTAAATTTAATAGAGCAAGGGCTAGACTAAGAGTACAGTAGGGTGGGTGTTTGCCTTGCATGCAATCAATCTGGGTTTGATCTCCAGAATCCCAAATGGTCCCCTGAGCACCACCAAGAATAAATTCTGAGAGCAGAACCAGGACTAACCCCTGAGCAGCACTGGAAGTAGCCGCCAAACAAAAACAAACAAAATTGACAGCAGATAAAACTCTATGTCAGGCAAAAACGAAGGTTGAGTCTGCTTAGTTGTCACATAGGTACTTTGTTATGATTTGAAGCTAAGATGTTAGAGGAGGGGTCCAGGTCTCTATCTTTGATTTGAATTCCAATATTGAATCCACCAAAGCATGGAAGAAAGCTCAAAGGGTGGGCACATATGCATGAGACCCCAAGTTCAGTCCCTGTCCCCAATATAGGTGGGGTTGTCTTGGTGGGCTTCAGTGGGGTCTTAAACTGTCTGGTCTGGTTGACTGAATATATCCAAAAATGCTGAGTATATCCCTTGGACTCTAAAAAAAAAAAAAAAAAAAAAAAAAGGACCACCATGCTTTAGTTTTACATATAACATTTTCAATTTTACTTTTTAAGTGAATAATTTGATTAAGTACATTATGAGGGGACTTCTTTCATAAACAGGGCAGATTTTGTAAAATAATAATGTCAAGAAATTTGTGCTTCAAAAATGATAAAAAACAGCCCTGAATTTTCTCAATCTTAACCACTAAGAGCGAAAAATTAGAACAGTTATAAAATTAAACAAGACAGGAATCTTAAGGTCAAGAGACGAAATCAGATTAAATTAGCAGCTTGAGCCTTAAGGAATCATTGAGCCAGGCACCTTTCTGTCACATACATAGATCCAAAATCAGTGTTTTCTTTTTGTTTGGTTTGGTTTTGCTTTAGTTTGGGGGCTACGCCCTGTGATGTTCAGGGTTTACTTCTGGCTCTGGATTCAGCAATCACTCCTAAAGGGTCTAGAAACCATATGGGATGCAGGGGATTAAACTCAGATGGGTCTTGTGTAAGGCAAATGCCCTACCTGCTATGCTATTACTTCTGCCTCAATTCCTTCCTTCCTCCTTCCCTCCTTCCTCCCTCCCCCTCCCTCCATTCCTCCCTTCTTCTCTCCCTCCTTCCCTCCCTCCCTTCCTCCCTCCCTTCCTTCCTTCCTTCCTCCCTCACTCCCTCCCTTCCTCCCTTCTTTCCTTCCTTCATTCCTTCATTCCCTCCTTCCCCCTTTCCTTTCCTTCCCTCCCTCCTAACAGTAAATATTCGTTATAATGATTTATTGAATGTTCGTAAAAAAAATGATAAACGTCTGGAGGGAAAAGACCTACAGGGAAGGAATCAAGGATGAAGATCCCTGGACTTGATTCCTGGCAAGGAGACAGTCCTGGGCAGAGCTAGGGAGGGGCAGGACTGTACTGTCCAGAGAAGGACATGCTTTCCCGGGGAGGACCCTCCTCTCCTCCTCTCTGGGCATTGACGTTCCAAACCCCCATGCTGGGGAGAGAGAGCATGGTGGCTGGAGAGCACCTCGTGCCTGTCCAGGCCCGTGACACAGGCGGGGTCACCCCATTGTGTGTCATCATCAGGCTCGCGGGCTTCTGGATTTCTCCCTGGCCAATGAGGGTCGAGACCCTGAGCCCCGCCCACGAGCTAGTGCATCTTTCGGTCTCTGTGGAGACGTCGTTCGTGGCGGAGTATAGTAGTGGCGACCCCACTGATCTGAAGGGATGGACTCCCAAATCCCCTCCCAAACCCCATATCTGGATCAGCTACTCGAAAAGAAGCGACAGATGCAGTTGGCTAGAGCCAGAATAATAGTAAGAAAGCAAGTGTGGGCGGGATGGATGGACAAGCCTAAGGCTCTGTCATGGCCCCATGATGTCAATGTGTGTGGCAAGCACCCCGAGACTGAGCCCCCTGGCAAACTAGGCTGGTGACTCCAAGGATGCCCTCTGCGGGACCCACAACCTCCTCCCTTCATCTAGCCCAGACCTCTTGGGCTCAGGACTCCAAAACCCTGGGCCATGTTCATAAGGTTCCCTAAGTGAACTCAGAGAGGGAGGAATCAGGACTGTCCCCCTCTAGACGAGAGCCTGGCCTTGGACCATTTTCCCATGTCCACGGGCCCTACCTAGAGTTTCAGCTTTTCTTTCTCTCATGTGTTACCATGTCCAGTGCGATGCTAGGGCAGTTGGCTACCTTACATGTTGCTATGCCCATCTTTGGACTTCATTGTGTTCAAAGCGCTACCACTTCACCTGACAGTTATTTTGTCTGGTGCCCACACTGAATTGTGCTCAGAGATCTCACTAAGTGAGACTTTGGCACAGTCTGCTGTGCACAACAGGATTTGAGGCAGGTCTCTGCAACCTCCCTAAAACTCTAACACTCCATCCACTACATAAAAATTTGGTTGAGTGGATTTCTGTCTTTTTGACTCTTGTGGAATTTGGGCATTTTCTCCACAATTGCTTGCCCTCCCATTCTCATTGCATACTATCAGGTAGGTTCTCTAGAGTGAATTTAGGACTGATCCCCTGAAGTGAACTCCAAGTAGTTCTGTCCCCTAAACGTGACCCTCACAGGTATTGAAGTGCCACAGACTATGTCGGGCTCTTGATACGTCCAGATTTTCTGGCTTCTCCTGAGAGAAAACATTTGAACCAACAAAACTTTGGGAGGTGAGGTTTAGTGGCCTGACTTGCCCAGGTCTGACTTGCTTAGCTCAGGTTCCAGAGGTAAGATTAAGGCCAGCTGTGACAATGGCTCTAACCAAGATCTAAGCAAGATGTGACCCACCACCACTACCCCCATCCAAAGACTGATACGCTCATGAATCTACTAAATATACCATGGGTTTGCCCCAGAGTTTTGGAGTTAGAAGAAGCAAGTTAAATTACATAAATTATGCCTCCCTACTCCCCATCCAAGTTTGAGCCCAATTTAGTTGAATTTAGTTGGGGATTCTACATCCTGTCATATCACTGTCCTTTTCTAGGGACAATTAGTAAAGAATTTTGTCAATGGGCTGTAATAAAGAGATGAGAATCAGTATACTGTCTTGCTTTTCTGCAGCTGAGAAAGTATGAAAATGAAAATAAATGCGTCCCTGGCAAGAGGCGTACTAAGAACAACATCAGAGGCAGTGGCCAGGAGTGCCAGAAGCCCAAGGGAGTAAGTTCTTTCCTGTGTAGTTTTGCAGGAAGGGGGAGGACGTTGCACCCAGAGCAATTATTGGTCCCCACATGCCCATGCTATGCTCAGTCTGACATGGGGGGAAACTGCCTCAGTGTGTTTCCTGTTTCTCAGATGACTTTGACCTTTGGCCTTGAGTTAGGACCAGATGGGCAGGAGTGGACCTTGACCACCTTCTTGGTGGGCAACCTAAAGACACCAGGGTCTTGTATCTCTACTCATCTGTCCTATGCCATGTTGGATTATACTGTGTCCTGTCAGATGGACCATTCAGCACTGGCATCTCTGTTGAAGCAACCCCCCTCCAGTGGAATGCTGGTACTGGTTCCTAAAATGGACACGTTTGGGGAGGATGGATGGAGCCCTTCTGGATTCCTTTCATCCTCCTGGGCCTGATGAGGGGGACTCAATGCACACTGAATGGGCAGCAACATGGTGAGAGGACTCCAGGGGAAAGGACGCACATGTTGCTGCTGCTGGGTCTCTTCAGGATGTACTCCTTGTTTCCTCCTTGCTCTCTGATGGAATGAAGAGGTCTGCCCTTTGTCATTCCTCCAAGAATGATGTTCCTCTCCCTTTTCCAAGAGGAAAGAGAGAGCAGAGAGCCCTAGTTGCATGAAAGAACATGAGTCCACCAAGGAGGGTCTATTGAGGTGCTGACTGGCCCACCCGTGTCTTCCAGTGTGAAGAGCAAGAACTTCTAGGAGCCAAGGTCGCACTGCTGCAGGAGGAGCTGGTGGACCTAAGGAGGAAGGTAACTCCTGCTCCAGCATGGCAGGAGGTGGGAGGTACCATCCAGGGGCTAGAAGGACATGCCTGGGGTCCAGAGCAAGAGAGAACTTAGGGAGTTTTATCAGGAAACGGAGAGCGGGGATGCCAGGGTCTCGAGGACATGAAGGCCTGGAGGTGATGGTCAAGGAAGAGGAGCAGGAGAGACACTGGGTGGTCTCAGCCATGCACTAACTGCACTTCACCACGCAGTCCACACAGCAGTACTGAGACTCAGGACCCTTAAGCCAGGGTGGAGGCTCCTAGCGGTGGGCGTGATGGATGGAGCCAGTGGCCTGAGACAGAGTTTAGCCCAATGTCGTAGGTCCCGAGAGGAATTTCATCAGGACTTGCACAGGGAACTGACAGAATAACGGATTGTCCCATGATCTGTCTGCTTTGACTTGGGAGTGGCCTTGCGTGTCCCAACTCAGGACCATGCTATCACTGCTGCCCAGCCTCACTTCCAGCTTTCTGCCCGCAGATGAGAGAGCAGGACCAGCAGGCGCTGACCCTGCGCCAGGAGCAGTTAAAATCTCTCCACCACCTGCAGCGGTGTATGGACCAGTTCCAAGAGTACCTGGCCAGCTCGAGGGAGCTGACCGCCCAGAACCAGGCCCTGAAGCAGCAGGTGCTGCTTCAGAAGCAACAGAGAGAAAAGTTACAGAACCAGAAGGAAAAGGCCCAAGCGAAGATCTGTCGCCTGAAAGAGCAGCTCAGCGAGACCCAAGTGAGACCAGCCAGGCTGTGGGGCAGGAAGGCCTGGAGCTGGCGTCCCCCTGGAGCCCTCCTGACCTTCTTCCCTCCCCTCAGGGTCTCCTGGAAACCACAGAGGAGCTGAAGCAGGAGCTGCAAGCCAAGCTCAGTGTCACCGAGAGTGAGTGGCAGCTCCCGGGAGTGTGAGGCCCCCTTTGGAGGGAGGAGCTGAGGCCACATAGAGGGCCCATTCTGCTCTGGCTCTGGTTTTCTGACACCCTGGGGCTCCTCCGCAGGCATGAGGTGGAAAACAAGGAGACGAGCAGTGGGCCAAGGTGCTGAGCTCATGCGGACGAAGAGGAGGCCGTGGTGAAGACCAGTGGCGCAGAGGCCAAGGTCAGCTTGACAGCCCCACTCTGTTTCAGGGTCAAACTAACCTGGATTTCCCTCCCTCCATTTCCTCTCAACCGCCACTTCCTCTGGCACACAGGGGCCACCTCACCTCCACGGACATTGTGGGACCCTGGGAGGGACTGTCCTTCCTCAGGGTTCTCCACAAATTCCATTCTGCCTCTGTCCCCACCCAGGTGGAACTCGAAGAATGGGTCGAGATTGACCTGAATGCTCCTCAGGAAGACCCTCGTGGCAGGTGTCAGGAGCTGAACTGGGCCGAGTACCTGCTCCTCGCAGATATCCTGGCTTTACACCAGGACGCTGACACCCAGGAGGACATGGTGGAAAGCCACCCGGCTCCACAAGAACACACAGGCCAGGGTTGGGGGTCTTTTTTGGCTAAGCTACCATTTTTCAATGGATCCAAAAGCAACGAAACAAGTAATATCTGCCACCTGTAATCACGACCCTCTCCCTCACACCATCCATCCTCTTTCCCCCATTTCCCCGTTCTGGTTTTGCTTCCTTTCCTTTCCTGCCCTCATCTGTTCATTCTATATTATCCCCAGTTAATAAATTGAAGTTGATGTTACTTTGAGAACCTTTGAATCTTACTGGATGGTCTAGCTTATCGAGCTCCATTGCTTTCTTTTGTTATGCTGCAGGACTGCGGGCACCTGATGCTGTGTTTTGTTCCACATAGCTTCATTACTCTACTCTCAGTTTTTATGTACTTGGAATAGCGAATAATCAAACATGCCCAATAGTACCAACATGTAAAAAGAAAACCCTCTGTGAAAAATAAACACATCAAAGCCGTCATGTTAACCTACAGTGTCAAAGAATGAAGCACCTGAGCTTTAGACAAGTAGAAAGTTCTTGATATTTTAGGGGTGCTTATAAATGATAGTTATTATTGTTGGGGAAGAATAGTTTATACAATTTGGTATTTTAGGATTCGTACAGATAGACTTGTGCTAGGAAAAAGCTAAAAAAAAAAATGGAAGCCATACTTTGTATTTGGGCCCCTAAGTGAATCTCTTATGTTCAGTTGCTATCCATGTACTGTCTCTTTTTTTTTTGTTTGTTTGTTTTTGGGCCACACCCGGCGGTGCTCAGGGGTTACTCCTGGCTGTCTGCTCAGAAATAGCTCCTGGCAGGCACAGGGGACCATATGGGACACCGGGATTCGAACCAACCACCTTTGGTCCTCATCGGCTGCTTGCAAGGCAAACACTGCTGTGCTAACTCTCCGGGCCCAGCCATGCACTGTCTTTAGAGGCCCCAGAAGTAGGGTTTGTTTCACAACTGGTATTTATAGTTCAGAATTATTTTTCGACTTTTAAAAGTTTTTAAAAAGAATATCTTTATTTAAACATCATGTTTGCAAACATGTTTGTAGTTGGGTTTCAGTCATAAAAAGGACACCCCCCCTTCACCACTGAAACATTCCACCACCAGTGCCCCTCCTCTCCCCCCTCCCCACTCAGAATATTTTTAAATGGCATTAATGGGGGGAGCACAGGGGTTATGGCACTCGTTTTGCACATCTATAAGTCCTGTTCAGTCCCACCCAAATCTCATTCTCCCCTGAACACTCCCAGTGTGGTGTTGCGAGGAGCTCCCATCTCCCATCTACATGGCCCAATTAAAATTAAAATATTGAAATAGAGATTTTACCTAACAAGATAAATGAATGATCGCTAAATGAAAAATAAATGCTTATAACTATATTCAACAGTGGGGTACAAGAAATTGATGAACTAAATTACTTAAAAGAACACTAGTAAAGAAGAGAATGTGGAGGTCCTGACATTTTCATATGATGTACAAACAAACTTGACAGTATGTAAAGTTGTTAAGTATAAATGTATATTATCAGCTGCCCAGAAGCTCAACTCCTAGGCCTGTATCCAAGAGAATGGAACACATATATCCACAGACTGCCATTCAGATATTCAGAGCTTTGCTCCTAACAGACAAGAACCAAGTGTCTACTTACTGGTGAAGGAGAACTAAACTGTTGCTCGACCCTAGGACAGTTTAAGAGAATCTGCTAAGACACGTCACAAACTTGGACTAACCCAAGCAAAATTGCAAGAAACCAAAAATAATCTGTATAGTGTCTGCTAGCATCTCTCTGAGAAGTCCATGAAAACACATGCTAGACACAAAGAATTGTTGGGTGCATATAATTGAGGAAGAATGAGTATGTGATTGATTAAAATTGGCACGAAGGGTCTTTTTAGGAGGACTGAAATGTGATATTATTGAATTGTGTTGATATGCACATATTTCCTCAAGTTACCAAAGTTGGTTCATTATATACTCAAATGGGTGACATTATATAGCAACTATGCCTTAATACAACTATTTGAAATGCCTGTATGCATCGCAGTCAAATATCATATTTCATTTTTGTGATAGTGTTTGATGGGGTATTCCACAACCATGGAAGAAGAACTTTATGACTCGTCTGTCTCCCGTCACCATTTTTCATTCATTTCACTATTGGGCCACAACTTGTAGAGCTCATAAATACTTAGAGAAGAGCCCAGAGGACTACTTCAGGTGGCACTGATTAAATCTGTGTTACATTTGTGCAATACAAACATAGCCATATTTGTTTGAAACCATCATCATCTGCACCGAGAGGGACAGATATTTTCTTCTTTTTATATTGTTACACTTTTGGTTTGCATCACAATATTAACAAATGTAATATCTATCATACATGCATTAATAACAATATCCTTGCAGTAGCAATAAAAGGTTGCTATGCAATTTATAAATAAGTATAAAACTACAAGAGATGAAAGAACTCAAGGGCAAATGAGTCCATCATGTCTCTGGGACAGGAGATGAAAGAAGTGGTGGCTTGTCTTAAAAAAGCAGTTACCACCTAAAATATCTGGCAGTGAATTTTTTTTTGAACCCAGGTAAGCCAATTTCACAGGTAGAGATTCCCCAGGAGACTCAATAGAATGAGCATCAGAGGGCCAAATGCTAGAAGCAGATGGGACAACTCCTCTGTAAATATATAAAATGGCCCCAACCTCTTGCTATGATGGACATTCATCATAAGCACTGTGCTAGCTCTCAGCTCTGATTTTATCTGTTTTATTTGTTTATTTGGGGCCACAATTGACCTTGCTTTTGAACTTGCTTCTCGTTGTGCTCAGGAATCACTCTGGAAGTGTTTGGAGAATCCCAGGTGGTACCAGGCATTGAACCCAGGGATCAGCCACATGGCAAGGCAATTAACATGCTGTGGTAACTTTCTGAATCTTTATGTTTTAAAATAAAACACTTACAATTGGTTTATCATCCTTCACCCCATCAGGAACACATTTGCACCCACTCATTTCTTTTTCCTTGCTTCATGTGTCATATAGAGAATATACTAAGTCCTCAAGCAGGGGATTAAATACAAAACTATCCCATTTAAACATATAAAGTATATTTTTAGAGCCAAAGAGAGTGGTATTTAAAAATGAAACCCAAAATCATCATTAATGTTTCTCCCCATGAAAAAAAAGTTCATTTTTAGGAGCTCTCATTTCCCAAAGGTTGAGAAGGTCTTCCAGAGAGTAGTAGGGATGCTTCTTGTGTCTTGAGAGGATGCACAGGCCCCAATAGGGACTGAGAAGTACGCAGAATCCCCCCCCCCTTTCTTGCAGACAAAGTCATGATCAATCCATCCTCTCTTTCTCTGTTAACAGGACCTATATGTTTAGAAGAGTGTCACATGTAGATCATCATTTCTTCCCCACATGACCCACATGAAGGACTGATCCAATAGTATGTTCTATCTCAGGTTGCAATGATGAGTCTAAAGATGAGCACTGAATCCAATGTGGTTCAGTGAAACTCAATCCCAGGATTTCTACAAAAGCATTGGAAACTGTGGTGGGAGTGCCATCTGGGAATTTCTGGGGTGGCCTCAATCTAGAGAGCCTCACTCAGAAAGAGACCAGCTCAACCCAACATACTGTTGAACACCAACCTTGTCCCGATGGGATTCTCTCAGTTTCTAGAGTCCAAACACACTCAATCTATCTCTACATATCTTCTATCTATCTATCTATCTATCTATCTATCTATCTATCTATCATCTATCAATCATCTATCTATCCATCCACTCACCCACCCATTCACCCACCTACCCTCCCACCTAACTACCTACATATCAATCTCTTTCTCTCATAGGTATAGTAGGGTTTCAGCTATACCTATAGTAGGCTAGCTCATCAGGGTATAGTAAGCTAGCTACCAATAGATTTATGTACATACAAACACCCATCTCTAGTGAAGAAAATGCACATTAAACAGATAGCACAATTTCTGACATTTCTAAAACTTTTCTTAGCTTTTGAGATCACTCTTTTCATCAGAACTAGGAAGAACCATTTTTCTTTGTTTTAGAGCCACACACTGCTGTAACCAGTGTGTAACCAGGGGATACTCCTGGTTCTGAACTCAGGAATCACTCCTGGAGAGCTTAGGGAACTATATGGGCTGCCAAGTATTAAATCTAGGTCAGCCGCATGGAAAACAAGAGCCATATCCACTGTGCTATCGCTCCTTGGACATTTTAAAAATTATCAATATTTTTATATTTTAATTTTATACATTTAATATATTATATTTCATATAATATATTTTATATTGATATAAATACTTTATATTAGTATATAAAAATTTAAAAATAATGTTAATAAGTGAGAGTAGAATGCTGTCTTGAATACAGGTAGGGGGTGGGGAGGAGAAAGATGGGGGCACAAAGGTTGCACTGGTGAATGGGGTGTTCTTTTTATAACTAAAACCCAGATACAAACATGTTTGTAATCATGGTGTTTAAATATTATTAAAAAATTTTTGCGCTGGGGCCGGAGAGATAGCCTGGAGGTAGAGCATTTGCCTTGCATGCAGAAAGATGGTGGTTTGAAACCTGGCAT